>NC_134688.1:110658355-110965543 GCF_050947455.1 Rhinoderma darwinii | reverse complement strand
ATTAAAGTAAAAATCCCAGCATGCATCATTCCCAGCACAACACATCCTTCTCTGCCTGTCATCTTGTGACAACACCTCAGTCAGCGGCTGCTTCAACTCAGCTACCACTGTACAGCTATTTAATAAAGTGTACCCCACTGTACACCCCAACAATATAATAGAAATGGTACAATTCCCCCATTCCCATCCCCCAAAACTGTCATCTCTATCTCTCTACACACGTGTGTATATATACATTTACACACACACACACACACACACACACACACACATATATATAACGTGTATGTATATATATATATATATACATATATATACATATATATATATATATATATATATATATATATATATATATATATATACACTACCGTTCAAAAGTTTGGGGTCACCCAGACAATTTTGTGTTTTTCATGAAAACTCACACTTATATTTATCAAATGAGTTGCAAAATGATTAGAAAATATAGTCAAGACATTGACAAGGTTAGAAATAATGATTTTTATTTCAAATAATAATTTTCTCCTTCAAACTTTGCTTTCGTCAAAGAATGCTCCATTTGCAGCAATTACAGCATTGCAGACCTTTGGCATTCTAGCTGTTAATTTGCTGAGGTAATCGGGAGAAATTTCACCCCATGCTTCCAGAAGCCCCTCCCACAAGTTGGATTGGCTTGATGGGCACTTCTTGCGTACCATATGGTCAAGCTGCTCCCACAACAGCTCTATGGGGTTGAGATCTGGTGACTGCGCTGGCCACTCCATTACAGATAGAATACCAGCTGCCTGCTTCTTCCCTAAACAGTTCTTGCATAATTTGGAGGTGTGCTTTGGGTCATTGTTCTGTTGTAGGATTAAATTGGCTCCAATCAAGCGCTGTCCACAGGGTATGGCATGGCGTTGCAAAATGGAGTGATAGCCTTCCTTATTCAAAATCCCTTTTACCTTGTACAAATCTCCCACTTTACCAGCACCAAAGCAACCCCAGACCATCACATTACCTCCTCCATGCTTGACAGATGGCGTCAGGCACTCTTCTTTTTTCCAATCTTCCTCTGTCCAATGTCTGTGTGCTTTTGCCCATATTAATCTTTTCCTTTTATTAGCCAGTCTCAGATATGGCTTTTTCTTTGCCACTCTGCCCTGAAGGCCAGCATCCCGGAGTCGCCTCTTCACTGTAGACGTTGACACTGGCATTTTGCGGGTACTATTTAATGAAGCTGCCAGTTGAGGACCTGTGAGGCGTCTATTTCTCAAACTAGAGACTCTAATGTACTTGTCTTGTTGCTCAGTTGTGCAGCGGGGCCTCCCACTTCTCTTTCTACTCTGGTTAGAGCCTGTTTGTGCTGTCCTCTGAAGAGAGTAGTACACACCGTTGTAGGAAATCTTCAGTTTCTTGGCAATTTCTCGCATGGAATAGCCTTCATTTCCAAGAACAAGAATAGACTATCGAGTTTCACATGAAAGCTCTCTTTTTCTAGCCATTTTGAGAGTTTAATCGAACCCACAAATGTAATGCTCCAGATTCTCAACTAGCTCAAAGGAAGGTCAGTTTTATAGCTCCTCTAAACAGCAAAACTGTTTACAGCGGTGCTAACATAATTGCACAAGGGTTTTCAAGTGTTTTCTAATCATCCATTAGCCTTCTAACATGGTTAGCAAACACAATGTACCATTAGAACACTGGAGTTATGGTTGCTGGAAATGGGCCTCTATACACCTATGTAGATATTGCATTAAAAACCAGACATTTGCAGCTAGAATAGTCATTTAGCACATTAACAATGTATAGAGTGTATTTCTGATTAACTTAATGTTATCTTCATTGAAAAAAACTGTGCTTTTCTTGCAAAAATAAGGAAATTTCTAAGTGACCCTAAACTTTTGAATGGTAGTGTGTATATATATATATATATATATATATATCCCATACAAGCACAGAGCAGCGGCACTCACCACAGAAAAAATGTAGATGAGTGCCAAGCAAGTGGTCCTGATCCAAAGACCGTATAGATATTTGAATAAAGTCTTGCGGCACTCCGATATAAAATATGAAAAATTTTGTTTATTTAGCCAACATCAAACAGTGCAATGTTTCAGTTCAACATTAGGACCATTATCAAGCATGGTGATACATACACCCACAGTGGTTTCTATAGTAAGTCTCCAATACAAATTATTAATCTCATTATGTTAATTAAAAATATACAAAATACAAAATCGTGCAATAAAAATATTATAAGGTATCAAAAAATACATATTGATACAAAAGTGAAAAGTGACATTGCCGAGGCGCATGCGCCAAAGTAACAGGACCAAAAGAATCGCGTTGCTAGTTGACAAGCCGCTGATCACATATCTAAAGGAAGAAGAACTAAGGCCCCATGCACACGACCGTGCCCGCAATCACGGCCCGCCGACTGACAGCCGCATTTTTGGTCTGTGCACCCATACAAAGTATGGGAGAACGGCCCGCAAAATGCAAAAGAACGGACATGTTCCATAATTCCCGGAACATTTCCACGGCACGGACACCCTTCCGTAGTGCTACGGAAAGGTGTCCGCGTTCAATGAAAGTGAATGGGTCCGTTTTTGCGGACCGCAATTGCGGTCCGCAAAAACTGAAGTATTTTAGGGTCGTGTGCATGGGGCCTAACAGCGTCATGTTGCTAAGTAACAAGGTGCTTATTGCGCATGTCAAAGATCTCGTATCGGCAAAGTACGGAAGCAAATTATGTATCAGACAGCTAGCTCATTACATAATGTTCTGGACCAATACAGTAGGGAGAAAGGGTAAAAGAACCATATTAATATACAGGATTAAGCGGGGAACCATAAAGAAACCAAATAACATATAATAGCTCAATGTATTGAAACTTCTCGATTTATATACCTCTAGAACTTGCATCATGAGAGATATGTGGAAACAGATTTTCTTACGGGGTAAAACAAAGAACAGAGTCAACACGAGGAAATCAAATCCCTGGCCACATTTATGTGGTCAGTAGTATCCTCAATCCAGGTTAGTGGGAAATTCGTGTCACACTTTCGTGCCCACGGTCAAACACACTGCAACCCTCTATCGTGTATTAGATTCGCAAGTGCCTGCTCCGCACTCATTATTGAAACTTCATAAAAAACTATAATATTGAGAGTAATTTTCACTATAAACCATAAAGAATAAAATAAATAATAGCAATATTCCCCATATATACCAGTGTAAAGTCTATGGCCACGGCCCGTCGTTCTGACTTACCCCTTGACAGCCGTTGCCATGGACCTCTGAGTTCCTTGCAGCGTCGTCCTCCTGTGAGGCGCCGGCACTCACTCCCTGGTGCATAGTCTGCAATCTATACCAGAAGGCTACTGGGCTATAAAAAGGGCTCTGCTCTGTTTGTTCTTTGCCTGAGTGTTGCTCGTTTCCCAAAGTTTGTCTTGCTAATGGTCCCCTAGTGTCTTCCAGTTTCCAAGTGTTCCCTGTTCCTGTATCCTGTGTCCCGTGTTATCCAGATCCTGTACCGTGCTGAGCTGTTGTCATGTTGTGCTGCATACCATGCCTGTTCTGCTATGCCATGCCTGACGTCTACCTACCTGGGGGCAAAACACAAGCAGGATCTTCCTCCGAAGGAGGGCTGGCCATGAAGCTATGCGACAGTGCATCAGCTTTAATATTTTTAGACCCAGCCCTATAGGTGACCAAAAAGTTGAATCTAGTAAAAAACAACGCCCATCGAGCTTGTCTCGGGTTTAGCCTCCGGGCAGATTCTAGGAAAACCAGATTCTTGTGGTCGGTAAGGACCATTACCTGGTGCCTAGCCCCCTCCAGGAAGTGGCACCACTCTTCAAATGCCCATTTAATGGCTAAGAGTTCACGGTTGCCAACGTCATAGTTTCTCTCAGTGGAGAAGAACTTCCTGGAGAAGTAGGCACAGGGACGGAGATGGGTGAGAGACCTAGTGCCCTGGGACAAGACAGCACCCACTCCCACCTCGGAAGCGTCAACCTCAACGATGAATGGCTCCATTTGTTTAGGCTGAATCAGCACTGGGGCAGAGACAAAGCACCTCTTAACCCCTTCCCGCTCCTGGACGTACTATTACGTCATGGCAGCTGTATCGTTCGCGCTCCATGACGGAATAGTACGTCTCGGGAGTAACGGCCGTTTCGGCCGTCCTCCCGACACATACAGGAGTTGTGACAGCTGCTGTCTCGTACAGCAGTTGTCACAGCTCCTACAGCGGGGACCGATCGCTGTGTCCACGCTGATTAACCCCTTAAAAGCCGCGTTCTATAGAGATCGCGGCTTTTAGGGGTTAAGCTGCCATCGCCGGCCTGCTACACGATAGCGGCCGGCGATGGTGCCTATAGCAACCGGACACCAAACAATGGCGTCCGGCTATGCCATAGACGGAAGCCTAGTGGGTCCTGACAACGTCAGGACCCACTATGCTTGCAGTCAGTGACTAGCTGACAGTTCTAATACACTGCACTACGCATGTAGTGCAGGGTATTAGAATAGCGATCAGGGCCTCCTGCCCTCAAGTCCCCTAGTGGGACAAAGTAATACAGTAAAAAAAAAGTTAAAAAAAGATGTGTAAAAATAAGAAAATAAAAGTTTAAAAAGTATTAAAAGTAAAAATCCCCCTTTTTACCTTATCAGTCATTTATTATTAATAGAAATATATAAACAAACAAATAAACTATACATAATTGGTATCGCCGCGTCCGTAACGATCTGAACTACAAAACTATTTCGTTATTTATCCCACACGATGAACGCCGTAAAATAAAATAATAATAAACCGTACCACAATCACAATTGTTTGGTCACTTCACCTCCCAAAAAATGGAATAAAAAGAGATCAAAAAGTCGCATGTACCGAAAAATGGTCCTGATCGAAACTACAGTTCGTTACGCAAAAAATAAGTCCTCGCACGCCTTTATTGATTGAAAAATAAAAAAGTTCTGGCGCTTAGAATAAGGTAACACAAAAAGTGAATGATTTTTTACAAAACGTATTTTATTGTGCAAACGCCATAAGACATTAAAAAAAACCTATAAACATCTGGTATCGCCGTAATCGTATCGCCCCGCAGAATAAAGTGAATATGTCATTTATAGCGCACGGTGAACGCTGTAAAAAAAATTGAATAAAAAAACAATAGTAGAATTGCTGTTTTTTAGTCACCACGCCACCTAAAAATAGAATAAAAATGGATCAAAAAGCCGCATACACCCCAAGAAAACTACAATGGATTCCTCAAGGGGTCTAGTTTCCAAATTGGGGTCACTTTTGGGGGGTTTCCAATATTTTGGCACCACAAGACCTCTTCAAACCGGACATGGTGCCTAATAAAAAAGAGGCCTCAAAATCCACTAGGTGCTCCTTTGCTTCGGAGGCCGGTGCATCAGTCCATTACCGCACTAGGGCCACATGTGGGATATTTCTCAAAACTGCAGAATCTGGGCAATACGTATTAAGTTGCGTTTCTCTGATAAATCCAATTGTGTTGTAAAAAAAATGGAATAAAGAGGATTTTCTGACAAAAAAAAAATGTAAACTTCACCTCTACTTTGCTCTAAATTTCTGTGAAACACCTAAAGGGTTCATAAACTTTCTACATGCTGTTGTGAATACTTTGAGGGGTCTAGTTTCTAAAATGGGGTGTTTCATAGGGGTGTCTAATATATGGGCCCCTCAAAGCAACTTCAGATCTGAACTGTAACCTAAAAAAATAAATAAATGAGGCAATACATTGCTTCTTACATTATACTTATAATGAGCAGTGCCCACCCCGAGATGACCCCAGTTTTGACCGTTTGTATAAACGGAGACCCCTATTAGACCGTTTCAGAGCCCGGTTTTCCCAAGCATACACCCCCGAGAAGTGTATTTCTATTGATGAGTCCCTGGTACATTTTAAAGGGAGGGTTCAATTCCGCGAGTACCTGCCGGGTAAGAGGGCAAGGTATGGCGTGAAGATGTCTAAGCTGTGCGAGAGTGCATCAGGGTATACCTACAGATTTAGGATATATGAAGGAAAGGCCACCCCCAAACCAGACTGCATCCTGGACTACAATAGGTACATGGGAGGGATGGACTTGTCAGATCAAATCCTGAAGCCCTACAGCGCCATGCGGTGTGGTATAAGAAGCTGGCCGGGCACATCATACAGATGCCATTGTACAATGTGTACGTGCTACATCGATGTGCAGGCCAGACGGGAACTTTCCTGGAATTTCAAGAGGTGACTATCAAGAACCTAATCTTTAGGGACCAAGAAGGGGGGCACCCAGTACTTCTGGAAGCGAGGCCACACGCATCGTACCAGGGCGGCAACACTTTCCAGGAGAAGTTCACCAAACTGGCAAGAAGGGAAAAAGTCAAAAGAGGTGCAAAGTCTGTTATAAGACGGCGATAACGGATGACACAATATATCAATGTGACTCGTGTCCCGAATAACCAGAGCTCTGTATGAAAGAGTGTTTTAAAATTTATCATACATCCGTTGGTTTATAATTTACCCCAATTTTACTTACCCTGATGCACTCCACACAGCTTATCCCCCCTCGTCTTTCCCCTCTGAGCCCTGCTGTGTGCCCAGGCAGCTGATAACAGCCACATGTAGGAAATTGCCATACCCGGGAGAACCCACATTACAGTTTATGGGGTGTAGGTCTCCGGTCAAAATGCTCACTACACCTCTAGATGAATGCCTTAAGGGTGTAGTTTTTAAAACGGGGTCACTTCTTGCGGGTTTCAACTGTACTGGTACCTCAGGTGCTTCTGCATACATGACTTCGCACTAGAAAATCCCCAGTAGGCCAAATGGTGGTCCTTTCCTTCTGAGCCCTCCCATGGGCCCAAACAGAAGTTTATCACCACAAATGGGGTATTGCCGCACTCAGGACAAATTGGGCAACAAAATGGAGTATTTTATTTCTTGTGAAAATAAAAAAATTTGAGCTAAAATGACATATTATTGGAAAATATATATTTTTTTTTAATTCCCAGCCCAATTCAAATAAGTTCTGTGAAGAAACTATGGGGTCTAAATGGTCACATTACCCATAAATGAATTCCTTGAGGGGTGTAGTTTCCAAAATGGGGTCACTTCTGGTGGGTTTCCATTGTTTTGATACCTCTGGGGCTCTGCAAATGCGACATGGCACCCGAAAACCAAACCAGCAAAATCTGCACTACAAAGAACACACAGCGCTCCTTCCCTTCTGAGGCCTCCCATGGGCCCAAACGGCAGTTTATTGCCACAAATGGAGTATTGCTGCACTCAGGAGAAATTGGGCAACAAAATTGAGTATTTTGTTCCCTGTGAAAATAAGAAATTTTGATAAAAAATTACATCTTATTGGAAAATATGTCATTTTTTAATGTCACGGACCAATTGAAATAGGTGCTGTGAAAAAACTGTGAGGTCAAAATGCTAACAACAACCATAAATGAATTCCTTGAGGTGTGTAGTTTCCAAAATGGGGTCACTTTTGGTGGGTTTCCATTGCTTTGATACCTCTGGGGCTCTGCAAATGCGACAATGCACCCAAAAACCAAACCAGCAAAATCTGCACTCCAAAGAACACACAGCGCTCCTTCCCTTCTGAGGCCTCCCATGGGCCCAAACTGCAGTTTATCACCACAAATGGGGTATTGCCACACTAAGGACAAATTGGGCAACAAAATGGGGTATTTTGTTTCCTGTGAAAATAAGAAATTTTGATCACAAATGACATTTTATTGGAAAAAATGAAATTTTTTTCATTTCACAGCCCTATTCAAATACGTGCTGTGAAAAAACTGTGAGGTCAAAATGGTAACAAAAACCATAAATGAATTCCTTGAGGGGTGTAGTTTCCAAAATGGGGTCACTATTGGGGGATTCCTACTGTTTTGGCACCTCAACACCTCTTCAAACCTGGCATGCTGCCTAAAATATATTCTAAGAAAAAAAGAGGCCTCAAAATGCACTAGGTGCTTCTTTGCTTCTAGGGCTTGTGTTTTAGTCCACGAGCGCACTAGAGCCACATGTGGGACATTTCTAAAAACTGCAGAATCTGGATAATACATATTTAGTAGTGTTTCTCTGGTAAAACCTTCTGTGTTACAGAAAAAAAAAATGAATAAAATTGAAATTCAGCAAGAAAAATGAAATTTGCAAATTTCACCTCCACTTTGCTTTAATTCCTGTGAAATGCCTGAAGGGTTAAAAAAACTTTCTAAATGCTGTTTTGAATACTTTGAGGGGTCTAATTTTTAAAATGGTGTGTTTTATCAGGGTTTATAATACATAGGCCCCACCAAGCCACTTCAGAACTCAAGAGGTACCTTAAAAAAAAGGCATTTGAAATTTTCTTCAAAATATGAGAAATTGCTGTTTATGTTCTAAGCCTTGTAACGTCCAAGAAAAATAAAAGAATGTTCAAAAAACGATGCCAATCTAAAGTAGACATATGGGAAATGTGAACTAGTAACTATTTTGGGTGGTATAACCGTCTTTTTTTCAAGCAGATGCATTTAAATTCTGAAAAATGCTATTTTTTCTAAATTTTCTCTAAATTTTGCAATTTTTCACAAATAAAGACTGAATATATAGACCAAATTTTACCACGAACATGAAGCCCAAAGTGTCACGAGAAAACATTCTCAGAATCGCTTGGATAGGTTTAAGCATTCCGACGTTATTACCACATAAAGTGAAATATGTCAGATTTCAAAAATGGGCTCTGAGCCTTAAGGCCAAAACTAGGCTGCGTCCTTAAGGGGTTAAGGATCTCAAAAGCCTGAACCGCCTCCGGAGGCCAGTGGAGGAGATCAGCACCTTTACGAGTGAGGTCCGTAAGAGGCTTAGCGATGACCGAGAAGTTAGCAATAAATCTCCTGTAATAATTAGCAAACCCCTGCAAGCACTGCAAGGCCTTCAGGGAGGCAGGACGGACCCATTCTGCCTCAGCCTGAACCTTGGCAGGGTCCATGCAGAATTCGTTAGGAGTGAGGATTTGACCCAAAAATGGTATCTCCTGCACCCCAAACACACATTCTTCGGTTTTTGCAAAGCGTTTGTTTTTCCGAAGGGCCTGGAGCACCTTCCTGACATGCTCAATGTGGGAGGACCAGTCCTTGGAAAACACAAGTATATCATCAAGGTACACTACAAGAAATACCCCCAGATAGTCTCTTAAAATCAAATTTATGAAATTCTGGAAGACCGCGGGAGCATTACACAACCCAAAGGGCATGACGAGATATTCGAAATGACCTTCGGGTGTATTAAACGCAGTCTTACACTCATCCCCCTCTCTGATCCGTATAAGGTTATAAGCCCCCCCGAAGATCGAACTTAGAGAACAATTGGGCCCCCTGAACCTGAATGAAAAGATCAGGAATCAAAGGAAGGGGATATTGGTTCCTTACAGTGATTTTATTTACTTTGGTAATCGATGCACGGCCTAAGACTACCATCCTTCTTCCCCACGAAGAAGAAGCCAGCATCTACCGGAGAAGTAGAGGGGCGAATGTAACCCTTGGCCAGGCGTCCCTGGATATATTATCTCATGGCTTCACGTTCAGGACAAGAGAGATTAAATATCCTTCCTTTAGGGAACTTAGCTCCTGGTACCAAGTCGATAGCGCAATCGTACTCTCTATGAGGAGGCAGGGCCGCCATCAGGAATTTCAGGGCCCCCTACAGCTACATTTTCTGGGCCCCCCTACCGTGGCACCGCCTGTTAACGGTACTCCGTCCAGCAGTATATCATGGTACCCAGGGCCGCCATCAGGGGGGGTATTATGGGTACTGATGTGAGAGGCCCGGCCAAACCTAATTGAAAGGGGGGCCCGGCAACTGCCGCGACTTGCCTTTGGTAGAAAAAAAAACAGGCCCCTGCAATGGGGCCCGTTTTTTTCAACAAAAGAATGTCGTGAGCTGCGGGCACCCCTTTCAATTAGGTTTGGCTGGGCCTCTCACATCAGTACCCATAATACCCCCCCTCATGGCGGCCCTGGGTAGCATGGGGGTCGTCAAGGGGGCCGTCAAACACTGCCGCCCGTGCGACCGCGCGCACCCGCAAACTTACGCGCATGCGCACCCGCGATCGCAGATTTTGACCTGCCCACACTATCTTGCCGCGTTTTTTGCTCGCGGCGATTGAGGACAGCAGACAAAAAACGCAGGGAAAAATGCATTTTCTGCCTCCCACTGATTTCAATGGGAGGTCAGAGGCGGAACAGCGGCAAGAAAGGACGTGCTGCTTTTTATTTTTTCCGCGACTGGCTCCCATTGATTTCAGATTAAATCAATGGGAGGCGGTTTTGGAAGTTGTTTGGTGCTGATTCTGACGCAGTGTCCGAGTCAATATCAAGGCCCAAAAACTCTGAGAACTGGGCCTTATTGTTAGGGCTTATTCAGATGAACGTGTAATACATCCGTGCAACGTGCGTGATTTTCACGCGCCTCGCACGGACCTATGTTACTCTATGGGGCCGTGCAGACTGTCAGTGATTTTCACGCGCCTCGCACGGACCTATGTTACTCTATGGGGCCGTGCACACTGTCAGTGATTTTCACGCAGCGTTTCCGTCACCATTAGCGCAGTCGACTACGCTATTGATTCCGTCCGAAAACCTGCCGGAACGGTGATGAACGGAAACCATTAGCGATGTTTCCGTCACCATTGAGATCAATGGTGACTGAAACGGAAGCTGTGCTGTCACTTTCACTTTCCGTTGCGGGGTTCACCCGACAGAAACCTCAGACAGAACCCCGGAACGGAAGCGAATGGTGATGTGAACAGGCCCTAACACAAAAGTTTTGTATTTTTTTAAGCTGGTTCACAAAAAAAAATAATTCCAAATTCTACTGGACCAACTGCCTATTTAGAGACCGGCAGCAGCTCCAGGAGCGACATCATAAGGAACACACTAGGCGGATATGCTGAGTAAAACTACACAGCTTATCCGCCCTGGTAGCCGCAGGGAATTCTGCAAGCAAAACCGCACCAAATAGTGGCGCAGGTTTGGTGAGGCATGTCCGTTGTGGGAATCCTGCAGGGAAAAAAAAGTTTCGACTTACCCCGGCCGTAGTTTAGGTGACGCATCTCTCTCTTCTGAACGTAGCCCCGCCTCCTGGGATGACGCTGTAGACCATGTGACCACTGCAGCAGTCACATGGTATGAAACGTTATGACAGGAGGCTGGGCTGTGCTAAGAATAGAGGATCGCGTCACCAGGACTACGGCCGGGGCAAGTCTAAACTTTTTTATAAATGTAAAAAAAGTACCTTTTTTTTTTCTCATGTGTGATTTTTGCGGCAGAACCGCAGCATTTCCGCAACAGAGGAGCAGCGATTCCACAGAATAAATTGACATGCTGCGGCTTAAAAAGCCACACTGCAGGTCCATTATTTTTGCAGCGTGTGAATGAGATTTGTTTAAATCTCATCCGCTCTGCTGCGACTGTAATACGCTGCGGATTCTCCACAATAAAATGTGTTGCATAAAATCTGCAGCGTTCATGCCTAGTGTGTTCCTACCCTAAGGCCGGATTTACACGAGCGTCTGCTTTTTGCGTGCGCAAAAACGTGGCATTTTGCGCATGCAAAAGGTCCATAACAGCTCCGTGTGTCAGCAGCGTATGATGCGCGGCTGCGTGAGTTTCGCGCAGCCGCCATCATTATAACACTCGGTTTGTATGTTTGTAGCACGTGGTGCTTTTCTGTTTTCATTCATAATTTATACGGCTGCGGAAGTGCTGGGCGTGATTTTCACGCACCCATTGACTTCAATGGGTGCGTGATGCACGAACAATGCACAAATATCGGACATGTCGTGAGTTTTACGCAGCGGACACACGCTGCATGAAAATCACTGACAGTGTGCACGGCCCCATAGAGTAACATAGGTCCGTGCGAGGCGCGTGAAAATCACTGACAGTTTGCACGGCCCCGTAGAGTAACATAGGTCCGTGCGAGGCGCGTGAAAATTACTGACAGTCTGCACGGCCCCATAGAGTAACATAGGTCCGTGCGAGGTGCGTGAAAATCACGCGCGTTGCACGGACGTATTACACGTTCGTCTGAATAAGCCCTAACAATAAGGCCCAGTTCACAGAGTTTTTGGGCCTTGATATTGACTCGGACACTGCGTCAGAATCAGCACCAAACAACTTCCAAAACCGCCTCCCATTGATTTAATCTGAAATCAATGGGAGTAAGTCGCGGAAAAAAGAAAAAGCAGCGCGTCCTTTCTTGCCGCGGTTCCGCCTCTGACCTCCCATTGAAATCAATGGGAGGCAGAAAATGCATTTTTCGCTGCGTTTTTTGTCTGCTGTCCTCAATCGCAGCGGGCAAAAAACGCAGCAAAAAACGCGGCAAGATAGTGTGGGCAGGTCAAAATCTGCCTCAAAATTCTTTAAGGAATTTTGAGGCAGATTTTTTCGGCCTGCAAAATACTCTGTGTGAACAGGGCCATACATAAACAGCACTTTGAGACACTTTACTCACCGTGTCAGAAGAGCTGCTCCCACTCCAGTCCTCGTCAGGCGATGTCTTCGGTCCAGATGTTGTCCTTCACCTCCAGGCAATGGCGGGGATCAAAGAACTCCTGCCGCCGCGCAAGAACTGGACTCCTCCCCCTCTCCTTACGCAGCTACGCTCTGGAGAAGAAGGAGGAGGAGGAGGCGGAGGCGGTGTTTCGCGGCGGTGATGAGAGGGGGGCCCGCAGCTCACGGCGGTGTTTGACGAGAGGGGGGCCCGCAGCTCACGACATTGTTTTGGTGAAAAGAACAGGCCCCATTGCAGGGGCCTGTTTTTTTCTACCAAAGGCAAGTCGCAGCAGTTGCCGGGCCCCCCTTTCAATTAAGTTTGGCCGGGCCCCCTACACTAGTACCCCTAATACCCCCCTGATGGCGGCCCTGTGAGGAGGTAACTCTTCAGAGGCTTTTTTTTAGAAAAGACATCCGCGAAGTCCTCAATAAACTCAGGTAGAGTGATCACCTCCTCAGCGAGAGAAACCAAATTAATAGAAAAACATGACGTCACACATTCATTACCTCATTTAGTAAGATCACCAGTATTCCAGTTAAAAGTGGGATTATGCGTCTGCAACCAAGGGAGGCCTAAAATCAAATCGGACGATAACCCCTGCATCACTAACACAGAACACTGCTCCAAATGAATGGAGCCAACAATGATTTCAAAAACAGGGGTATGCTGTGTAAAATAACCATTAGCAAGCGGAGTGGAGTCAAACCCACTACCGGGACAGGTTTAGGCAAATCAATTAGTGGCATAGCTAGAGACATGGCAAATTCCACAGACATAATATTAGCAGAAGACCCTGAATCCACGAAGGCACTGCCGGTGGCAGACCTTCCATCAAAAGAGACGTGAAAGGGAAGCAAGATTTTATTAGGCTTCATGTTAACGGGAAATATCTGTGCGCCCAAGCGACCTCCCCGATGGTCACTTAGGCGCGGAAGTCCTTCCGGCTGATTATTCTTGCTCCTGGGACAGGAGTTCAATTGGTGCTTGTCATCCCCACAGTAGAAGCAGAGACCATTCTTCCTGCGGAAATCTCTACGTTGTCGGGGAGACACGGAGGCCCCGAGTTGCATCTGTTCATCCGAGTTCTCCGTGGAAGAACGAAGCAGCCGAACCTCTGGAGCCATCATAGGGGAGCCAGAGGTGAAGGCACCAGAACATTCAAGTCGTCGTTCCCTGAGACATCGGTCAAGACGTACCGCTAAATCCATAGCCTGATCTAGAGAGTCAGAGATGGGATAGCCAACTAACTGGACTTTAAGGGTGTTCGACAAACCCAACCTAAACTGGCACCTCAAGGCAGGGTCATTCCACCGAGAAGCTACACACCACTTCGTAAAGTCAGAACAGTACTCCTCAACGGGTCTCTTACCCTGACGTAAGGTCACCAGCTTACTCTCGGCAAAGGCAGTCTTGTCAGTCTCGTCATAGATGAGCCCGAGAGCAGAAAAAAATAGGTCAACAGAAGAAAGTTCAGGGGCGTCAGGAGCCAAGGAGAAGGCCCATTCCTGGGGGCCGTCCTGGAGCAGGGACCTAATTATACCCACTCGCTGGCTCTCAGAACCTGAGGAGTGGGGTCTTAATCGGAAATAGAGTCTACAACTCTCCCGAAAAGTGAAAAAAAGTCCTCCGGTCCCCTGAGAACCGGTCAGGCAACTTGAGGTGTGGTTCAAGAGGTGAGGTGAAGGGTACTACCTGGGTAGCATCACGCTGGTTGAACCTCTGAGCCAGGTCTTGGATTTGTAGGGAGAGACCCTGCATTTGCTGAGCCAGGGCCTCAAGGGGATCCATAGTAGAGTCAGGGACCAGGGTACGAAAAGGTATGGGGCTTGTGATTATGCAATGGTACGGGGTGGGGAGACGACAGGTCCTAATCTACCCGCAACTCAGTCCCTGCCTACTTGCACTGCCCGTCCTAAATGACGGCATACAACTGGGCGACTGTCCCTACGCTCAGTAAGTGCAAAGAGAGACAACACAAGACAAGGGCACACAGAAGCAAAGGGGAAAAAGGGCAGTTGCCCACAGAAAACCGTGCGCAACAGGCAGTAGTGAACGAGCCAAATCAAACCAGGAGAGTACGTAGTAGCAAAACAGAGCAGGAGAATAGTCAGGCAAGCCAGGGTCAAAAAGTTACAGCGGTCAATAAGGTAAATAGCAGGAATAGCAGAGCCAGGAAACAAGAGAATCACAGGCAAGGAATATGCTGCAAGTGAGGGTATAAATAGACGGGAGCTAGAACCGTTAGGCCAGGCTGTGATAGGTTCTCCCTCTCCTCAGCCTGCAAGCCTGATTGGTAACAGATCGCGTCACTCTAGCAGACCTTGGAGCTGATGAAGGCTGATTAACCCCAGGCGTCGACACAGAACCTGTGTCAGACAAACTCTTTACAGCTGCTCACAGTAGCATGAGCAACATGCGGCCCGGCGTTGTCCTGATGTAAAATGGCTTCTGGGACACTTTGAAGAAATGGCCGTACGACCAAATCAATGTAACACCGAGCTATTAGTGTACGTGAAATGAAGACTAGAGGGGTTTCCGGCTACCGTACATTATACCACACCACACCATAATCCCGGGAGTAGGACCAGTGTGATGTTCTCTTGTGAGGGATTCTTCATGGCGTTGCCCAAGTGGTCTCCAGACCAATCTCCAACTATCATTGCGTCTGAGACAAAAGCGTGACTCAACGCTGAAGAGGATAGACCTCCATTCCGGCCTCCATTGTCATCTTGCTGTGCACCATGATAGCGGTGGCGTGTGGTCAATGGAACGCCTGTAGCTAGAGCTCTGGCTCGTAGTCCAATATCGTGCAAATGCCTCCTGATGGTTTTTGTTGACAACTTTGCTTGCAGTACAGTATGGATCACTACGTGCCATTATTCAAATCGGACGATCTGTCCGTGCAGAGGTTTGCCTCCGCGCAGGTCCGGCCTTAGGGGTGTGCGACCTGTGCCATTGCCCAGGGTGCATCACTCCAGCTGGTGGAAGGGGTGCTGCGCTGGCTCCCTTCCCTTGCTTGTGTTTCGGAAGTGCCCAGGCCCGGCGACTCACCAGCTGCCTTTCCGTCCCTGGCGCTTCTCTCAGTGGCGCCTGCCGGGATGCCCCCCCCCTTGGCCAGCGGCGCCGCTAGCAGCCGCTGTGGCTGCTACAGGCAGTGGTAGCCATGCCACATTCAATAGTATCTGCACCCTAAGGATGCAGGTACTATTGAACACTATAGCAGAGCAGGGAGGTAGCTGCTATCTACTAGGCCAGTGGTTCCCAACCGGGGTGCTGCGAGAACCCTCCAGGGGTGCCGTGACACTCCTCTGAACCATGGCCGTGCTTTCTCTCCTCCTTCTCACAGCGCGGAGTGCAGATGGGAAGGAGGATATTTTTTGCAACCTCCAGAGAGAGCACCCCCACTTTCTGTACATAGTGCCACTGTAGCTCCCTAAAGGAGTGAAATCCCCCTTTGGCCGGGGATTACGCTCCTGGATGGAGCACTTGATGTATCTGTCCATACATGGACAGTAACATCAGGGCCAACTCCCCATTGCTGGGGTGGTGATTCGGCTGCAGGAGAAGCCCCTGACGTCACTGTCCATAAATGGACAGAGACGTCAGGGGCTTTCCCTGGAGTGGAATCCCCATTCACAGCGTCGGGAATGCTGCGGATGGGGATTCCACTTCAGGAATTTCCCCTGATGTCCCTATTCATATATGGTCAGAGACATCAAGCGCTCCATCCAGGAGTGGCAACCCCAGCCACAGGGGGATTCCACTCCTTCAGGGTGCTACAGTGGGGTTTTCTACAGGAAGGGGGTGCTATCTACAAGTGGGCTTTTTGGCACTACATACAAGGGGGCTGTGTGTCACTACCTATAAGGGGGCTGTGTGGCACTATCTACAGGGGGGTGGGTGGCACTACCTACAAGGGGCTGTGTGGCACTACCTACAAAGGGCTGTGTGGCACTACCTACCAGGGGGCTGTGTGGCACTACCTACAAGGGAGCTGTGTGGAACTACCTACAAGGGGGCTGTGTGGCACAACCTACAAGTGGGCTGTATGGCATTACCTACAGGGGTTGTGCGGCACTACTTACAAGAGGGCTGTCTGGCACTACCTACAAGGGGGCTGTGTGGCACTGCCTACAAGGAGAAGGTGGGGGCTGTATGGCTCTATCTACAAGAAGGAAGTGGGGGATTATGGCACTGTCTACAGGGAGGCTGTATGGCACAATCTACAGGGGGCACTATCTACTGTGTTTGGCAGCCAGTGGAGGGGGGCATTATACTGTGTGGAAGCCACTAAGCGGACATTATACCATGCAGGGGCACTACAGGGGGGCAATATACTGTGTGTGGCACTTAGAGGGCATAATAATGTGTGGGGACAATTAGAGGACAAAATACTGTGTCCTTGAAGGGGTTACAATATATTATATTATTAAATATTATTATACTGTATTGGGGGCACAAAGGGGCATTGTACTGTGTGTGTGTGTGTGTGTGTGTGTGTGTGTGTGTGTGTGTGTGCGTGTGCGTGTGTGTGTGTGTGTGTATGAGTGTGTGTATGTGTGTGTGCGTGTGGCACTAAGGTGGCATTATACTGTGTGGGGGCACTATATAGAAGAAAGGTATAGGAAAAGGCGGATATTTCCTCTGGCGCAACCTATATGGGAGTTATTTAGTTCTACTCAGTCAGAAGACGGGTGAGTAAAAAGTAAGACTTTATTTGTACAGAATACAACAAATGTTTTGAGACTGGAAAGATCTCTTCCTCAGGTAATATACAAGTGATTGTGGTTGATACCGACTCAGCTATATATCCCGGGAGGGGAGTCGGCTTTGAAACGACTACTGGGTCATATTGATAGGTCAAGCAATCGGTTAAAAGGTTATATATATATAAAAAAATGCATGACAAGAACTTTAAAAATGAGGTAATAATATTATAACATATAGAAGCAAAACGTGTATCATATATTAATTGTTAAAATAAATATTGTGCCGAAAAAGTCAGTAACTAAAATGTTTACATAAAAACAAATGTGTAAAAAAAACAACAAAAAACAAACAAACAAACAAACAAACGGTATGGGGTCACAATTGCTAAAAATATATATAGAGTCATAACAATGTGATTGTGCATTATAAACAAGTAATAATAACAGAATTAAAACAACATATAAACAGAAATGGTTGTAGACTAGCGGTTGTTGGTTACCGAAAGCGTCTATGGTAACCATAGTGATAAGCCGCTGTATTTGTAGTAAACCTAGTTTGTTTTTCAAAATAAAAGAGCTAATTGTATAAATTTGGATTTTTAATGGAGAGAGGATAATATTAGTGAGTTGGTGTAATGACGGGGGGTAGGGAAACGGACAAGTAAGCCCTAGTCTACCCGCCACTCTGTCCCTGCCTACTTGCAACGACCCGCCCTAGGCGACGGGGTACAACTGGGCGGCGGTCCCTGCGCTCAGTAAGTGCACGACAAACACGAAAAACATACAAGGGAATACAAGCAAGGGAAAGGGGCAGTTGCCCACGGCAACACCGTGAGCAACCAGAGTGGTGAACGAGCCGAGTCAAGCCAGGAGTGTGCGAGGTACCAAACGAAGAGCAGAAGAGTAGTCAGTAAGCCAGGGTCTGTATGGAGCAGGATCAAAATAGAAGGAGCTGTAGCTGGGCCAGGAAACCACACGAAAAGAATCACAAGCACCGAGGGACAGAAAGGGCAGGCTTAAATAGACCGAGGGCGGGAGCTAGCTGAGTCTGGCCAGGTTGCGATAGGCTCTCCCACTCCTAAGCCTGCCAGCCTGAGTGGTGGAAGCTGGAGTCAGTCTCAGGGATGTAGATTCAGGTGCTGACTGATTAATTATGGGAGTTAACCCCGAAGCTGTGCCTGGCAGATCCTTTACAGTACCCCCCTTTTATGAGGGGCCACCGGACCCTTTCTAAGTGGACCTGGCTTACTGGGGAAACGCAGGTGGAACCTCCTGACCAATACCCCAGCGTGAACATCCCGGGCGGGTACCCAAGTCCTCTCCTCGGGCCCGTATCCTCTCCAATGGACCAGGTACTGGAGGGAGCCTTGGACCATCTTGCTGTCCACAATCTTGGCCACCTCGAATTCCACCCCCTCAGGGGTGTGGACGGGAACAGGAGGTCTCCTCGAGGGAGCCAAGGACGGGGAGCAGCATTTAAGGAGGGAGGCATGAAACACGTCGTGTATACGAAAAGACGGGGGTAACTCCAGCCGGAAGGAGACAGGATTGAGGACCTCAATGACCTTATACGGCCCAATAAACCGGGGAGCAAACTTCTTGGACGGAACCTTGAGACGCAAGTTCCTAGACGACAACCACACCAGATCCCCGACCATAAACAGGGGGTTAGCAGAACGTTTTCTATCAGCCTGAGTTTTTTGTACGCTCTGGGACGCCTCTAGGTTCTTCTGAACCTGGGCCCAGACTGTGCACAGTTCCCGATGAACGACCTCTACCTCGGGATTGTTGGAACTACCAGGTGAAATGGAGGAGAACCGTGGATTAAACCCAAAATTACAGAAAAAGGGGGAGACCCCTGACGAGTTACTGACCCGGTTATTAAGGGAAAATTTGGCGAGGGGAATGAATGAGACCTAATCATATTGACAGTCAGAGACAAAACACCTTAAATATTGTTCTAGAGATTGATTAGTCCTCTCAGTTTGGCCATTGGTTTCAGGATGGAAGGCAGAGGAGAAGGACAGATCAATCTCCAACTTCATACAGAAGGCTCTCCAAAACAATGAAACAAATTGTACCCCTCTGTCCGAAACAATATTGACAGGGACCCCATGGAGACGCAGGATGTGTTTGACAAACAAGGTAGCCAACGTCTTGGCGTTGGGTAGTTTCTTGAGGGGCACAAAGTGGCACATCTTACTGAAGCGGTCTACTACCACCCACACCACCGACTTGCCTTGGGATGGAGGCAAATCGGTGATAAAATCCATGGAGATATGTGTCCAAGGTCTCTGGGGAATGGGCAACGAACGCAGTAAGCCCGCTGGTCGGGACCTGGGAGTCTTGGACCTAGCACAAACCTCACAAGCGGCGACGTAGGCCTTAACGTCTTTAGGCAACCCAGGCCACCAATAGTTTCTAGTAATGAGGTTGTAATGGCAGGAAGGAGGTGAAGGGAACAAGCGAGCCCTAATCTACCCACCGCCCTGTCCCTGCCTACTTGCAATGACCCGCCCTAGGCGACGGGGTACAACTTGGCGGCGGTCCCTACGCTGTCTAAGTGCAAGGGAGTACAAACAGGGAACACGCAAGGGAATACAGTAGCCCACGGAACGCCGCGAGGAAACGGAGCGGTGAATGAGCCAGTCAGGATCAGGAAGTAGTGGAGTATACAAACGGGAGCACGGAGCAGAAGCAAGCCTGGGGCAGAGCAATGCAGGATAAACGGAACTGAAGCAAGGCAGAAGCACGGCAGAAGCAGGCTGGAGCAAGGCAGCAGTGGGGCCAGGAATCCAAGAAGAATAACAAGCAAGGAGGAAGAGAAAACGGCAGGTATAAATGGACAGGGGGCGGAGCTAACTCTGACTGACCAGGCCGCGATAGGCTCTCCCACTCCTGAGCCTGCCACCCTGATTGGTGGGAGCAGGTGTCAGTCTCAGAGGTCTGGCCTCAGGTGTCGACTGATTAATCCTGGGAGTATACCCAGACGTAGTGCCTGGCAGATCCTTTACAGAGGTGTTTGGTACCCAGGATGCCTGGATGACCAGATAGTGCGGAGTCATGATTTTCCCTAAGTACCCTTAGCCGGAATAGCAGGGGAACAAACAGCTTGTTCTCAGGAAGGTTCCCGGGAGCTGAACCTTGATCAGCAGCAATTTCAGAGACTAAATCAGAATCGATCGAGGAAATGATTATACCTGGAGGCAAAATACAAGCAGGATCTTCCTCCAAAGGAGGGCTGGCCATGAAGCTACGCGACAGTGCATCAGCCTTAATATTTTTAGACCCAGCCCTATAGGTAACCAAAAAATTGAATCTGGTAAAAAATAACGCCCATCGAGCTTGTCTCGGGTTTAGCCTCCAGGCAGATTCTAGGAAAACCAGATTCTTGTTGTCGGTAAGGACCGTTACCTGGTGCCTAGCCCCCTCCAGGAAGTGGCGCCTCTCTTCAAATGCCCATTTAATGGCTAAGAGTTTGCGGTTGCCAATATCATAGTTAGGGTATGTGCACACACACTAATTACGTCCGTAATTGACGGACGTATTTCGGCCGCAAGTCCCGGACCGAACTCAGTGCAGGGAGCCGGGCTCCTAGCATCATACTTATGTACGATGCTAGGAGTCCCTGCCTCTCCGTGGAACTACTGTCCCGTACTGAAAACATGATTACAGTACGGGACAGTTGTCCTGCAGCGAGGCAGGGACTCCTAGCATCGTACATAAGTATGATGCTAGGAGCCCGGCTCCCTGCACTGAGTTCGGTCCGGGACTTGCGGCCGAAATACGTCCGTAAAATACGGACGTAATTAGTGTGTGTGCACATACCCTTACTCTCAGTTGGCGAAAACTTCCTGGAGAAGTAGGCACAGGGGCGGAGATGGGTGAGGGACCTGGTACCCCACTCCCACCTCAGATGCGTCAACTTCCACGATAAATGGCTCCATTTGGTTGGACTGAACCAGCACCGGGGCCGAGATAAAGCACTTCTTAAGGACCTCAAAAGCCTGGACAGCCTCAGGAGGCCAGTGGAGGAGATCAACTCCTCTGCAAGTGAGGTCCGTAAGAGGCTTAGCGATGACCGAGAAGTTAGCAATAAATCTCCTGTAATAATTAGCGAACCCCAAAAAACACTGTAACGCCTTCAGGGAGGCAGGTTGGACCCATTCCGCCACAGCCTGAACCTTGGCGGGGTCCATGCGGAATTCATGAGGAGTGAGGATTTGACCCAAAAATGGTATTTCCTGTACCCCAAACACACATTTTTCGGTTTTGGCAAACAGTTTGTTTTCCCGAAGGACCTGGAGCACCTTCCTGACATGCCCAATGTGGGAGGACCAGTCCTTGGAAAACACCAGTATGTCATCAAGGTACACTACAAGAAATATCCCCAGGTAATTTCTCAAAATCTCATTTATGAAATTCTGGAAGACCGCAGGGGCATTACACAACCCAAAGGGCATGACGAGGTATTCGAAATGGCCTTCGGGCGTGTTAAACGCAGTCTTCCACTCATCCCCCTCTTTGATGCGGATAAGGTTATACGCCCCCCGTAGATCCAACTTAGAGAACCATTGGGGCCCCTGAACCTGATTGAAGAGATCAGGAATCAATACTGGTTCCTTACCGTGACCTTATTCAGGCTACGGTAGTCAATGCATGGCCTAAGACCACCATCCTTCTTCCCTACGAAGAAGAAGCCAGCACCTACCGGAGAAGTAGAGGGACGAATGTAACCCTTGGCCAGGCATTCCTGGATATACTTTCTCATGGCTTCACGTTCGGGACAAGAAAGATTAAATATCCTACCCTTAGGAAGCTTAGCTCCTGGTACCAATTCGATAGCGCAATCGTATTCTCTATGAGGAGGTAACACTTCGGAGGCATCCTTAGAGAAAACATCAGCGAAGTCCTGAACAAACTCGGGTAGCGTGTTCGCCTCCTCAGGGGGAGAAATAGAATTAACAGAAAAACATGACATAAAACATTCATTACCCCACTTGGTTAGCTCCCCAGTATTCCAGTCAAACGTGGGATTATGCAACTGCAACCAGGGAAGGCCTAGAACCAAATCGTACGATAATCCCTGCATCAACAGTACAGAGCACTGCTCCAAATGCATGGAGCCAACAAAGAGTTCAAAAACAGGGGTATGCTGTGTAAAATAACCATTAGCAAGAGGAGTGGAGTCGATACCCACTACCGGGACAGGTTTAGGCAAATCAATCAGAGGCATAGCAAGAGACATAGCAAATTCCACAGACATGATATTAGTAGAGGACCCTGAATCCACGAAGGCACTGCCGGTAGCAGACCTACCACCAAAAGAGACCTGAAAGGGAAGCAAGATCTTAGTACGTTTCCTATTTACGGGAAATACCTGTGCGCCCAAGTGACCTCCCCGATGATCACTTAGGCGCGGAAGTTCTCTGGCTGCATTCTTACGCTTTGGACAGTTGTTCACTTGATGCTTGTCATCCCCACAGTAGAAGCAGAGACCATTCTTCCTGCGGAATTCTCTACGTTGTTGGGGGGACACGGAGGCCCCGAGTTGCATAGGTATCTCTGAGTCTTTTGGGGAGGAACGAAGCAACGGAACTTCGGGAGGCATCATGGGGGAGTCGGAGGAGAAAACACATAAACGTTCACGTTGTCGTTCCCTGAGACGTCGGTCAAGTCGTACCGCTAAAGCCATAACCTGGTCTAGGGAGTCAGAAGAGGGATAGCTAACTAGCAGGTCTTTCAGGGCATTCGACAGACCCAACCTAAACTGGCACCTTAAGGCAGGGTCATTCCACCGAGAAGCTACGCACCACTTCCTAAAGTCAGAACAATACTCCTCAACAGGTCTCTTACCCTGACGTAAGGTCACCAGCTGACTCTCGGCAAAGGCAGTCCTGTCAGTCTCGTCATAAATAAGTCCGAGAGCAGAAAAGAAACAATCAACGGAGGAAAGTTCAGGGGCGTCAGGAGCCAAGGAGAAGGCCCACTCTTGGGGCCCTTCCTGGAGCCGGGACATAATTATACCCACCCGCTGGCTCTCAGAACCTGAGGAATGAGGCTTTAAACGAAAGTAAAGCCTACAACTCTCCCGAAAGGAGAGAAAAACCCTCCGGTCCCCTGAGAAGCGGTCGGGCAACTTGAGGTGGGGTTCAAGAGGTGAGGTGAGGGGAACTACCAAGGTAGCATCAGGCTGGTTGACCCTCTGAGCCAGGGCCTGGACCTGTAGGGAGAGACCCTGCATTTGCTGAGCCAGGGTCTCACGGGGGTCCATAGTGGTGTCAGGGACCAGGGTAGACTAGGTATGGGCTTGTGATTATGTAATGACGGGGGGTAGGGAAACGGACAAGTGAGCCCTAGTCTACCCGCCACTCTGTCCCTGCCTACTTGCAACGACCCGCCCTAGGCGACGGGGTACAACTGGGCGGCGGTCCCTGTGCTCAGTAAGTGCACGACAAACACGACAAACATACAAGGGAATACAAGCAAGGGAAAGGGGCAGTTGCCCACGGCAACACCGTGAGCAACCAGAGTGGTGAACGAGCCGAGTCAAGCCAGGAGTGTGCGAGGTACCAAATGAAGAGCAGAAGAGTAGTCAGTAAGCCAGGGTCTGTATGGAGCAGGATCAAAATAGAAAGAGCTGTAGCTGGGCCAGGAAACCACACGAAAAGAATCACAAGCACCGAGGGACAGGAAGGGCAGGCTTAAATAGACCGAGGGCGGGAGCTAGCTGAGTCTGGCCAGGTTGCGATAGGCTCTCCCACTCCTAAGCCTGCCAGCCTGAGTGGTGGAAGCTGGAGTCAGTCTCAGGGATGTAGATTCAGGTGCTGACTGATTAATTATGGGAGTTAACCCCGAAGCTGTGCCTGGCAGATCCTTTACAGTTGGACTGAATAATAGTAATGTTCATGGATTTAATTGGTTCTAGTTATCTCTCAAAATAAATAATAAGCTAGTTTTCATTAGTAAAATAACTGTCTCCATTATTTCATTTAATCCTTCAGGAATTAACGTTTTTAATTTGTATATCCAGAAGTTTTCTCGGTTACGTAGCGACTCAAAATGATTTGTACTAGATTCGGCTATTTGTTCTATGGGTATGATCCTGAAACAATCGAAATTATTATTATGTGCAATAGTGCAATGTCTGGAAATACTTCTTATATTTTTTTCCTGTTACATTTGATTCAAAAAGATCAGTTTTAGTGATCATATCACAGCAGAGGCATCTCTTTTTCTTGCGCTTAGAACTGCCTTTTTTGTTCGACTTTGCATCAGTTATGGACATTTTGTTGTTCTTGTTTGCAAAAACCACACGACTAGGTGCTAAAATATTTCTGATTGTTCTAGCTCTCCTAAACGTTATTGACGGCTTAGTAGGTAAACTCTTGTTTAGAGAAGGATCGCTTTGTAAAATGTGCCAGTGTTTGAACATAATATTTCTGATTTTTTTATGTGCACAGTTGTATTTTGTTACAAAGTTAAAGGAGAATTTGTTATTGTGATTAGTCTTTATAGCATTTGATTGTTCCAATTTGTTTATATTTTTATTTTGGATTTTTTCTTTTGTGTTGATAGTATCTAGACAATCCGATTGTTTCAGACTTTCTGTTTGTTTTATAGGCATCAGACAATAATGTACATGGATAGTTTTTTTCTCTGAAACGTTTCTACAAGATGCGGCTTTGTGTGTTGAAGTCTGTATTTAATGTGCAGTTTTTTCTTATGTGCATATACTGGCTATATGGTATATTTTGTAACTATTTTGAATAGTGACCACTTTTAAAGTCTAAATAACTGTTGCTGTCTACTTTTTAAAATGTGTCGGTGTGATAATACCTTCTTCTGTCTTTGCAACTGCTAGATCTAGGAAATGGATCTCCTTTTCCTGGATGTTGAAAGTAAAATTAATTCCCCACAGGTTTTCGTTTAATGAATGACAAAAAGACGTTGCAGTGGTTGTATCTCCTTTCCAGATAAAGAACAGATCGTCTATGTATCTTTTAAAAAATATAATATGAGTAGTTGCACATGAATGTTGCCATACGTGTGTGTCCTCAAACATGCCCATAAATATGTTGGCATAGCTGGGGGCCACTCTAGTTCCCATTGCCGTGCCTCTAATTTGGTGGTAAATATTATGATCGAAAGAAAAAATGGTTTTTTTTTTAAATAAACTCCATACTGTTACATAGAAATTCATTTTGTAATGGTAATAATTCTGGGTCTCTGTTTAACATTGTTTTTACGTTTTTTATGCCAATTTGGTGCTCGATGTTACTGTATAGTGAGTTAACATCTAGAGTAATAAATATTAAATAGTCAGATTGGGATAGAATGGAAAAAGTACTTGCTGTAAGCTGTTGGATGAGACGGTCCCTTGATTCATTACGATGTTTGAAATGTTCCATTCTTTTTGAGTCCTAAAGAGGTTCATCTCAAAGCAGCAATAAGAGCATTTTGAAACTACAAAAAACAGCTTCTCCTTCAAGAAAGTTGGGGCTCAAAAAAAATGGAACATTTCAAACATCGTAATGAATCAAGGGACCGTCTCATCCAACAGCTTACAGCAAGTACTTTTTCCATTCTATCCCAATCTGAATCTGCTATCCAAATTTTTAACAGTGATTATGCGAAGAAAATGACCGATTTATTTAACGATTTAGAAGATATGTGTAAAACGGAGATGCAACACCACATCGATGTTATGTTTTTAGCTATTTATCTAAAAGAAAATATTACACCAAGGGGGCTACGTATGCCTTTTCTGTCCACATTTAAGAATGATCTTCTCTTTACCAATGAATGGGAAACTTACATGGAAGATTGCACTAGGGGTATGATCTCCAGGTTGATCATTAAAAGAAAAACACTATGTACCACACTTATATACAAAATCAAAACCATTATTGAACAACTACAATTTTATTCCAAACACCAGGATTTTCATTTTATTAACCATAACATTAACAGTAGACTTTTTAAATTAGAACATGAATTAATTGAGAAAAAAGCAAACAAACTCTCAAGAGGCAGAACAGATTACCCAACAAATCAAATTAGATCATGGAATAAACACCCCCCACTATTTATTCGATCGGAACAAAATAACATACAAAAAAATCCCCATAAAAATCCTCAAAATAATCCTTTGCATTTACAGGTTACCCCACATCAAGGAACCAATACATTATCACAGGACCAAAGAATGGAAATTATGAGATCCCGTAGGCTATTTCTTAATAGCAAATACAATAAAGGTAAACAGGTCATTAAACCAGCTGACACAACCTCAGAAAACAATCACTCTGTAAATAGTCTTTACAAACACCACCTCAATTTATCTGCCCCTCCTGAATCCCATTTGACATCCCCTACAGAGAATCTCCTAGTCTTCCCTCTTTACTATTCACAACTCATTAGGTAGCTCCCCTTTTTTAGATAAAGTTGCCAATAAACTGATCAATCCCCAAACACCTTACACAATAACATTAATAGACTCTTGTCAGAGAAATAGCTACTTTTCATCTGAACTTATAACCCCCACAGACAAATTAATAGCCACTATTATAGATAACACAAAAGCCGGTACCAATATGTCTGTTCCTTTTCTTACATCAGCCTTTTCTTCTACTAATAATACAGAAGGGCTCGTTCCATCTACTTCACAATGGTCAACCTCACATTGTTCTCCTTTTTTAGAAATCACCCCCCAAAAAAATCCTCAAACATTGACTATAACCCACTCTTTCCACCCCAAGAAGAAAAAAAAAAACCTTTCAGAGGAACTAGGGGAGGCAAAAAGAAAAAAATGAAAACCAAACAACAAACCCCAGTCTCACGACCTACTTCTATATTTAATATATCAGATCATATTTTAAGTAATTCAGAGACATCACTCCTCAACAAAGGTTTGTCTTTTTGCCCCACCACCAAAAGCAACGGATTTGACCTTTTTTTAGATTTACACAAATTCACAAGAAAACTAACATTACATAGACATTTTGAATTGTTAGCCACGAAAAACAAGTCCAACAACCCAACCACGGTTTCAAATAAGGATACTACCTCGGAAATAGTCCAAATGGACCCATTTAGACATACAGACCTAAAACCTGCGTCTAAATTCTATCCCATAGCTAATCAAGGGAATTTTGTAAATACATTTCATCATTTAGTCGCTAATGATCTGGAAAGTCTTTACTCCTATAAGCCTTCTGGGAAAAACAATTAAAATTCAGATGAAAAATTAGCTTTAAAAAATTTGAGAAATAACAAGAAAATCATTATCCGCTCTGAGACTATCAAAATCTTATCAGACATGAATTACTACGTCAAACTAACTCATAATCCACTATCTATAATTATAAAAAAATTGAAATTATTGATCAACCAGGCTTTTTTCGATAAGATTTTAAATAAAATATAAAAAATTATTTAATTCCAAAAAATATAAACATGCCTTTTTTTTATCATCTTCCGAAGATTCATAAAGATATTAAAAAAAAACACAGGCAGACCAATAATTTCGGGGATCCAATCACCAACTTGTCATCTTTCACATTACCTGGACATAACCTTCCAAAAATATGGTGGAACTCCCGAGTTTTCTGAAGGATTCTACACAATTAATTAAGGATCTTAAATCTATTAATGTTACAAACAATTTAATATTTATTACTCTAGATGTTAACTCACTATACAGCTGACACTCCACTCTTGCCGACCAGCGGTCCTTTGCCGCTGGTTTCGGCGAATGAACCTCTTAAATTCGGCGATCAGGTGCAATCGCCGAATTTTGGGGGTTTCTAACATATCGGCAGACCCCGGTCCGAAATCGCGGGGTTTGCCGATAGTTACTATGGCAAACGGAAGCCAAACAATGGCTTCCGGGTCTGCCATGGACGGAAGCCCATCAGGACCAACCTTCGGCTGGTCCTGATAAGCTTCCTGTCAGAGTGACAGGAAGTCACAGTGTCCGTTCCCGATGCACACTGTCGGCGACAGTGTGCATCGGGAACTTGGAGATCAGCTGTCTCCGACAGCTGACACTCCAGTGTTGTCGATCAGCGTCACACTGACAGTTGGAATACGTTACACTACCTAGGTAGTGTAATGTATTCTAGCAGCGATCAAAGCTGCAGGTCAAAAAAATAAAGTGTAAAAGGTAAAAGAAAAGTTAATAAACAAAAATATAAAGTGTAAAAAGTAAAAAAAAGTTTATAAAAATGTTTTATAAAAGTGTAAAAATAAGTTGTTTTTTTCCTATAATAAGTCATTTATAAAAAATTAAAACGTTAAAAAAAAGTACACATATTTGGTATCACCGTGTTCGTAACGACCCAAACTATGAAACTATAATGTTAATTTTTCCGCACGGTGAACGCCACAAACAAAATAAACGGAAAACTATGTCAGCATCGCTATTTCTTGGTCACAACCCCTCCCAAGATATAGAATAA
Source organism: Rhinoderma darwinii (assembly GCF_050947455.1). Lineage (NCBI taxonomy): Eukaryota > Metazoa > Chordata > Amphibia > Anura > Rhinodermatidae > Rhinoderma > Rhinoderma darwinii. Next base: position 110,936,821 of record NC_134688.1, on the reverse strand, counting down.
AAAGTGATCAAAAAGTCGCATTTACCCCAAAATCATACCAATAAAAACTACAACCAGTCCCGCAAAAACCAAGACCTCCCACAGCTTTATTGACGAAAAAATAAAAAAGTTACGGCTCAGAATAGCGTGTCCCAGAAAATAATTATTTTATAGAAACGTAATTTTATTGTGCAAACGCTGCAAAACTTTAAAAAAACTATACACATATGGTATCGCCGTAATCGTACCGACCGGCAGAATAAAGTAAAACATAATTTATTGCGCACGGTGAACGCTGTAAGAAATAAAGAATTGAAAGTGCCAAAATCATAGTTTTTTGGTCACCTTAGCTCTAAAAAAGATCCTGTAGGGTCAAAATGCTCACTATACCCCTAGAAAAATTCCTTGAGGGGTGTAGTTTCCAAAATAAGGTCACTTTTGGGGGGTTTCCACTGTTTTGGTCCCTCCGGGGCGTTGCAAACCCGACATGGCACTAAAAACCAATCCAGCAAAATCTGCGCTCCAAAATCCAAAAGGCGCTCCCTCCCTTCTGAGCCTTGCTGTGGGTCCAAACATCAGTTTACGACCAAATATCGGGTATTTCCGTAATCGGGAGAAATTGCTTTACAAATTTTGGGGTGCTTTTTCTCCTTTATTCCTTGTAAAAGTGAAAAAATTCTATGTTTCCACAGAAAAATAGGTGATTTTCATCTTCACAGACTAATTCCACTAAATTCTGCAAAAAAACTGTGGGGTCAAAATGTTAACTATACCCCTAGAAAAATGCCTTGAGGGGTGTAGTTTCCAAAATGGGGTCACTTTTGGGTGGTTTCGACTGTTTAGGTACCACAAGACCTCCTCAAACCTGACATGGTGCCTAAAATATATTCCTAAAAAAAGGAGGCCCCAAAATCCACTAGCTGCTCCTTTGCTTCTGAGGCCAGTGCTTCAGTCCATTAGGACACTAGGGCCACATGTGGGGTATTTCTAAAATCTGCAGAATCTGGGCAATAAATATTGAGTTGCGTTTCTCTGGTAAAACCTTCTGTGTTACAGATTTTTTTTTATTACAAATGAATTGCGGCAAAAAAATGAAATTTGTTAATTTCACCTCTACTTTGCCTTAATTCCTGTGAAACGCCTAAAGGGTTAAAATACTTTCTGAATGTGATTTTGAATACTTTGAAGGGTGCAGTTTTCAAAATGGGGTGATTTATTGGGGGATTCTAATATATAAGGCCCTCAAAACCACTTCAGAACTGAACTGGTCCTTGAAAAAATGGCCTATTGACATCCAAACACCTCAAACTTCGATTCGTCTGTCCATAACACTTTTTTCCAATCTTCCTCTGTCCAATGTCTGTGTGCTTTTGCCCATATTAATCTTTTCCTTTTATTAGCCAGTCTCAGATATGGCTTTTTCTTTGCCACTCTGCCCTGAAGGCCAGCATCCCGGAGTCACTTCTTCACTGTAGACGTTGACACTGGTGTTTTGTGGGTACTATTTAATGAAGCTGCCAGTTGAGGACCTGTGAGGCGTCTATTTCTCAAACTAGAGACTTTAATGTACTTGTCTTGTTGCTCAGTTGTGCAGCGGGGCCTCCCACTTCTCTTTCTACTCTGGTTAGAGCCTGTTTGTGCTGTCCTCTGAAGGGAGTAGTACACACCGTTGTAGGAAATCTTCAGTAACTTGGCAATTTCTCTCATGGAATAGCCTTCATTTCTAAGAACAAGAATAGACTGTCGAGTTTCACATGAAAGCTCTCTTTTTCTAGCCATTTTGAGAGTTTAATCGAACCCACAAATGTAATGCTCCAGATTCTCAACTAGCTCAAAGGAAGGTCAGTTTTATAGCTCCTCTAAACAGTAAAATTGTTTACAGCGGTGCTAACATAATTGCACAAGGGTTTTCAAGTGTTTTCTAATCATCCATTAGGCTTCTAACACAGTTAGCAAACACAATGTACCATTAGAACACTGGAGTGATGGTTTCTGGAAATGAGCCTCTATACACCAATGTAGATATTGCATTAAAAACCAGACGTTTGCAGCTAGAATAGTCATTTAGCACATTAACAATGTATAGATTGTATTTCTGATTAATTTAATGTTATCTTCATTAAAAAAACCTGTGCTTTTCTTACAAAAATAAGGACATTTCTAAGTGACCCTAAACTTTTGAACGGTAGTGTATGTACTGAACTTTGTTCTGGTGCTGTATATATATACAGTGCTTTGTTCTGGTGCTGTGTATATGTACCGAGCTTTGTTCTGGTGCTGTATATATGTACTGAGCTTTGTTCTGGTGCTGTATATATGTATGGAGCTTGGTTATGTTTCTGTATATATGTACAGAGCTTTGTTCTGGTGCTGTGTATATGTACTGAGCTTTGTTCTGGTGCTGTATTTATGTACTGGGCTTGGTTATGTATAGATGTACTGAGCTTTGTTCTGGTACTGTATTTATCTACTGAGCTTTGTTCTCATGCTGTATTTATGTACTGAACTTTGTTCTGGTGATGTATGTATGGACTGAGCTTGATACTGGTGCTGCATGTATGTACTGAGCTTGGTTCTGCATATATGTACTGAGCTTTGTTCTAGTGCCGTATTTATGTACTGAGCTTTGTTCTGGTGATATATTTATGTACTGAGCTTGGTTCTGGTGCTGTATTTATGTACTGAGCTTGATTCTGGTGCTGTATGCATATAATGAGGTTTGTTGTGGTGCTGTATGTATGTACTGAGCTTTGTTCTGGTGCTGCATAAATGTATGGAGCTTTGTTCTTGTGCTGTATATATGTACTGAGCTTGGTTCTTGTGCTGTATATATGTACTGAGCTTGGTTCTGGTGCTGTATATATGTTCTGGTGTTGTGAGTATGTACTGAGCTTGGTTGTGGGGCTGTATTTATGTAATGAGCTTTGTTCTGGTGTTGTATATATGTACCTAGCTTTGTTCTGGTGCTGTATATATGTACTGAACTTGGCTCCGGGGCTGTATATATATATACTTAGTGTCACGATCACAGGCTATGTGGACCCAATAGGCCGCTCCGCCGTAGCGGAGAGGCAGCTGGCCTAGTCACAATCTATGCAAGAGTCTATAGCAGTTTGTAACACATGGGTACCAGAACTATTCCAGACAGTGGCCGAGGCTTCAGCATTGATGGAGGTGGGTGCAGCAGGTTGCACCAGACGTGGCGGATAAAACTAGATGTGGCAGACGACACTGGACGTGGCAGACAAAACTGGATGTGGCAGAAGACACTGGACATGACAGAAGACACTGGACGTGGCAAACAACACTGGACGTGGCAAACGACAGCAGGTGCAGTAGAACATGACTCCAACACTAATAGGCTCAGGAACAAGAACACAGCACAGGATACAGGTAAAAGGGCGCAGGTAACAACTGGAATGGGATAACACTAAGGGACCATTTGGAAGAATGACATGGGATACACTAACAATGATCAGGCAATGATCAGAAGGGCAGGGCCCTTCTTATAGTCCAGGAAATCATGTGTAGTTGATAATGATGATTTCCAAATGTGCGCGCGCTGGCCCTTTAAGACCGGGCACGAGCGTGCGCGCGCACACTCTATGAGACACAGCGGACCGAAGCGGAAGTGAGCGCTGGCGTCTCCTAGGAAGGAGGTGCAAGCCAGCGCTCACAAATCCATGGCTGCGGCTGTCGGGGGTGAGTAAACCTGACGGCCCGCGGCCATGGACACTACAGTTTCCCCCCTCTTATGCCCCCTCTTCTTGGGGTCAGAGCTAGAGAGGAATTTCTTAATGAGGGAAGGGGCACTGAGGTTCTCTTCTGGCTCCCAGGACCTCTCCTCAGGACCAAACCCTCTCCAGTCCACCAAATAGAAAGTCCTTCCTCCTACCCTTTTACAGTTCTCCCTCACCTCAAACACATCAGATGAACTGCTGGGAGCAACTGCGGAACTGGAAGTCTTACTGTAGTGGTTCAGGACCACTGGTTTCAGGAGGGCCATGATAGAATTGACAGCCTCGAGGAGTTGATCTTGACGTGTGTGTAGGCCATGCATCATCGTCTGTATCTTCTTAACTGCGGTCTTGGGCTGGCCAGCGGGTTCCATGGCCTGTGCGTACTGTCACGATCACAGGGTATGTGGACCCACTCGGCTGCTCCGCCGTAGCAGAGAGGCAGCAGGCCTAGCACAGTCTATAAAAAAAGTCTATAGCTGTTTGTAACACACGGGTACCTGAACTAGTCCGGACAGTGGCCGAGGCTTCAGCATGGATGGAGGGGGTGCAGCAGGTTGCGCTAGACGTGGCAGATACTACACGTGGCAAACGACACTGGGCGTGGCAGACGAGACTGGACTTGGCAAAAGACACTGGACTTGGCAAACGACACTGGACGTGGCAAATGTCAGCAGGTGCCGTAGGACACGACGCCAACACTTATAGGCTCAGGAACAAGAACACAGCACATGATACACGATACAGGTAACAGGGCAAGAGTAACAAATGGAACGGGATAACACTAAGGGACCATTTGCAGGACTGACACGGGATACGCTAACAACGCTCAGGCAAGGATCAGAAGGGCAGGGCCCTTCTTACAGTCCAGGAAATCATGTGTAGTTGATAATTATGATTTCCAAATGTGTGCGTGCTTGCCCTTTAAGACCAGGCATGAGCGTGCACGTGCACCCTATGGGACACAGCGGACCTGAGCGGAAGTGAAAGTCTCCTAGGGTAGAGATGCGAGCCATCGCTCACAGATCCATGGCTGCGGCCGTCGGGGGTGAGTAAACTTGACGGCCCGCGGCCATGGACGCTACACTGAGCTTTGTTCTGGTGCTGTATTTATATACTGACCTTGGTTCTGCATATATGTACTGAGCTTTGTTGTGGTGCCGTATTTATGTACTGAGCTTTGTTCTGGTGATGTATTTATGTACTGAGCTTGATTCTGGTGCTGTATTTATGTACTGAGCTTGATTCTGGTGCTGTATGTATATACTGAGGTTGGTTGTGGTGCTGTATTTATATATTGAGCTTGATTCTGATGCTGTATGTATATACTGAGGTTGGTTGTGGTGCTGTACGTATGTATGTACTGAGCTTGTTTCTGGTGCTGTATATATGTATGGAGCTTTGCTCTGGTGCTGTATATATGTACTGAGCTTGATTCTTGTGCTGTATACATGTACTGAGCTTTGTTCTGGTGTTGTATATATGTACGGAGCTTGGTTCTGTTTCTGTATATATGTACCGAGCGTGGTTCTGGTGTTGTATATATGTACTGAGCTTGGTTCTGTATAGATGTACTGAGCTTTGTTCTGGTACTGTATTTATGTACTGAGCTTGTTCTGGTGCTGTATTTATGTACTGAGCTTGGTTCTGTATAGATGTACTGAGCTTTGTTCTGGAACTGTATTTATGTACTGAGCTTGTTCTGGTGCTGTATTTATGTACTGAGTTTTGTTCTGGTGCTGTATTTATGTACTCAGCTTGGTTCTGGTGTTGTATCCATGTAATTTAATTTGCAAAAAGGCAAAAGCCAAAATGTCCAAAATTCCCCTAGATGAATACTTTTGGGGGTCAACATTTCAAAAAGTAGTCACTTTGAGAGTGTTTCTCGGGTTCCAGAAAAGCAGCACTAGAAAAATAGGCCTCCAAAATTCATAATGCACTCCAGTCCAGTCTGATGGTGAGCAACATATAAAAAGCCTATATACGGTATCACTGCAAAGCGGAATAAGTTTATGAATGTGTGGTGAGGTGTGTTTTTCCAAGGCCCCTTCCTTCATGTAAAAAATAGGCCACTGAATCTAAATATTGTTTGAAAAATTAAAATTTTATTTTCTTCCTCCTAACTCTATTCAATTTCGCCAAGGCAAAAGCTAAAATGTCTAGAATTCTCCTACATAAATACCTTTGGGGGGTCAACATTTTAAAAAGTAGTATACAACATTTGTACTGGCAGTATGGTACCAGAAAACCACCAATAGAAAAATAGGCTTCCAAAATCCGTAATACGCACCAGTTATTTAGGTCTTGTGGTGAGGCAGAGTAACATATAAAAAGCACATAAAGGGGATTGCCGCAAATGGAACAAGTTTATTATTGTGTGATGAATTGTGTTTTTCCAAGGCCACATGCTGAATGTGAAAAATAGGCCACTGAATCAAAATTTAGTTTGAAAAATTGCAATTTTCATTTTCTTTCTCCAAATATTATTCAATTTAGCAAAAAAACAAGGCAAAAGTCAAAATATTCTAAATTACTGTAGATGAATACCTTTTGGGGTCAACATTAAAAAAGTAGTCACTTTCAGAGTGTTTCTAATATTTTTGCACCGTACAACATCTGTACTGGGCAAAAGGAAATACATTAGGAAACTCAACACTAGGGCTGTTATCCAGTCACTTAAACACTAGTGCGGTTCCCCCTTAAGGTCCAGGAAGAATGACATCACATACAACAAAGGGTCCCAATCCTGACGTTGTTAAAAATATTCAATATTAATAGGCGTGTGGAATAGAGAAAATACTTCTTAACATCATTATACCCTGAGTTTGCATTATAACCTGACATAGCTAACCAAGATTTTCTGTATAACGTTTTTTAACCCCTTAATGACCAGCCTATTTTAGACCTTAATGACCAAGCCAATTTTTAAATTTTTCCATCGTCTCATTCTGAGGGTATGTTCACACAACCTATTTTCGGCCGTTTTTCGGGCGTTTACGGCAAAATCGGAAGCAGAATGTGACCAAATATCTGCCCATTCATTTCAATGGGAAACGGCGTTCTGTTCCGACGGAGCGTTTTTCGTGGCGTTTTTGTACGCGTATAAAAACGAAAGCAAAAAAGAAGTACAGGACACTTCTTGGGACGTTTTTGGAGCTGTTTTCCATAGACTCTATTGAAAAAAGCTCCAAAAACGGCCCTAAAAAACGCCACGAAAATCGCGAGTGGCACAAAAAACGTCTGAAAATCAGGAGCTGTTTTCTCTTGAAAACAGCTCAGTATTTTGAGAAGTTTTTTACTCTGCGTGTGAACATACCGTAAGAGCTATAATCTTTTTATTTTTCTGTCGACATAGCTGTATAAGGTCTTGTATTTTGCGGGACAAGTTGTAATTTTTAATAGCACCATTTTGGGGTACATAGAATTTGTTAACTTTTATAAACTTTTTTTGGGGGGAATAGAAAACAAACAGCAATTTGCCACACTTTTTTGCGTCCTAAATTTACGCCGTTTACCGTGTGGTATAAATAACACAATAACTTTATTCAGTGGGTTGTTGCAATTACACAGTGAAAACACATTTTTTTCAAAATTATTTGTTTTTGTGTCTCCATATTTGAAGATCTGTAACGTTTTTATTTTTTTGCCAATGCCATTGTAGGTGGGTTTTTTTTTTGCGGTACGACTTGTAGTTTTTATCGGTACCATTTTGGAGTAGATGCGACTTTTGGATCACTTTTTATCACTTTTTTTTAAGGCTGGATTCAAAGAAAACAGCAATTTTTGAATGTTTTTTTTATTTTACTTTTTACGACGTTCACCGTGTGGGTTAAATGATGTAATAAGTTTATATTTGGGGTCGTTACGGACGCGGCGAACCCAAATATGTGTAACTTTATTACTTTATTTTGTTTGTTAATAATAAAGCAGTTTGTAAGGGGGAAAAGTGGGATTTTCATTTTATTTTTTTTCACTTTATTTTTTTTCACTTTTTTGAAACGTTTTTTTTTTACTTTTTTACTAGTCCTGCTAGGGGACTTCACTATGCGATCCTACGATCGCATTTATAATACACTGCAATACTTCTGTATTGCATTGTATTATGCCTGTCCTTGTAAAACGGACAGACATCTGCTAGGCCATGCCAGAGGCATGATCTAGCAGGCATTCACTACAGGCAGACATGGGGGCCTTTATTAGGCCCCAGGCTGCCATCGGAGACACAAACATTCGGTGATCTTATCACCGGGTGTCGATGGGATGAGAGGGAGCTCCCTCCCTCTATCCAAAACCACTCAGATGCGGTGCACGCTATTGAGCACCGCATCTGAAGGGTTAAACGGGTGAGATCGATACTAATATCGATCTCACACGTTCGAGCAGGGATGCTCCCAGCCCTCAGCTACCTCTGGCAACTAAGAGCAGGGAGATTTGACAGCTCCCTGCTCTGTTTATTTATTCTGATGCAGTGACGTAAAAAGTCTATTGCATCGGAATAAAGCCCATTAGTGACCTACGTAAAAACACTATGGGGCGGTCACTAACGGGTTAAACAGCAGAGAAAACAACAAAAGTTCTAATATCTCATAAGGGCATGCAGAGCTCATAGAGGAGAAGAAAGCAGTCCTGGAGCATTTGAATCCTGGCAATTCATTGATTTAATTTTTTCGCTTTGCCAGAACTGGCACATATCCAGGTAAGAGAGCCCTCCTGGTGAGCACTTATGACTTCCTATGAGAGTCTTACGAATTTGCTATATATATTCAAATCCCTGTGTTATTTACCACTCTCGCTCCAGACTGTGTCAGGAGCCTGGAGGGCGGCGCACGGTCCCATTATACACCCCTAGAACTCCATTGTGGAATAATCCTTGGTTGTCCCATCTTGAATCTCTGCCAGGTGCGGTTATGTGGTCGGGGGCAGGGGTCAAGTTCCTGGGTCAATTATACTCTGCAGATTCTGGCTTTGTATCCTTTTCTGAACTTGGAGATCATTATGAAATTTCAAAAAAAGCCACTATCCCCAGTTGTGTCATGCTTGTGCTGCCCAATTTGGCTCTATACTGCCTCAGTTGGGTTTCTCTAGACTGGGAGACCTTCTTGGTGCTCCAGACCTTCCAAAGGTCCTCACCCAAACGTACACCTTATTGTTGTCCTATGGGTGGAGACCTTGTGATATGGCATTTGTGGGGTGGAGGGGAGATGTCCCTGACCTGGTGGAGGAGGAGTGGAGCGAAGTGGAACTTTCTTTTTTTGATTCTGTTTTAAGTGCAAGAGATTTGTTAAATACAATCTCAGTTTCTGCACCGGATCTACTATACACCAGTCAGACTCCAGAGATTTGGAGCCTCTGTTCAGATAGATGTTTTTGTGTGTGGTTGTGTCCCAAGTTTGCCCCCTTTTGGTCAGAAGTATTGGAGTTTCTTCACATCCACTTTGAATTCCCTCGACTCCTCACCCCTCAGATATGTCTCTTAGGCCTTATGAATGAAGTTATACAGGACTACTATGACAAAATATTTTTTCGTTTTGTTCTGTTTTGTGCTAGAAAGGTTTTGATTATGGCTTGGAAAGCCACGGAGGGTCCGAGTTTGGTGCACTGCAAGCAACTAATAAATAAATATGTGGCTATGTATCAAAGATTGTATCTCAACAGAAAATGTCCTGATAAATTTGGAAAGATCTGGTCCAGGCGGTTGGAGACTGTGACCAGTGGAGGATTAAGTAGACCAGGCCCTGGGCTGTTCCACAAACTTGGGCCCCCCTTCCCCACCGCCACTCTGCCGCGTCTATAGTGAACACCACCTTTTTGTGTGAGCATTGACAAATGGTTGTTACGATTCCCTTTGTCAAAGGGCTGTGTCCCTACATGCTGACAGTCTCCAACCATCGCTGACAGTATAACACTGTGTAGGGACACTTCCTCTTGACAATGGGAATGGTAACACGCATTTGTCTATTAGTCCTGGGTACACAGAGATATGTAGAATTACCTGCAACAGACATGTCAGGAGAGGTGACAGTTCCCCTACAGATCCAGTGACTCACAAGTTACGTCTTCTCTGATGGGAGCCATTTTCTTTTCTTCTCCATCTGACGCAGACCGTTATGCCGACTTCTCCTGATGAGGCATCTTTGCCCATCACTTCTGCAGCCATTTCTAGCCTCTATAGAAACACACAAATTTAGACACCAAGGCCCAGGACCATACATTAAAGGGGTTGTCCGGGCATGGACCGTTTTTTATACTGATGATAAATTTGGACCCCAGACTAGATCATAGAATACATACAGAACCCAGACCTTCTAAACTATTGCAGTCCCCAGACCAGACCCCCCTAAACAAATACAGACCCCAGAACAAGCACCCTGAATAAATACAGACCTCAGACAGGACCCCTAAATACAGGCCCCGGACCTGACCCCCTACACTAATAATGACCCCAGACCTGACACACTTAATACAGACCCCCTAAACTAATACAAACCCCTAAATATAGACCCCTAAACTAATACAGACCCCTAAATACAGACCCCATAAACTAATACAGACCCCAGACCAGACCTCTAAATACAGACCCCAGACCGGACCCCCTAAATACAGACCCCCAGACCAGACCCCCTAAATACAGACCCCCAGACCAGACCCCCTAAATACAGACACCAGACCTCAAACTAATACAGACCCCAGACCTGACCCCTACACTAATAATGACCAAAAGACCTGACTCCCTTAAGTAATATAGACCCAGACCAGACCCCCTAAATACAGACCCCTAAATAAAGACCCCTAAACTAATACAGACCCTAGAACAGGCCCCCTAAATAGACACTATAAATTAATACAGACCCCAGACCAGACACCCTAAATACAGACCCCTTAAACTAATACAGACATCAAACCTCCTAAATACAGTCCCCAAACCAGGCCCCCTAAATACAGACCAAACACCAGACTACCTAAATACAGTCCCCCTAAATACAGACCCCTTAAAAAAATCAATCCCCTTATACTTACATAGCAGCTCTCCCCAGTCTTCTCTGTAGAATTTTGCTGCTGCTCAAGGTCCTGCGGTCATGTGACCAGCGGGTCTCTAAGCAGTAGTAAGAACTTCAGAGATAAGGTCATGTGACCTTATGTCTAAAGGTCCTTTTGCATGACATACACAATGCAGTTTTAGCACGGTTTTGCCGCGAGTCGCGACAAAACTACAATGTACTTTGGGTGGCCATGGGCCCCCCGGGAGCCTCGGGCACCGGGAGGCCGACTAAAATGCCCTATGATAATCCGCCATTGACTGTGACACCCATGGCCGTGGGCCGTTGGGATTACTCACCCCCCGCCGGCCGCAGCCATGGATCAGTGAGCGTTGGTCTCCTCCTCAGGAGATGCTCACTTCCGCTTCACTCTGCTGTGTCCCGCAAGGTGCGTGCACACGCTCGTGCCCGGCCTTAAAGGGCCAGCGCGCACACCAGAATAGTATATCAAATTAGTTCATGATCACCCTGGACTGTAAGAAGGGCCCTGCCCACTATGTGCCGGAGCATGCAGGGTTGGACAGTGGTTCTTTAGGCTCACCAGAGAAAATAATTATGAGGGCCTATCCTCCATCAATACAGAACAGGTGAACTCTCACGTTTAGGTGCTTTGTAATGTTATCATTGTACACACACATACTGTACCATCAATAAGGTCTAATGGTTATTTGTGGATTATCTCATAAGAAGTGGACCCTAGTGGTAAGTAATTGGCTTGAAAATCTGCTCCAAATGAGATTGTTTTCTGCAGGACCTTTGAGGCCCTTTGTGTCAGTGCCTGTGCCCACCGTTGGATCCTCCAGTACTTTGGTGGGCCAATGCAACCTCGAGAGCAGGCAGCTGCTAAGTACGAGTGGCGCCCCCTCTAGCAGACCCGGCCAGTCTATGTATTTTATGGTCAGCCATTTATTTGAATGACTGCCATGTTATATTATATTTCCCCTGTGGTAGCAATGTATGATTGCAAGGGGGGCAGGGGTGCTGTCTTTAGAGGAGGGGTTTCTTAAAGAGGCTCCGTCACCACATTATAAGTGCCTTATCTTGTACATAATGTGATCGGCACTGTAATGTAGATTACAGCAGTGTTTTTTTTTTTGTTTTTTTTTTGTAAATTCTTTATTTTAGGGTTTTCCAACAAACAAAAAGGAAGGAAGGGTACAAAAATAAAAAAGGGAGGGGGCAACAGATCATCTTCACAATGCGAAACATCTATTAATATAATAATGCATCTCAAACAATACAATCCGGCATAATAATGTTATATTGAGAAATCAATATGGTGTTGACCTTAAAACATGTGGCATTAAATCCCTTGAACCAATATACGGAAAATCTTGTGAGTAGATGACTTGCCTCAGGAAGACAATTTGATGGTTATCTAAATGTGGGATCAGGCTGTAGTATTAGCTAATTAGGATAAATCTACAGATTTATAAAATTGTATCCAATTGTCCCATATATGTTGGAATTTGTCTAGGTCTTGGTTCAAAAGCCATTTAGTTTTTTCGTACGATTGTATTATATTTATTTCTCTTAACCACTCAGTTATTGTAGGGGGATCAACCTCTTTCCAGTGTCTAGCTATTAAGGTCTTTGCTGCACTTATAAGATGTGGTAAAGCAGAGTTACGATTTATATATTGATACGACATGTCTAGGTTAAGTAGTGTTAGTTCTGGAGTAAGAGTAATGTCTATGGCTAGAAATTTTCTTAAGATGCCTTGGACCTTTTGCCAAAATGGGAGTATTAAGGGACATTCGTACCATATATGCAAAAGCGCCCCCTTTGCTGTTCCACATCTCCAACAAGTGGGAGAGTAAGACGGATCAATCTTATTGAGAACCTCTGGAGTTTTATACCACCTCGCTATGATCTTATAATTAAGAAAAACGATCATTTTTGACGGTTATGACCTATTTTAGCTTTATGCTAATTACTTTCTTAATTAATAACTGGGCGTGTTTTACTTTTTGACCAAGTGGGCGTTGTGGAGAGAGGTGTATGATGCTGACCAATCAGCGTCATACACTTCTCTCCATTCATTTACACAGCACATAGTGATCTAGCTAGATCACTATGTGCAGTCACTTACACACACATTAAGATTACTCAAGTGTTCTGACAGTGAATAGACATCACTACCAGCCAGGACGTAATGTCTATTCAGAATCCTGACACTTCCGTAACGTTTGTGTGAGATTTACAGCAAGGCAAGCGTAATCTCGCAAGATTACGCTGTAAACTGTCATTTAAAACGAGATTATGCTTGCTGTGCTGTAAGTCTCACACAAACGTTACCAAGTGTCAGGATTGTGAATAGACATCACGTCCTGGCTGGTAGTGATGTCTATTCACTGTCAGGACACTTGTCACGTACTCCCTTCCTGCTGCTCCCTTAGTCTCCAGGACGTTGAGAGTTACTCGCTCGGGCGTCGCCCGGCCTGGCAGACTGAGGCAGTCTTCAGCCAATAGGAGCTCAGGAGCGTCAGGCCAATCAAAGCCTGGCTGATGTTCCTGAGCTCCCGCCCTCTCCTTATTTAGTTCAGCCTGGGGTAGTAGGCCTTTTCCTGTAATTAGAGTTACCTAGCCTGGTGCTTTCCCTTGTTTCAGACTCCCCTGAGCGACTTTCATTTTGACTCCTTTGTGACCTGACCCCGGCTGGACTCCTGACTTTTCTTTGCCTTACTGACTTTTGTTTTTTCCGCACTCTCCCGGTTTGACCCTGCCTGCCTGACTCCGCCTTTTGCGCCCGGACTTGTCCGTGGCGCAATTGCCCTGCCTCTCCCTCCGTGTATTTCCCAGGTGACCCTTTGTTATTTCGTACTGTCTCTGTCTTATCCGTTTGTCAGTTTCACTGGTACTAGTATAGGGAACGCCGCCCAGTTGTGCGCCGTCGTTTAGGTCAGGTCATACAATTAGGTAGGGACAGAGGTTTGGGAAGAACAGGGACCTCACTGTTTACTGTGTATTTGTTCGTGACAGAATTACAGGCCCTTAAGGTGGACATACAAGATGACAAACACTTCTTACACCAAATAACAAGTTCCCTCATCACCCAATCTAAGATGGGGTTATGCTTGCGCAACCAGGGGAGACCCAATAAAATCTCGGTGGGTAGCCCCTTAAGGACAAACATAGTACATTCCTCCAAGTGAATTGGACCCTGAGTCCACAAACGCAGAACCTATCCCTGTCTTGCCCAAAAATGACACCTGGGCTGGCAACAAGACCTTATTAAAACGAACGGGAAATACCTGTGCGCCTAAGTGACCTTGCCGATGACCACTTAGGCGTGGAAGTTTTCCGGAGTCTTCTTTTTTGCGTTTGGGACAGGCGCATTAGATGGTCCGCGTCTCCACAGTAGAAGCATAAGGCATTTTTGTGGCAGAACTCCCTGCGAACTTTCGGATCTCCTGTGATCCCTATCTCCATCTGTTCTTCCTGGTAGTCAGCTGAAGAAGATGGCACTGGGACAACTCGAGAGCTAGGATGATCGACTGGAGTAGGAGGACCGGACCGTTCCTGCCAACGTTCACGGATGCGTCGGTCGAGATGGACAGCGAGATTCATGAGCTGATCTAGGGAGTTGTGGGGGGGGGGGGGGCGGTAACCTACTAGCAGGTCTTTCAGGGCTTCAGTCAGTCTTAGCCTGAAGTGGTACTTCAGGGCTGAGTCCCCCCATGCAGGGCCGCCATCAGGAATTTCTGGGCCCCATACAGCCAAGATGTCTGGGGCCCCCCCCCCTGCATTACCGGGGGTGGGCAACGGAAATTGTGGCACTCACGTTTGTACGTTATACGCATTAACTGATTTTGGTGCCGATGTCAATTACAGTGAAGGAAACCATGGAGACGGCAGTGACCGGTTAATGCTCCGGATTTTGATCTATTTAGCTAAAACGTATCCGACTGTATGGCATACAGTGGGATACGTCGCCTGGGGAATGGCCCAGGGGAAACTCCTGAAGTCACTGCCCATGAACAGAGCTGGAGCCTTCTACTAGCGCTCTGCCCAGGGAGTCTTGCTCTGTTCCTGATGTCCATATACGTAAAGTGACGTCCGAAGCTTTGCAAAGCCCGAGTACACGGCCGGAGCGTCGACAATGCTCTGGCCAGGGATTCCGGCCCTAGAGAATCCTCTGATGTCACTTTACATATATGGACAGTGATGTCAGGAGCTTTCCCAGGGACAAAGTCCACGGGTAGAGCACTCGTGATGCTGCCTGGGGACTCCGGAATAACAAAGTCTACTACGCCATTTCATCCTTCAAAAATAAGGTAAACCGACATCTACCAGCCCGACGGAGGCTAAAAGGTCATAATGGAGCCCTGTGAATTATCGTTTACGTTGTTTATACTGTAAGGTAGGAGATTTCATGACTACACGATAAACTTAGGGCAACAACACGATGTGAAGGGGGAAGGGAGGGGGAAGCGCTTGTGAGGATGTAAGGAGCACTAATGCTCCGCTCTTACATTGCCATTAAAGTTCAATGTGTTTTTCCACAGCAAAAATCGGAGGCTTTCCCTTTGATTCCTGGCGCAGATCCGCACCAGAATAAGGCCCTGTTCACACAGAGTTTTTTGCCACATTTTTTTCACTGGAAACCGCGGCAAAAAACGTCCGAAATCGCCTCCTATTGATTTCAACGGGAGGCGAAGGCGTTTTTTTCCCGCGAGAGAAAGAAGCGACATGCTCTTTCTTCAGGCATTTCCGTCTCTGACCTCCCATTGACATCAATGGTAGGCAGAGAAAGCCTGAAGGAATTTCAAGGCAGATGTTTCTGCCTGCAAAAAGCTGTGTGAACAAGGCCTAAGTCCCATTGTCATTCAAAGTTGCTCATCCTCGGCTTTTCCATGTAATATAAATCGCATGCTACTTATTGCTGTGGTGGATTTCTTTTCAAGGTGCGGACAAAAATACACTTGGAAAATTTTTCGCAGCATGTGAACTGGGTTGCGGAAACCTCATATGCATGGGATGCAGAATCATCAACGTCATCGGAATCCGTATCAAATCCAACATGTGTGAATGGGGCCATAGTGGGAGTTAAAAAAAATCTGTTAGGCCAAATGCACACGATACTTATTACGTGCAAATTTGTCGTGGGTATTTTCGTGCGGCAAATCTGCAGTGTAATACAGGATCGGCAAAGTAAATGAGATCAATAAATCTCATTTACATGTCGCATTTTCTGCACAAAAACTGACCTGTGGTGCGTATTTGAAAATATGATACATGTCACTTTATCTTGCGTTTCCGCTTGCGAATTGTTTCTGACTAGTTTAAAAAATAAAAAAATCTGCAGCATAAAACCTGCACCTATTTCCGCATCAAAAAGTAAAAACCGCACTTAAAAACTTATTAAAAAACGCACTATTAGGTGCAGATTTTACCTGCGGAATTACCTGCGGTTTTGATACGGATTTTTTGCACCAAATTCCTCATTGTGTGCGTTACAGAATTTGCTGGGGGTTTACAGCAAATTAACCCTTTACATTGTAAAGGATGAAATACGTTACAATTCTGCAACATTAGGTTATGTTCACACAGCTTATTTTCTGCCGTTTTTCTGGCCGTAAACGTCTGAAATATCAGAACAGAACGCCTCCAAACATCTGCCCATTGATTTCAATGAGAAAAAAACGGCGTTGTGTTCCGATGGGCCGTTCTTTTTACAACGGCTGCGTAAAAAAAACGGCCGCGAAAAAGAAGTGCAGGTCATTTCTTCAGACGTTTCTGGAGCCGTTTTTCATTGACTCTATAGAAAAACAGCTCCAAAAACGGCCGTAAAAAACACAGCGAAAAAAACGAGTTTGCTTAAAAAACGTCTGAAAATCAGGAGCAGTTTTCGCTTGAATATCTCCGTATTTTCAGATTGTTTTTGCTAATTGTGTGAACATACCCTAATAGGCATGCAGCTTATTTAACCCCTTCCCTTCTCAGCCATTTTTTGGATTTTAACTTTTGTTTTATCCTCTCCACCTTCCAAAAGCTATCATTTTTTTTACTTGAGGGCTTGTTTTTTTGCGGTACAAGTTGTAGTTTTTCATGGCACCATTTATTGTGCCGCATAATGTACTAGGAAGCTGAAAAAAAAATTATTTGTGGGGTGAAATGCTGCACGTGCATGAGGTTTTGACAAAGCCCATTCACATGAGTTAGGGCTTATTCAGACTAACGTGTTAATCGTCCGGGTGAAGGACGTTTTTTTTAATGGCCGTCACACGGCTGCATGTATTTCTACGGGGTTATTCACATGGTCGTTGTTCTAACAGACCGTGTGAAGGGCCTGTAAAAAAATAGGACATGTCCTATTTTTGTGCGTTTTCACGGATCCCTCAATAGACTCAAGTCTGTGAAAACGGGTCCTGCACGGCTGCAAATCGGCCGTTCTTCACGTCTGATTTTACACACGTTGGTCTGAGTATCACCTTAGGCCTTATTCACACGAACGTGTCCGTTTTGCATGCGCAAAAAATGCTGCGTTTTGCGCAAGCAAAAGTTCGGTGTGGCATCAGCATATGGTGCGTGGCTGCGTGATTTTCGCGCAGCCGGCATCATTATGACACTCTGTTTTGATGTTACAACACAGTAAAGAAGGAGGGGCTTTTATGTTTCCCTTCTCTTCTTTACCAGCTGTAGCGCGAATCACGCGTGTCACCCGGAAGTGCTTCCGTGTGCCGTGCGCGATTTGCACGCACCCAATGACTTCAATGGGTGCGTGCTGCGCGAAACACGGACAAAGTATAGGACATGTCGTGAGTTTTACACAGCACACATACGCTGCGTGAAATTCACTGACAGTCTGAACGACCCCATTCACTAACAAGTCCGTGCGACGCCAGTGAAAATCACGCTAGTAGCACGGACGTATAACACCAAAAATAGGAGGCAAGCAAGTGGCTTTATTCAGACGTCCATGTTCGGTTTGTGAAATACGGAGCGTGTATCGGCCATATTTCCCGGACCGACCACAGTTCAGGGAGCCGGGTTTCTAGCATCACAGTTATCAGGGGCGTAGCTAAAGGCTCATGGGCCCCGATGCAAAATTTCTTATTGGGCCCCCCTGCAAACTTCTCATGGCCGAAGGTCCGCAGCTTTCAGCTGCATCGCTGGGTCTCCTAAGTGACCCAACAATGCAGCACTAGCAGCCAGGGGCGTCACTAAGGACTTAAAATGTCAGGGGAAATAGCCCCAATACTTATGTATCCGCCCCCAAAAAGTGTGTGTATAGGAGACAGCATAGCATATCTATAACACTACGACCCTATAAACTATGGATAGGATTAGATACATTGGCTCAGCAGACAGTATCACACATGATAGGATTAGATACAGTGGCTGAGCAGACAGTATCACACATGATAGGATTAGATACAGTGGCTGAGCAGACAGTATCACACATGATAGGATTAGATACAGTGGCTGAGCAGACAGTATCACACATGATAGGATTAGATACAGTGGCTGAGCAGACAGTATCACACATGATAGGATTAGATACAATGACTCAGCAGACAGTATCACACATGATAGGATTAGATACAATGACTCAGCAGACAGTATCACACATGATAGGATTAGATACAGTGGCTCAGCAGACAGTATCACACATGATAGGATTAGATACAGTGGCTGAGCAGACAGTATCACACATGATAGGATTAGATACAATGACGCAGCAGACAGTATCACACATGATAGGATTAGATACAGTGGCCCAGCGGACAATATCACACATGATAGGATTAGATACAGTGGCCCAGCAGACAGTATCACACATGATAGGATTAGATACAGTGGCTCAGCAGACAGTATCACACATGATAGGATTAGATACAGTGGCTCAGCAGACAGTACCACACATGATAGGATTAGATACAGTGGCTCAGAAGGCAGTATCACACATGATAGGATTAGATACAGTGGCTCAGCAGACAGTATCACACATGATAGGATTACATACAGTGGCTCAGCAGACAGTATCACACATGATTGGATTAGATACAGTGGCTCAGCAGACAGTATCACACATGATTGGATCAGATATAGGGCCCAGCAGACAGTATCACACATGATTGGATTAGATACAGGGCTCAGCTCGCTGACATTGCGGCTCCAGCGCTGGACCCAGGAAAGGTAAGAATAATAATTTTGCTTCTTTATGTGTTACTGATTATTTTTGTGTGTTTGTGTTTTTTTTTACAGGTTCGGTTGTTGGACTTCGGATACGAGGACTTCAATGACGGCGTGTTTTTATTCTCAATAAAATGGTTAATGAGGGTTGTGTTTTTTTATTTCAATAAAATATTTTTTCTATGTGCTTGTATCTTTTTAAACTTTATTATCACCGCCTTAGTAATGGCCGCTGGCTGATTGACAACCTCCATTACTAAGGCGGGGCTTAGTGTTAGCCGGTGCAGAGGCCAACACTAACCCCCATTATTACCCCGGTACCCACCGCCACCAGGGGTGCTGGGAAGAGCCGGATACGAACCAGTACCCGTCCATCTGTAGTGACAGTCAGGCACCGGGGTGGCCGCAGGCTGGTAGTATTAGGCTGGGAAGGCCAAAAACAGTGGCACCTACCACCCTGGTAATGCTGCCTGCTGCTGCTGTGTTGAATCCGGCTGGTTATGAAAATTGGGGGGGACCTGACATCGTTCTTTCCAATTATTTTTTTTAAATGACGTGGGGTCCCCCCCATTTTTCATAACCAGCCAGATACAATAAAGCAGCAGCAGCCTAGCATTAACAGGGTGGGAAGGGCCACTGTTTTTGGCCTTTCCCCTCCTGATAATACCAGCCTGCGGCCACCCCAGTGGCCGACCATCACTACAGATGGTCGAGTACTGGATGGTACCCGGCTCTCCCCAGCACCCATGGTGGCGGTGGGTACCGAGGTAATAAAGGGGCTTAGTGTTAGCCTCTGCACCGGCTAACACTAAGCTCCGCCTTAGCAACGGACGCTGTCAATCAGACGGCGGCCATTACTAAGGCGGTAGTAATATAGTTTAAAAAAAAACACAAAGACATAGAAAAAATATTTTATTGAAATAAAAAAAAACCCACACAACCCTCATTAACCATTTTATTGATAATAAAAAAAAAGCCGTCATCGAAGTAGTCCTGGAATCTGCCGTAGTCCAACGACTGAACCTGTAAGAAAACACACAAGAAAAACGATTAGTAACACATGTGTTAGGCTTACATACAGGGCCCATGTGTGATACTGTCTGTGGGACCCTGTATCTAAGCCTACCACAAGGTCGGCTTAGATACAGGGTCCAGCAGACAGTAATCTTATACAGTATAAGATTACTGTCTGCTGGGGCCCTGTATCTAAACCTACAGTGTGGTAGGCTTATATACAGGGCCCATCAGACAGGATCACACATGGGCCATGTATCTAAGCCTACCATGTGATTGGCTTAGATACAGGGCCCAGCAGACAGGATCACACAATCTGTGATCCTGTCTCATGGGCCCCCTAAGCCTGCTACATCGTAGGCTTAGGGGTTGTGCAGTCCCTAAACATTGATGGCCTATCCACAGGATAGGCCATCAATAGCTGATGTGTCTCCCGGGACCCGCAAATCTGCTGTTTTGAAGGGGCCGCAGCACTCGTACGACAGCTGCTTACCCTTCATTTCATTACTCGCTCACACTGTGAATCGCCGACACCGATTCACAGTGTGACCGGAATGAAGTGACCGGAATGAAGGGGAGCAGCTCTCGTACGAGTGCTGCGGCCCCTTCAAAACAGCTGATTGGCGGGTCCCGGGAGTCGGACCCCGCCAGTCAGGGCTAATCTTACCTTCCTCTTCGGCCGCGGCGGGAGTTCTGTCCTCTCGATGCTGTGCGCGGCGCATAGCGCTGTGACGTCATGCGCTGCGCACAGCGCTTGACGTCAGGACCTCCGCTGCGATCCGGAACCAGGAAGGTAAGTACTGTCTGTTACTATAGTAACAGGAGCCCGCGGCCCGAGTTACTATAGTAACTATTTATTGATGTGGTGCGGGGGGTTGTGGGCCCCCCTGGCTTCGGGGCCCGGTTGCGATTGCGACCGCTGCGACCCCTATAGCTACACCAGTGACAGTTATCTATGATCATAGTCCCTCCCTTCCCGTCGGAATACTGTCCCCGGTCCCGTACTGAAAGCATCATTACAATATGGGGCAGTATTCCCGCGGAGGGGCAGGGACTCCCAGCAAACACTGATAACTATGATGCTAGGAGTCCGGCTCCATGAATTGTGGTCAGCCTGGGAAATACGGCCGATACACGCTCAGTATGTCACGGACCGAATGCGGCTGTCTGAATAAGACCTTAGTCTAGTTACACAGTGCGGTGAAATCCCATTCTTTTGCCACAATTTTTGCAAAATCGCGGCAAAAACGTGATTTGACCGCATTGTGAGAATATAGCCTAAAAGCACTTTTCAGGTCTTGTATCCTTTTTTTTATGCAATTTTCGTAATTGCGGCACAAATCACGCAGATTTGCCGCGATTTTTATATAATCGCGGCAAAACTGCGCCATTTTTGCCGTGATTACGAAAATCGCGGCAAAAAAAACGCTATGAAAACGAAAAAATACCCAAAAACATTTTTATCAACTTTATACATACTACAAACGGGCTCAGGGGGATGGGAAGCAGGAAGGATAGGGGAAAATACTCATCAGCCTGCAGGTCCGTTCGGCAGTGTAGAGGAGCTGGGGGGGCGGGATCTCCACACGGAGCTTCAGCACATGCTGCCTCTTCCCCTTCCAGTGAAGCTACAACAGGTATGCAGGGGGTGCCGCGAGCCTTTCTAGGGGGTGCCACGGGCGTTGCTAGGGGGGTGTCGCGGGCGTTAGTAGGGGCGAGGCGCGAGCGTTGCGAGGGGGGCCCGTGAGCATTCCGAGGGGGGGCAACAGTCCGAGGGGGGGGGCAACAGTCCGAGGGGGGGGCAACAGTCCGAGTGGGGGCAACAGTCCGAGGGGGGGCAACAGTCCGAGGGGGGGGCAACAGTCCGAGGGGGGGGCAACAGTCCGAGGGGGGGAGACAGCCCGGCGGGCCCCTTTTCTTCATCCATGTGGCCGGGCCCCTGACGGGAGTACCAGTAATACCCCCCTGATGGCGGCCCTGCCCCCATGTTGATTCCACTGACCACTTCCTAAATTCAGAGCAGTATTCCTCTACCGGCCTCTTACCCTGACGAAGTCCCCCTAACTGAGTTTCAGCTAACGCTGTCCTGTCGGGTTCATCATGGAGATGTCCCAGGTCGGAAAAGAAAGCCTCGACAGAGGAGTGTTCGGGACTAGTGGGAGATAAGGAAAGGAGTATGTGACAGTACTCAGTCCTGTCAGGTCACCCAGGCATCTCTGGTACCAGGGACCTTGTCACCCATGGGTTCTGGTTGCCAGGGCTGCTACGGGATGTCCGAGCCTACGTGGTCTCATGTGAGACCTGCGCCCGGTCTAAAACTCCCAGATCCCGACCTGCAGACTTGCTGTATCCTTTGCCCCAAGGACCCTGGACCCATCTAGCCATAGATTTTATCACCGATCTCCCTTATTCCCAGGTCAGGTCGGTGATCTGGGTAGTGGTAGACCGGTTTAGAAAAATGGCCCATTTCATTCCCCTGAAGAAATTGTCCAATGCCAAAGAGCTAGTTAACCTCTTTATTAAACATATTTTACGTTTGCAAGGGGTACCTGTTAACATCATTTCTGACAGGGTGGTCCAATTTGTATCGTTGTTTTGGAGGGCGTTCTGCAAGCAGTTAGGACTAGACTTGTCCTTTTCATTGGCCTTCCATCCAGAAACTAATAGCCAGACTGAGAGGACCAATCAGTCTCTGGAACAGTATCTCAGATGCTTCGTGGCCGACGCTCAGGATAAATGTTTCAGGTTTTTGGCCCTTGCGGAATTTGCCATCAATAATCACATCAGCACATCGTCAGGAGTTTCTCCATTCTTTGCTAATTATGGTTTTAATCCCCAGTTTTCTTCATTTTCCCCATGTGTATCAGATAACCCTGAAGTGGAGCTTCTCACTGGGAACTTGAGCGTCATCTGGGACCTGGTCCAGAGTAATCTCAGGGCAGCCCAGGACCGACAGCAGCTTCAAGCCAATAAAAGGCGTTTGGCCAATCCTGATTTCTTGGTGGGAGATCGGGTTTGGTTATCTTCCAAGAACCACCGCCTGAGGGTACCCTCCAGAAACTTCGCCCCCAGGTACATCGGTCCTTATGAGGTCAAGGAGAAGATCAACCCGGTCTCCTTCCGCTTAAAATTGCCCCCCTCCTTCCGCATCCATGATGTGTTTGATTCCTCCCTTCTTAAGAGATTTGTTCCCCCCATCCTTCCTATAGGGAAACCTCCCATACCAGTATTGACACCCGAGGGACAGGAGTTCGAGGTGGCCAGGTTGCTGGACAGTAGAAAGGTTCAGGGGTCTATCCAGTACCCGGTCCATTGGAAAGAATATGGTCCAGAGGAGAGGACTTGTGTCCCAGTCTGAGATATCCACGCTCGGACCCTTATAAAATACTTTAATAGAAAATTTCTGAATAAACCTGGTTTGGGGGTGGAGGGTCCAGTAGCCCCTTGTAAAAGGGGGTGTACTGTCACGTACTCCCTTCCTGCTGCTCCCTCGGTCTCCAAGACTCCAGCAGTCTGCAGCCAATAGGAGCTCAGGAGCGTCAGGCCAATCAAAGCCTAGCTGATGCTCCTGAGCTCCCGCCCTCTCCTTATTTCGTTCAGCCTGGGGTAGTAGGCCTTTGCCTGTAATTAGAGTTACCTAGCCTGGTGCTTTCCCTTGTTTCAGAGCGACTAGCATTTTGACTCCTTTGTGACCTGACCCCGGCTGGACTCCTGACTTTTCTTTGCCTTCTGACTTTTGTTTTTTCCGCACTCTCCTGGTTTGACACTGCCTGCCTGACTCCGCCTTTTGCGCCCGGACTTGTCTGTGGCGCAATTGCCCTGCCTCTCCCTCCGTGTACTTCCCAGGTGACCCTTTGTTATTTCGTACTGCCTCTGTCTTATCTGTTTGTCAGTTTCACTGGTACTAGTATAGGGAACGCCGCCCAATTGTGCGCCGTCGTCTAGGTCGGGTCGTACAAGTAGGTAGAGACAGAGGTTTGGGAAGAACAGGGACCTCACTGTTTACTGTGTATTTGTTAGTGACAACACTTGAGTAATGTTAATGTCTGTATAAGTGACTGCACATAGTGATCTAGCTAGATCACTATTGCTGTGTAAATGAATGGAGAGAAGTGTATGTCGCTGATTGGTCAGCGTCATACACTTCTCTCCACAACGACCACTTGGTCAAAAAGTAAAACACGCCCAGTTGTCCATTAAGAAAGTCATTAGCATAAAGCTAAAATAGGTCATAACTCCCAAAAATGATCGTTTTTCTAAATAAAAAACACTGCTGTAATCTACAGTACATTACAGCGCCGATCACATTATGTACAAGATAGGGAACTTATAATGTGATGACAGAGCCTCTTTAAGGCACTTTAGCAGTAAATATTGGGAAACGTCACTTATACTTGTGGATGGGGTTTACATAAAAATAAATTCTCTGACACACTTCTCAAGTCTCTCTTAGGAATCTTAACTACTTGCTGTCTATGTAGACACATCATGGCGAGCATCATTGTCATGATGATTGTGCAGGTATTGTTACTGTGAATGTGCGATGAGGAGCGAGGCAATGGCTGTAACACACATGTGCAGAGAAATGTTGGTCCAAGAAAATGTGTTGGAAGAAGGGGGCTGATTTACTGCCTCTGCATCATCACAATGCCAGCCCCTAGAAACAGGGCAGGCCTTTAGGGTGTGCGACCTCTGCGATCGCACATGGCGCATCACACCAGCAAGAAGAAGGGGGCACTGCGCTCGCTCCCCTCACATTTATGAAGGACCTGGCAGTGCCACGGGCCCTGTAGTGGCTGCTACAGGGCCCGCGGCATGAGGGCGCCCCCCAGCCCGGCACACAATATAACGGTTATCACCGGTTTGTTCGTGGATCCTCGGTGTTGTCTGGGAGATGGTGCTTGGAACCCAGGCAATGCTTGGCACAGCGGGTAGAGGCGGTCGGATGGATAAGCAGAAGTCAGGACAGGCAGCAGACGTCATAACGGGTATGGCAGCAATAGGTCAAGGCAGGCGGCAGGCGTCTTAACGGGTATAGCAGGAATAGGTCAAGGCAGGCAGCAGACGTCGTAATGGGTATGGCAGCAATAGGTCAAGGCAGGCGACAGGCAAGGATAGTCAAGTTCAAGCAGAGGTCAGTAATGGGAAATCCAGACAAAAGGCAGAAGGAACGGAAATAGGGAACTAGGGCACAGGGAACTCATGGGGAACTTGGTTGAACAAGCAGGAATAGCAGGGAGAAGGAACCTTAAATAGGAATTAAGGCGCGCGCTGGCCCTTTAAGGCAGGATGAGTCAGCACGCGCGCCCTCTAGTGACTACAGCCGCACATCGAGGATGCCAACTGTGGAAGGACGTAATGGCTGCAGTCATCTGACGCCGTCCAGGGCCAGCAGAGCGTCCGGACCGGGTAAGTGGAGCTCGGGATGAGCAGGTGATGAGGGAAGGCGCCGGAACCGGAGCAGAGGCCGTGGGAATCCGGTCTATGTAGGACTGAGGCAGAAGAGAAGGCAGCTTTGAGAGCTTGGAATGTGGCTTCGGCCTCTGCGGTCCAGTCTTTAGCATTAACCCCTTTTTTGGTCAGAGAAGAAATAGGAGCCGTCATAGAGGAGAAATGAGGAATAAACTGGCGGTAATAATTTGCGAATCCTAGCAGGCGTTGGACCGCTTTGAGTCCTTGTGGACGAGGCCAGTTGAGAATTGAGGACAGCTTGGCTGGATCCATTTGAAGACCCTGGTCGGAAATGACATACCCCAAGAAAGGCAGGCTGGTTCTCTCAAAGAGGCATTTTTCTAGCTTGGCAAACAGAGAGTTCTCTCGCAGACGTTGTAACACTTGGCGCACATGCACACGATGAGTTTGAATATTGGGAGAAAAGATTAAAATGTCATCTAGGTATACCACCACACAGCTGTACAACAGATCTCGAAAAATGTGCCAAAGGGCATGACAAGGTATTCAAAATGCCCATCACGAGTATTGAATGCGGTTTTCCATTCGTCTCCCTCGCGGATACGGATGAGGTTATAAGCTCCACGAAGGTCTAGTTTGGTGAAGATTTTCGCCCCCTGTAGACGGTCAAAGAGTTCTGAGATCAATGGTAGCGGGTACTTGTTCTTTAACGTGATATTATTTAATCCTCGGTAATCAATACAAGGACGCAGGGAGCCATCTTTTTTTTCCCACAAAGAAAAACCCTGTGCCAGCAGGAGAGGAGGACTTACGGATGAATCCTCTCTCCAGATTTTCTTGGACATACCTAGACATGGCCTCAGTCTCGGGCAAAGACAAAGGGTAGACTCTACCTCTGGGAGGCGTGGCGTTGGGGACCAGGTCTATGGCACAGTCGTATGGCCTGTGAGGAGTCAGCGATTCATCTTGTTGTTTGCAGAAGACATCCGAGAAGCTTTTGTATGGAGTAGGAAGTCCTGCTGAGCTAGGTTCTGTAGACTGAGGCATAGGTGAGAGAATAGATAGTAGACAATGTTGGTGACAGAAGTCACTCCAGCGGGTAATTTGACCTCCAGTCCAGTCAATAACAGGAGAGTGCTTCTGCAACCACGGTAGACCGAGAAGCAAAGGGTTCAGAGAGTTCTTTAACACATAGAAGGAGATACGTTCCTGGTGCAGCGCCCCTGTTAACAGGAGAATGGGCTTGGTGACTAGATAGATAGTTTCCTGTAGGAGCCTCCCATCTACAGAAGCAATGGACAACGGTTTGGTGAGTCTTTGCACTGGGATTTGGTAGCGATTTACCAAGGACTGGCACAGAAAATTTCCAGTGGATCCTTAATCTAGGAAGGCTTGAACATCGAAAGTGGTTCCTGCAAAGGACAGCTTCGCTGGTATGGTCATCTTCTGAGAGGAAGGTATTCCACCTAGGGTAGCCTCTCCTACTTGCCCTAGGCATTGGAGTTTTCTGGCCTCACTGGACAGCCTCTGAGGAAGTGCGTTTTTCCACCGCAATACAAACACAAATTCAACTTGCGTCTACTCTGGCGCTCCTCAGGCGTGAGTCTTGTTCTCTCCACCTGCATGGGTTCGTCCAACCGGGAGGAAGATGAGGCCAGAAGAGGTCTTTGGAAGGTTGGCGTCAATCGCGATGTCCGATTGCCTCGAGCAGATTCCTGTTGTCTCTCACAGAAACATATATCAATACGATTAGCTAGAGTGATCAAGTCATCCAAGGACAGTGGAAGGTCTCGGCCAGCAAGTTCATCCTTGATTCGGCCCGCCAGACCCTCCCAGAAGGTCGATACCAAAGCCTCATTATTCTACTGGAGTTCAGTAGCCAAGGTGCGGAATCGAATGGCGTATTGGCCTACAGTGGAGGTTCCTTGTCGGAGCTTGAGTAGAGAGGAAGCTGCAGAAGTGGCTCAACCGTGTTCTTCAAACACCCTTTTAAACGTGGAAAGTTCTGAATGTTGTACATGATGGGGTCGTTTCTCTCCCACAAGGGTGATGCCCAAGCCAGCACTTCACCAGACAGCAGGGACAGGTTGTAGGCCACCTTAGCCCGGTCTGCGAAAAAATGATGTGCCATAACTTCAAAATGGATGGTGCATTGGTTAACAAATCGCCTGCACGTCTTGGGGTCTCCCTCATAGCGGGCAGGCATAGGTAGGTGAAGTCCGGGACTGTAGACAGGAGCTTTTTGCGGTGGTGGTGGTATCGGAGGCGCCGGAGGTGCTAGTTCGTTCAAACGAGTGGACACATTCTGCAGTAGCTGAAACAGCTCATCTTGGTGGCCTCGTTGTCTAGAGAGCTCCTGAGCCATGTCAGCCGTGTCAGGCAGGGCTGTGTCAAGGGGATCCATGGCTTGTTCAACCTATAACGGTTCTCACCGGTTTGTTCGTGGATCCTCTGTGTCATCTGGGAGATGGTGCTTGGAGCCCAGGCAACGCTTGGCACAGCGGGTAGAGGCGGTCGCATGGATAAGCAGAAGTCAGGACAGGCAGCAGACGTCGTAACGGGTATGGCAGCAATAGGTCAAGGCAGGCGGCAGGCGGCGTAACAGTATGGCAGCAATAGGTCAAGGCAGGTGGCAGACGTCGTAACGGGTATGGCAGCAATAGGTCAAGGCAGGCGGCAGGCAAGGATAGTCAAGTTCAAGCAGAGGTCAGTAACAGGAAATCCAGACAAAAGGCAGAAGGAACGGAAACAGGGAACTAGGGCACAGGGAACTCATGGGGACTTGGTTGAACAAGCAGGGATGGCAGGGTGGAGGAACCTTAAATAGGAATTAAGGTGCGCGCTGGCCCTTTAAGGCAGGACGAGTCAGCGCGCGCGCCCTCTAGTGACTGCAGCCGCACATCGAGGATGCTGACCGTGGAAGGAGGTAATGGCTGCACTCACCTGATGCCGTCCAGGGCCAGCAAAGCGTCCGGACCGGGTAAGTGGAGCTCAGGATGAGCAGCTGATGAGGGAGGGCGCCGGAACCGGAGCAGAGGCCGTGGGTACGGCGGAGAACGGCGCGGCAGCCGTTACACATAACATGCCTGGTGGCATCAATGGAACTGGGGGGTGCTAGCAACTGCCACATTCACTTGTATCTGCGTCCTCAGGCCTGCAGCCTATAAGACACTGGGACAGAGTCCCTGCGCAGGCCGGCGTGATGACGTCACTGCATCACGCTGGCCTACACATGTGTCCTGTCTGGAGGATGTGGATCGCTCCGTTTGTCGCGGGAACGGGGCTGAGTAAGTAAATTTGCTTTTGGGGGGGCTGCATATCTAAAACAGCGGGGATTGCTGTGTGGCACTATCTACAAGGGGGGCTGTGTATCTAAAACAAGGATGGGGGAGTTGCTGTGTGGCAATATCTACAAGGGGGGGCTGTATATCTAAAACGGGGGATTGCTGTGTGGCACTATACAGGGAGAGCTATCTGGCACGATCTACAAGAGGGCTGTGTTGCAATATCTACAAGGGGGTGGCACAGTGTGGGAGGGCTGTGTGGCACTATACAGGGGGTGTGGGGTTTGTGGCACTATACAGGGGAAATGGCTGGGTGGCACTATACAGGGAGATGTCTGTGTTGCATTATACAGAGGGGGGCTGTGTGGCACTACACAGCGTGGAGGGCTTTGTGGCACTATACAGCTGGGAGGGCTGTGTGGCACTACAGGGGGAGGGCTGTTTGGCACTACAGGGGAAGTACAGGGGAAGTGCTGTTTGTCACTATCTAGGTTGGCTGTATGACACTATCTAAAAGCAGGGTGTGGCACTATCCACAAGGGGAGCTGTTTGGCACTATCTACAAAGGGGGGCTGTGTGGCACGATCTACAAGAAGGGGGCAGCGTGTGTGGCACTATCTACAGGGGACGTAGTTGCACTATCAATGGGTCACAAAGGGGCATTATTACTGTGTGGGGGCACAAAGGGGGCACGGTTACTGATGAGACACTTTTATTGTGTCAAGCACTAAGGGATCACTATTACCATCTGGAGCACTGTGGATTACGAGTTTGTTTAGAGGGTGGGGTATAGGTGTAGAGGGTGCTGGAAAAACG
Organism: Rhinoderma darwinii; assembly: GCF_050947455.1. Lineage (NCBI taxonomy): Eukaryota > Metazoa > Chordata > Amphibia > Anura > Rhinodermatidae > Rhinoderma > Rhinoderma darwinii. Next base: position 110,907,403 of record NC_134688.1, on the reverse strand, counting down.
AGAGACCAACATGTCTGTGTGTCAAATTCTTCAGAGATGAGTCGTGACTGGAATAAGTTGTCAGAGTGGTCTGGGCTGGATGGAGAAAAAAATGTAAAGTGAACGACTCTAATCAGAGAAAACTTCACCTGTGAGTCACTAGATATAAATGTGCTGTAATCACTTATATCACCTGCAGAGCTCCTGTGTATAACTGACATATACCACTATATGGTCGCTATATGGTATTAATATTATATAGTCTGCAGAGCTCCTGTGTATAACTGGTATCTACAACTATATGGTCACTGTTTAGTTGTTTTTAGTCAGTAACTGTATGGTGGTATTATTCAGTCACTATGTGGTTATGGTTTGGTGGTGTTATTCAGTAACAATATGTACAAGCAGAGATAAGCAGCACTCATTGTCAAAATCCAAAATGGTAGCGGGTGAAAGCGGGTAATCCCAATCCAAGGATTGTAGATAAATATAGAAGAAATCCACAGCACTCCAATGCAGCAAAAAGATGTGGTTTATTCATGTTCTTGAAAAAGGTCCCATAGTAGGACGGAAATGTTGCAGCTGTGTGTTGACTGAATAAACCACATCTTTTTGCTACATTAGAGTACTGTGGGATTTCTTCTATGTATGTATATATATATATATATATATATATATATATATATATATATACACAAAGGAAAAGCAGCAGCACTCACAATGCAATTCCAAGATGGTCTCAGGTGCAAGCAGGTAATCCCGATCCAGGGGATATAGATCAATATTGATGAAAATGCTTGATAAAGGTCCTATAGCAGGACGGAAACGTTGCAGCTTGTGCTGGCTTAATAAACTATCATTTTTTTCACTAACACGGAATAACACATATGATAGGCAATAATGCTATAAACTCAGAAGGTGGTGTACAGAGAACTGCATCGCTGATTTCTACCGCGTCTAGGAGCGTTGCAAGCCCCAAAGCATATGTGATAGAGGGGACATATGCTTTGGGGCTTGCAACGCTCCTAGACGCGGTAGAAATCAGCAATGCAGTTCTCTGTACACCACCTTCTGAATTTATTGCATTATTGATACAATAATTCAGCATTTAAGGCCCTACTTTTGACTTTGCCCAGGGTCACACTTTGTCAAAAGCGGCCCTGGCTCCTGGGCCTATGATTCTGCAGCTGCCTTCCGGCCCGGGGGGTTCGCCTCTGGTCTGATGCTGGCGCTAGACTGAAACTGACACGTCACGTTACGTGTCATGTGACGTTACAATGCAATGTATGTCAGACTCAGTGCAGCGCCGGGGGCCGAAGCAGAGAAGGAGCGGTGAGTGAAAACCAACCAACATTCACTCCCCGGGCCTCCAAAGCATTATTTATACTTTGTAGGGACATTATACTATGTTGGGGGCATTATACTGTGTGTGGGGCAATATACTGTGTGGGGGAACTAAAAAGAACATTATACTGTGTGGGGGCATTATAGTCTTTTATGTTTTTTGTTTTCTTATGATGGGGTGGGGCGCCGAAAGAAAATTTTGCACAGGGCGCCATCTTTCCTAAGGCCGGCCCTGCCTAGAAGTCATGTGTATTGACGACGTGCTGACACAACAGAAGAGGGGGAGCGCTCTGGGTCATGTGGGCATGTGCCATTAAAACTATAAGAACTACAGCTCTTCCAGGAACACGTGACTGTGTTCCAAATCGGGGGAATGGGCACACTAAAGAAAGAACATCTATATTAGTAATTGAAGCTGGATAAAACCGTAGTGATAACGGTAACCGTCAGCAGGAGTGAAGCGAGGGGCAAAGCCTGAGTGGAGGGCACCAAATAGGAGCTGACAGTCCTGCAAGAACTTCAGAACAGATTTACCCTGTGTGAAAGCTTCTATCAAGAACGAAAAAATATACAAAAAAACAAAAACATACCTAGCTTGGGTTCATTATTCTGCCAAAAAAAAAGATTTGCACTGGGCGAAATGCCCATTTATACTTATTGATATGACCCATAATTACCTGTCCTGTTATATTTATAATTGTGTGTAATAAAAACCTTTAGTCCAACACATTTGTCCAACACATTTGTTTGAGATAAGATAATTTAAAATAACTTGCAATAAAAAATAACAATAATGATAAAAGAATACTAAATAATACATGTTATAAACATCGACTCGTAAACTAGCCATGCGCGAAGTCTCCTGGCTGCACTAAGTTTGACTCTCTCTTCTTTCCTTCCTTTTTCTCAACTAATCGCCTCCGCAGGTTCCGTCAACAAGCTGCTTTTAGGCAGCAGGCTCTTTCTAGAGATCTAATTGGACTCGCCCTTACAGTGCTTCTCACTTATCCGTTCTGATTGGTGCACTCAACTGTCCGTCAAGCCGAGCTTGTAGGCGGTGATAGGTTGTGGCGCGGGTGGCTTCATACAAAGATGGTCTCGTAACAGGTAATGATGGGTTAGATATGTTTGTTTAGGAGATGGAGCCTACGTTGTGTGCTTTGCGGTCATGGACGGAGGGGCAGCAGCTATATTACCCCATCCAATGTATATATGTTGATTTTCTATTCCTATGTCTCAGTTATGCAGCTGTGCCAGTATGCGAGCTCCTGCCAGTCATCTGTCATGGCCACGTATATATATATTTTTGTTTGTAATTGCACTAAACTCTATAGACAAACATGCCTATGCTCCATTTATAACATTGTTCATTCTTGGTAATCGTTGGCATCTTGGTACTTTTCAATGGGTGGGTTGGTACTGGCAAGCTCTAACATTATGTCATGTATTGAATTTATACACATTTTAGGCAATGAGGGAAAATACTGCAAATCGACAAGTCTTTGATTGCTGCTTTGCTTACCCTGGTGGAACTTTGTCAATTAGCCTTTGAAATGTTTAGTATCCAAACTATATATAGATGGAATAAGAGACATCTGTGCTGTTGATGGTTTTGCTAGACTTGCACATTATTTTTTTTTTTTCCAGTTGCACATCCGTCGTATTTACCGGTCATCATGAATTTTGATGGGCTGGATCCAGCTCTGACGGAGTACGCCCCTGCCTTACATGCTCCTATGGATCCAGTCCTTGATCCCCACTTGAACCCGAGTCTTCTGCAGTCTGTAGAGTTAGACCATGATCGGGTTGGTCTGGATGGGATTCCAGTCCCAGAGACTGTGCGCATCATGGAAGGCATGTACTCGGAGTTGCATACGACTGTATCTGAAGTTGGAGTCCCCGTGTCAGCAGTACACTTTGATGTACATGAGGAGATGCTCTGGGTTGGGAACCATGGAGTGAGTATTAACATAACAAAAATGCAGTGTATTGCATTTTGTCTTTATTGGACTTGTGCATTTTAGTTGTCATTTATACTACCCAGAGATTAATTTACACTTCTGGAATCTTATTCTGGTGAAAAGCCTTGTTGATATATTGAGTGTGCGTGAATTTGTTTGATTTTTAGGATGTAAAAGTGTTTTAATTTAGAGGGATGTTGGCTTCTTCTGTTTTGTTAACGCACTTAAAGAGGCTCTGTCACCAGATTTTGCAACCCCTATCTGCTATTGCAGCAGATAGGCGCTGCAATGTAGATTACAGTAACGTTTTTATTTTTAAAAAACGAGCATTTTTGGCCAAGTTATGACCATTTTTGTAGTTATGCAAATGAGGCTTGCAAAAGTCCAAGTGGGCGTGTATTATGTGCGTACATCGGGGCGTTTTTAATACTTTCACTAGCTGGGCGCTGTGAAGAGAAGTATCATCCACTTCTCTTCACAACGCCCAGCTTCTGGCAGTGCAGATCTGTGACGTCACTCACAGGTCCTGCATCGTGACGGCCACATCGGCACCAGAGGCTACAGTTGATTCTGCAGCAGCATCAGCGTTTGCAGGTAAGTCAATCTTACCTGCAAACGCTGATGCAGCTGCAGAATCAACTGTAGCCTCTGCTGCCGATGTGGCCGTCACGATGCAGGACCTGTGAGTGACGTCACAGATCTGCACTGTCGGAAGCTGGGCGTTCTGAAGAGAAGAGGATGTTACTTCTCTTCACAGCGCCCAGCTAGTGAAAGTATTAAAAACGCCCCGATGTACGCACATAATACACGCCCACTTGGACTTTTACTTTTAAACACACCCACTTGGACTTTTGCAAGCCTCATTTGCATAACTACAAAAATGGTCATAACTTGGCCAAAAATGCTCGTTTTTTAAAAATAAAAACGTTACTGTTATCTACATTGCAGCGCCGATCTGCTGCAATAGCAGATAGGGGTTGCAAAATCTGGTGACAGAGCCTCTTTAAAGGGGTTGTCCGAGATATATTTTTATTTTAAATTTAAACACACAATGCACACATTAAGTATTCCCTAATATACTTACCTGTGCAATCTTGCTTCTGTTCTCCGTTCTGGCAGCTCTTTTCTGCCGATCACATATCTTCTGACGTCACCTATTCTTCCTCCTCCACTGTCGTGTCGTATCCCGATCACATGGTCTCGCCCCAGCGAGACCTCGGATGGGACACGACACGTCACTGGAGACGTGACGTTTCTGCGGGTGCCCGCCCAGCCTATGCATCTTTTCACTGTGAGCGCGCCTATGCGTGTTCACAGTGAAAAAAGTGAAGAGGGACGGCACCTGCGGACTAGAGAGGTACAGTGACCTCTGTACTTTTAGTTCTTCCCGTATCAAAGCCTACACATAGTAGGCTTTGATAGGGAATTATACAACACGATGCAGCACACGGGTCGCATGCAGCCCTTGAGGCTGTTATCTGCTGCCCGCGGGACACTGTACACTGTTTAACAACTGGTTCCCGACCGCTGGCTGTATTTTTACGGCCAGCGGTCAGGGACGGGTCCTTAAAACCCGAGCCATAGACTTTCTACGGCTCGGGTTTTAACTTGCTGCCCGCGCGATCGGGCAGCTGAATGTCGGGTCTCCGGCTGTCAGTGACTGCCGGGGACCCTGAGGAGAGGATAGAAGCAGCTTTAGCTGCTTCTGTCTTCTCCGATGTCTTTTTACACAGCGCTCAATGAACGCTGTGTATAGGAATAGAGGCAGTGGCCCCACGCCGCTGTCCCCATTCCTCCCGGTGATCATGTGACTGGTCACATGATCGCCGGGTGCCGTTACTGACAGACTGCTGCTGGGTCTTACTAGACCCAGCACAGCCCTATTAGTGACAATCGTCACTATGAGAGAGCCGATTTCCCCTGTAACTGGGGCTGCTGTGCAGCCCCAGTTACAGTGGAGAAACATGTAAAAGAAAGAAAAAAAATATATAAAGTTCCCCAAAGGTTTTTTCTGACCTTTGGGGGACAGACCATAGTAATAAAAAAAATAATAAAGTAAAGTGCAAAAAAAAATTAAATAATAAATACACATAAAATACCCACCCCAAAAAAATACCGTTCCCCCCCGCCAATCATTGTTGTAACGCCAGCGCTGACCCAATTACCCTAATATAGACATGTAATATATAAAAATTTACGGTAGACAATGACAATCACAAATAAAAGGTCTATTTTAGGGTAAAACTATGTTATTACCAAAAAAAATGGCTGAAACGTAAAAAAGCTTATTTTTTTTACTATTTTCAAACTTTATGAAAGAAAATTCTAAAATGGCAAAAAAGGGGTGTATAAAAAATGAAACCTGCATTGTCTACGGAAAAAACATCGCAAAAATCACGTCGTTAGCCATTTAACTAACACGTGCTAAAAATGGCTAAACGGTGTCTGGTCCTGAAGGCGCAAAATAGCCCGGTCCTGAACTGGATAAGATCTTCTGGGGTCCTGTATCTAAGCCTACATTGTTAGGGTATGTTCACACGAGGGCGTCCATAACGGCTGAAATTACGGGGATGTTTCCGCCTGTTTTTTTTTTTAAGTGGAAACAGCGTAGCAAAACTTGTAAAAAACGGCCCGAAAATGCGTACCATTGATTTCAATGGGAGGCGTCGGCGTCTTTTTCCCGCGAGCAGTAAAACTGCCTCATGGGAAAAAGAAGCGACATGCTCCATCTTCGGGCGTTTACGCCTCTGACCTCCCATTGACTTCAATGGGAGGCAGAGAAAGCGTATTTCCGTTGTTTTATGCCCGCGGCGCTCAATTGCCGTGGGCAAAAAACACCACGGAAAACGCAGCGAAAAACGCAGCAAAAAAAGCCGCAAAAACAACGCCAAATAGGCTACTATAAACGCCGCGAAAAACATCGCAAATAAAGCCGCGAAAAAAGAGGCAAAGAACGCCACGAAAAACGACAGGAAAAACGCAAAGAAAACGCAGAAAAAAAAACGCAAACAACGACGCAAAAAAAGAAACGATAAACTCCACGGAAAACGTTGCGAAAAAGCCGCAAACAAAGAGGCAAAGAACGCCGCGAAAAACAACTGGGAAAACGCCACGAAAGATGCAACGAAAAACGCAGCAAAAATAGCCGCAAACAACGATGCAAAAAAAGAAACGATAAACGATGCGAAAAAGGCTATGATAAACGCAACGGAAAACACAGCAAAAAAAGACGCAAACAAACAAGCAAAAAACGCCAAGATAAACGAAGCGAAAAACGGCCCGAACAAAGCGGCAAACAAAACCGCAAATAGCGCACAAAAAAACTCCGGGAAAAATTACGCAAAAATCAACGTGCAGGGAGAGGTAAATCTGCCGCAAACTTCAAGACGGAATTTTGAGGCAGATATTCCTCCGGCAAAAAAACTCTGTGTGAACATAGCCTTAGTGGAGAGAGACGTGAGATAGAGGAGGGTGGGCGAGGGTTAGGGTAGACACGAAGGGGTTTATAGACCTGAAAAGAGAAAGAAAACATAATGGGGGGAGAACATTTGCTCATCATCCTTCAAGAATGTCAGCAAGGAGACAAGTCCAGTGAAGGAGGTCAGCGGGGAGGAGCAAGGACAACTCACGTGAACTCTTGGAAGGTACGTGCACGCTCATTGCAGCCTGCAATGAGCGTGCACGGGAAAAAAGTTTCATAACAAGGAAAGATCAACAAACCAGACCTGAACTGCATGTAAACAAGCTGTGCTAAATTCAAAGCAGAAATGTGCTAAGTAGAATTTTTTTTTTTAAATAATGCTTTATTTAGGTTGTCTGTATAAGGGGTAATGTATGACACAGTTTTTGAAAACATTTTGGTATCTCGGACAACCCCTTTAATTTTTGCAAAAGTGACGAGGACAATCGTTTTGTCGCCCTAGTTAGCCTAAAGTGACATCTGACATCACTCATGCTGTGATTTTGACCTGGTGACCGCACTAGTTATCCTTCTGATAACCTTTTAGTGCATCAATACAATTACTTGCGGCGCTGTGGCTCTTTTATAATAGATGTGATTGCTGTCACACGAGTGTTTTGTGACCGTTATAACTGTCAGAATAGTCTGTCAACAACGTGAGTTTACGATCATTTATTGAGAGGCAGATTCAAGTGACATCCAATATGGCTTTCTGTTGTCACTTCTGCATAAATGGCTGCCACACTAACAAACTCCCTTCTGTGTGTAAACATGGCCATTTACTACTAAAGTGTGTGTGTGTGTGTGTGTGTATATAATAATTTTTATTTTTTCGTGCACTGGCCAATTTTACAAAAGTGCGGTCGGTTGTTACTTTTTTGTATCCTCAAACATCAAATTCGAATGCCTTTCTGATCATACATCCTTATTTGCAGCCAGTCATTCTGTGTATTTTTATTTTTTTCTAGGGTCATGCCTTTTCCTTCTTCAGTCCGGCCCTTGAGAGATATTCATCTTTTCAAGTGCATGCTAGCAATGATATCCGACAGATCCAAAGTGTGGACACTGGGGTTCTCTTCCTCACAAAAAACAATCTGAAATGCATGACACGTGGAGGACTGAACCTTTTTGACTACCTGTGAGTTTGACTTGCCCTGATTTAATTGGATATTGATCACAACATTTTAGTTAACCCTTTCAAGACCGAGCTCATTTTGGCCTTCAGGACCAGCCCAATTTTTTTTCAAATCTGACATGTCACTTTATGTGGTAATAACTCCGGAATGCTTTTGCCTATCCAAGCGATTCTGAGATTGTTTTCTCGTGACATATTGTAATTTATATTAGTGGAAAAATTTGGTCAATAAATTCATTGCTTATTTGTGAAAAACACCAAAATTTAGAGAAAATGTGCAAAAATTATGATTTATTTTTTTTCTAATTTTAAATGTATCTGCTTGTAATACAGACCGTAATACCACACAAAATAGTTACTATTTCACATATTCCATATGTCTACTTTATATTTGCATAGTTTTTTGAACATTTTTTTATTTTTCTAGGACGTTACAAGGCTTAGAACTTTAGCAGCCATTTCTCACATTTTCAAGAAAATTTCAAAAGGCGATTTTTACAGGGACCAGTTCAGTTCTGAAGTGGCTTTGAGGCCCTTATGTACTAGATAGACCCCATAAATCACCCCATATTAAAAACTGCACCCCTCAAGTATTCAAAACAGCATTCAGAAAGTTTCTTAACTCTTTACACAGGAATTAAAGCAATGTAGAGGGGAAATTGACAAATATTTTTTTTTTTGCTGCAATTCATTTGTAATACATTTTTTTTTCTGTAACACAGAAGGTTTTACCAGAGAAACGCAACACAATATATATTGCCCAGATTCCTCAGTTTTTAGAAATATCCCACATGTGGCAATAGTGTGAAAATGGACTGAAATACCGGCCTCAGAAGCAAAGGAGCGCCTAGTGGATTTTGTGGCCTCCTTTTTTTTTTTTTAGAATATATTTTAGGCACCATGTCGGGTTTGAAGAGATCTTGTAGTGCCAAAACAGTGGAAATTTCCCAAAAGTGACACGGTTTTGGAAACTGCACCCCTCAAGGAATTTTTCTAGGGGTATAGTTAGCATCTTGACCCCACAGGTCTTCTGCTATATTTATTGGAGTTTGCCTGTGAAAGTGAAAATCTACTTTTTTTTTTTTTTTTCTGAAAAAATATTAAAAAAAAAAAGATATTTGCAAGGAATAAAGAATAAAAAGCACCCCAAAACTTGTAAAGCTATTTCTCCCGATTACAGCAATACCCCATATGTGGTACTAAACTGCTGTTTGAACCCACGGCAGAGCTCAGAAGGGAGGGAGCGCCATTTGGATTTTGAAGCGCAGATTTTGCTGGATTGGTTTTCAGTGCCATGTCTCGTTTGCAACGCCCTGGAGGGAGCAAAATGGTGGAAACCCCCCAAAAGTGACCCCTTTTTGTAGACTACACCCCTCAAGGAATGTTTCTAGGAGTATAGTTAGCATTTTGACCCCACAGTTTTTTTTGCTGAATGTAGTGGAATTAGGCCGTTAAAATGAAAATCTACATTTTTCTGAAAAAACATAGAAATGTTTAATTTTTACAATGAATAAAGGAGAAAAATCACCCCAAAATTTGTAAAGCAATTTGTCCTGATTACAGCAATACGCCATATGTGGTAATAAACTGCTGTTTGGACCCACGGCAGGACTCAGAAGGGAAGGAACAATATTTTGCTTTTAGAGCTCAAATTTAGCTGGAATGGTTTTCGGGTGTCATGTCGCATTTGCAAAGCCCCTGAGGTACCAAAACAGTGGAAACCTCCCAAAAGTCCCTTTAGGGGACTGGAACGAGCGATCATTAGGTCGCTGGTACAATACACTGCAGTACTAATGTATTGCAGTATAACTGGTCAGGGTCCTTAAAACCTGAGCCATAGACTTTTTACAGCTCGGGTTTTAACTTGCTGCCCGCGCGATCGGGCAGCTGAATGTCGGGTCTCCGGCTGTCAGTGACTGCCGGGGACCCTGAGGAGAGGATAGAAGCAGCTTTCGCTGCTTCTGTCTTTGATGACTTATAGACAGCGCTCAATGAACGCTGTGTATATGAATAGACGCTGTCTCTATTCCTCCCGGTGATCATGTGACTGGTCACATGATCGCCGGGTGCCGCTACTGACAGACTGCTTACTAGACCCAGCACAGCCCTATTAGTGACAATCGTCACTATGAGAGGGCTGATTTCCCCTGTATCTGGGGCTGCTGTACAGCCCCAGTTAGTGGAAAAACATGGTGTAAAAAGAAAAAAAATATATAAAGTTCCCCAAAATCTTTTTTGACCTTTTGAGGGACAGACCATAGTAATAAAAAAAATAGTAAAGTCAAGTGCAAAAAAAAATTAAATAATAAATACACATAAAATACCCACCCCCAAAAAAAAAACAACGTCCCCCGCCAATCATTGTTGTAGCGCTGACCCAATTACCCTAATATAGACATGTAATATATTAAAATTTCCGGTAAACAATGACTGTTAGAAATAAAAGGTCTATTTTAGGGTAAAACTATGTTATTACCAAAAAAAATTCTGAAACGTAAAAAAGCTTATTTTTTTTTTACTATTTTCAAACTTTATGAATAAAAATTCTAAAATAGCAAAAAAGGTGTGTATAAAAACGCTAAAAAAAAGAAACCTGCATTGTCTACGGAAAAAACGTCGCAAAAATCACGTCGTTAGCCCAACAAATAAAAAAGTTCTAGCCATTTAACTAACACGTGCTAAAAATGGCTAAACATTGTCTGGTCCTTAAGGTGCAAAATAGCCCAGTCCTGAACTGGTTAATATCATTTTTACAGGCTCCTGTAGCAGCGCGATCGCTGTTCCTGTACATTAGTCCCGGGTGTCAGCTGTAATACACAGCGGACACCTGCAGAATATGGCACGGGCGCAGCGCATGAGCCCGCTCCATATATAACCCCCCGCACCACGACATGCTATTAAGTCGTGGTGCGCAAAGGCGTTAATGCGCAGCGGATGGTGCAAAGTGAAAATTTTAATTTTCCACTGATATGCCATTTTAACGCACAATATGTTGTGCCCAGTTTGTGCCACTGAAGACAAATACCTCATACAATGTTGAGCGGGTTCTCCCGGATATAAAATATCATATATGTGGACGTAAGCTGGTGTTTGGGCACGCTGTGGGGCTCAGAAGGGAGGGAGCGCCATTTGGCTTTTGGAGCGCAGAGTTTGCTTGGTAACTGTTCTGTTTGGGGTTTTGCTGGTATTTCAGTTTGTGTAAATTGGGCAGAGTACATCAGGACATAAGAGGGTATAATAATTTGGTAAATAAATAATAATCCGCAGATCTTATCCGCTTTTGGACACTGCACAATTTCAGTCGCCATATTCTGAGAGCCAGAACTTTTTTTTTTTTTCTTCACCGGAGCCGTGCAAGGACTTATTTGTTGTGGGACAATCTGTAGTTTTCATTGGTACCATTTTAGGGTACATGTGTGTTCTGTTTTTTTTTTTTTTTTTTTTTTTCCATCACTTTTTATTAGATTTTTTTTGGCAAGCAAAGTGACAAAAAAACAAATTATGACTGTTTTTTGTCTTTTTTTTTTTTTTTTTTACACTCTTCACCGTGCGCTATAAATGACATTTTACTTTATTCTGCGGGTCGATACGATGACGGCGATACCATATGTATATAGTTTTTTAATGTTTTGTGGCATTTGCGCAATAAAATCACTTTTCGATAAAATTTATTTATTTTTTGTCACCATATTCTGAGAGCCATAACTTTTTTTTTATTTTTCAGTCAAAAAAGCTGTGTAAGGGCTTGTTTCTTGCGGGACGGGTTGTCGTTTTTATTAGTACTATTTTGGGGTACATGCGACTTTTTGTTCACTTTTTATTCTATATTTTTGGAGGGTTGATGACCAAAAAAATAGTGATTCTGACATTGTTTTTAATTTTTTTTGCGCTGTTCACCGTGCGGGAAAAATATTATAGTTTTATAGTTTGGGTCGTTACGAACGCGGTGATATCAAATATGTTTTTTTTTTTTTTTAAATTTTCATTTTTTTTCCTATAATAAAAGACTTATAGAAAAAAAAGCATTTTTTGTTTTGGTAACTTTTATAAAACATTTTTATTATTTTTTACTTGTTTTACTCGAAGACTGGCAGCACTGATCGCTGCTATAATACATTACACTACCTAGGTAGTGTAACGTGTTATAAACTGTCAGTGTGACGCTGAGTGTCACACTGACAGAAGCTTATGAGGACCGGCCTCCGGCTGGTTCTCATAGGCTGCCGTGCATGGCAGACCCGGGGGCCGTTGTGTGGCCCACGGTTCTGCCTTATAACCGACTGCAGCACCCGCAATCTGTCCCCGGGAAAGTTTGTTGTAGCAACAAACTTTCCAGTTCGTTGCTACAACAAGCTTTCCCTGCGATCACATGACCGGGACCTGAACCAATTAAGTCCCGGTCATGTCTCCGGGACCAGAGTCAGGGGTTAATAGCGCGATCCGGGTGTCGGCGCTACTCTGAGACACCCGGATCGCGCTTTTAACACCCACCGTGAATTCACATCAGCACTGCACAGAGCCCAGCAAGTGCCGACGTGAATATACAGTGGGCGGTCAGGAAGCGGTTAAACCGTTTTATAATGCAATACTACAAGTTTTGTTTAATGATTTGATTCTCCTGTTCTATAAACAGGCTGTGCATGGGCTTTATTTTCATGTTTGACTTTATTTTGTCATTTATGCTTTTATAATGTGCTGTTATATAAATAAACGTGTTGTCCATACATATCACAAATTGCTTATACTATTAATTTGTTGTGGCTTCTAGGATGGATGAGAGTATAGACAACCACAGTCTCCTACTCACAGATAGTAATACCCTCCTCATGGGAGGTATGCAGAATCATGTCATCCAGATGGATCTGAACACTGTGCAAGAAACACAAAAGGTAACTGACTTAACTTAATATAAGAGCCTCCTAAGATATAACTTCTAAGGTGCCTGACGTCCTCTAGACCATCTTCACCCGTAGCCTTATTGTTTACATGCGGATTTGTGCTGTGCAATAATTGTGACGAACTGCTTGTGGCATTGGGGGAACACCACAACCTTGGATATAGGCCCACCCTACCACTAGGAGACTGATACTAAAGATCCTTTTGTTACAAAACAGCCATGAAAATAAAAATGGACAAATGTCTGTCTACCAAACATGGCAATTTGAAATGCAAGTTAAAGTGTATGTTCACAAATGCCAGAAGTCTAGCAAGCAAAATGGGGGAGCTAGGTGCCTTGGTACTGGAAGAAAATATCGATATAGTTGGTGTTGCTGAAACATGGCTGGACTCTTCACACGACTGGGCTGTAAATCTACAAGGTTTTACACTATTTCAAAAAGACAGGACAAATAGTAAAGGCGGTGGTGTATGTCTGTATGTGAGAAGTGATATGAAGGGGCGTGCGAAAGATGATAGTGGGTGAAGATTGTGAGGAGATTGCAACCTTGTGGGTGGAATTACAAAGTGAGGTAAAAAATTTACCCCCCCAATAACTCAGGAGATGATGGAAGGTCTGCTATATAAACAGACGGAGCGGGCAGCACAGGGGGGTGCTGTAGTGATAGTGGGAGATTTTAATTGCCAGGATGTTAAAGAGACTGTTACCAGATTATAAGTGCCCTATCTCCTACCTAATCTGATAGGTGCTGTAATGTAGGTAACAGTGGTTTTTATTTTGAAAAACTCATTTTTGAGCAAGTCATGAACAATTTTAGATTTATGCTAATTAGTTCTTAATGACCAACTGGGCATTTAACTTTTTACCAAGTGGGCGTTGTAAAGAGAAGTGTATGACGCTGACCAATGGGCGTCATACACTTTTCATTCCAGCCCAGCTTGTTTCACTGCACAGCGTGATCTTGTGAGATCACGCTGTCATGGGACTTCCTCCCACAGGTTCTTCATCGGAGCCATGTAAGACTGAACAGACATTGCCTCCAGCCACTGCATATTCGGATAAACGTCCTGGCACGGCTGGAGGCAATGTCTGACTCTCTTCCATCGCTCCAGTGAAGGACCTGTGGGAGGAAGTCTCGTCACAGCGCGATCTCGCGAGCTCACACTGCAGTGAAAGAAGCTGGGCTGGAATGAAAAGTGTCACTGGTCAGCGTCATACACATCTCTTTACCACGCCCACTTGGTAAAAAGTTAAACGCCCAGTTGGTCATTAAGAACTAATTAGCATAAATCGCAAATTGTTCATGACTTGCTCAAAAATGATCGTTTTTCAAAATAAAAACCACTTCTCTACATTGCAGCGACTATCCGATTAGGTAGGAGATAGGACACTTATAAACTGGTGACAGAGCCTCTTTAATTGGCGTCCTGGTTCGGTTTCAACTGCAAAGGAGAAATTTCCACAACCTGTTTCATGAAAATGTTATGGGCCATTTGAAGACCCGACTAAAGGTGAAGCTCTATTGGATTTGGTAATTTCTAATCATGCCGAGCTTGTTAGGAAAGTCAATGTTCGTGAACCTCCGTAACAGTGATCATAATATAGTTATATTTTACCTATACTGTAAAAAACAAACACCGGCTGGGAGGGCAAAAACACTTCATTTTAAGAAGGCAAATTTCCCCAGGATGAGGGCTTCTATTTAGGATATAGAGTGGGAAGAACTAATGTCCAACAATGGTATAAATGGGAGATCTTAAAATCTACTTTATATAATTATAGTGCAAAATGTATTCCTATAGGTAACCAGTATAAACTACGAAAATGAAACCCCACATGGCTTACACCTTCTGTAAAATGGGCAATATGACAAAAAAGTGTATTTGAAAAATACAAATCTGAGGGTACAGCTGTAGCCTTTTCAAATTATAAAGAGGTTAATAAAATCTGCAAAAAGGTATAAAATCAGCAAACCTACAAAATGAAAGGCAGGTGGCCAAGGATAGTAAAACAAATCCCAAAAAATTCAAGTATGTAAATGCAAAAAAGCCAAGGTCTGAACATGCAGGACCCATAGATAGTGGTAATGGGGAGATGGTCACGGGATCAAGACAAGGCAGAGTTACTAAATAGGTTCTTTAGCTCTGTATATACAACAGAAGAAAGAGCGGCTGATGTAGCCGGTGCCAGTGCTGTTGGAGAACCTTTCACCTCCCCATACATGTGCAGCATGTAATGGGGAGGGCTGAACAAACCCTGGGGCACTTTACAATTTTTTTTCTACCTCCCTCTGTTATTTAGATATCGGTGCCGTTATATTTGGCGCCCAATATTTAAATAACCCCCTGGGATGCCAAAGTCTTTTTGGGATGCCATTTTCACTAGCATTATCAGTGTGACCGCGCCTGTTAGGGCATTACTAAACTAGTGACAGATCCTCTTTAAGCTTTTCTTTGCTTTAGTCTCGGTTTACATCTGCGTTGTCTATGGTTCATAAGGTGTCTGTCGTTTTGACAGGAAAAAAAGCACGGATGCAGATGCAGACGTAGCCTTAGGCCTCACGTGCACATGGCAACATGCATTATTTCCTATGAGCCTGGACCGCAGAACACGGCCGTAATAAGACATGTCTGTTCTTTCTGCGGTCCGGGCTCCTGAGCTATGCACCGACTGTGGAAACCACGGTCATGTGCATGGGCCCATAGGACTGGATGGGGCCACAATTCTGACATGGATTTTCAGGGGAATTGCGGCTGCAAAATCACGTTCGTGTGCATGGGGCCTTACTTGGGATATTTATTTCAAATGGAATGAGAAGAACATTGACTAGGTCAAGCTGTCCAGCCTTACTTCAGTATTGAGTTAGGCCAGCGATGAGTGTTCTCTTTGACTTGTTGCATTGATTACATTTGGTTCCTGCTCTCCATTTATTAAAATCTAGCCCTCGTATTCTTCTTGGGCCTCTCTGGGTGGTAGGGTCCTTCATCCTGCATTCGGTCACCAGCCTCATGGCACCGGACAACTGTAACACGTGCTTGCCCCATGGGAGTGGTCAATTTTCCTTGTCTTTCAGTGCTGCAGGACAAACAATTGGGTCCTAGGTCTCCCCAGGTCCCCCATGGCATTGGAATTCCCTTCTTGACTTCGAGGGTAATACATGGTTTGCTGTGGCCTTCACAATGTGCTAAAAAAAATCGAAGGCACAGGATTAGACCACAGCGCCATCCTCCATTTAAGGAGAGGCTTATGCCGTCATGCGGTTGCCTAGGTGTTTATTATGAGAAGCGTAAGTTTTATTAACCTGATTCGTTGTGTTTTTTTTTGTGTTTTTTTTCAAATGAATAGAATTGTAGGTTTTGTATAGTTACTAAATTTTAATGTTTGTTTAACTCTTAGTATGCAGTTGAAGTTCCTGGTATCACAGTCATGCGACATTCCAACAGATTCTTTTTCTGTGGACATACGTCTGGAAAGGTATGTCTGTTTTGGAGTATAGAACACTTTCTGCAATCTTCTAAATAGAAATGTTATCTCATGTCTTTTATTGTTAGAACACATGCAGGACTCCTAGAAGTTGATAGATTCACAGGGTAATGACAGGAAACTATATGGGTTTCTAACTACAGTCTATGGTAAAATAGCCTCTGTATTATGGATGTACTAGGATCTCTTTTTGAAAAATGCATTATTTAGCTTATTCAATGTTCAGTTGTCTTAATGGAATAGAGTGCATTTTTCTTAAGAGTAGACTTTTTGTCTTAGTGCATCGCCATATCCCAGCAAGCTAGGAAGTGATGCTGAAATGTTTTTTTCTGCTTGCTCATGATAGGTTTTATAAAGCTGGGTTGGATCAGAGATCCGGCATTCTGGACTTCCCAATATGCATGTGGATAAAGTGCAAAAAAAACCCACGAGTGGGTGGACAGAGTGCATTCTTTCACCCAGTCTTCTGTATGACGTGATCTTGCTGTGTGGCTCCCATTTTAAACCATAAAACCGCACCAGCTCCATACTGCAGACAAAAACCTGGGAGAACAGATCTTACGCGCAATTCGTGTTATGTAAAAAAATATTAGTGTGGATTGTTTTTTTAAATTCTAGCTTTCCATTGATTTAGGCATATGGGGGCTTTTTTAGTCTCTGATCCCAGCAGTTTCGGCAAGAGCACGACTCTTAGACGCGCTCCTGCCACGTTCTCGTGGGTACACTGGGCAGTACCCAAGAGAACCCAGCGACCGTTATATTCATCGCAGTTGTTGAGGGATTATTCAAGAAGACCAGATCAAAATATTTTTTTTTTTTTTTATATTTAGAACTGAAGGTATGCTTTAATAGGAAGTAAATTATCTATTTGGCAATGTACATTATAATTTGGGTGAGGATTTTGTTGGCCTGCTTCCTCTATTTTGGACTGATTTTATAATGTGCTGTCGTGGTTTCCTCTTAACATTTAACTTTATCCTGGTTAACCCTGCAGCTTTCACTTCGAGATCTCCGCACATTTAAAGTTGAGCACGAGTTTGATGCATACTCTGGTAGTTTGTCTGACTTTGATGTTCATGGAAATCTTGTGGTGACGTGTGGACTCTCCAGTCGTATGAACGTTCTTGCTTGTGACCGTTTCCTGAAAGTGTACGACTTGCGTATGATGCGGGCTATCACTCCTCTCCAGGTTCACATTGATCCCCTCTTTCTGCGTTTCGTCCCTACCTACACAGCCCGTCTAGCCATTATTTCTCAGCGTGGTGAGCTCAAATGTCTTATTTTATATTTTGTGCATGGGGTTGGTTAGTTAAAACAATGTTGTGGAACATGTAAAAAAAACAAACTAGTTCCATGGAAAGCATTGGACAGCTGTCCAGTATTTATTTATTTATTGCATGGTATGAATTCGGCAGTTTTTATGGCTATACAGGCAAACGCTCCAGTGTTTCTTTGCACTAGCTTTCATTCGCCTTCCCCAATAAGTTGTCTTACTGAGGCTTGCTTGAACTCTGACGCAATAAGTCATTTGTGATGGTCCCTGTAATGCACATTAGTTACAGCATACCAGGAGATGTAAATTACAGCAGAAATACAACTGGTGTAAAGAAACTTATTTTGGGTGCAACGTGGGTGTTTTATTTATGGATTGTTTATCGGTATATTAGCAGCTGGTGTTCAAGAATTGAAGTAACCATTTTCTTCCACTGTCGTTTTGCAGGTCAGTGCCAGTTCTGTGAACCCACTGGTCTGGCTAGTCCTGCAGACATATTCCACGTCAGCACTGTAAGCCAGCTCATTATGTCTTTTGATGTGTCTGCTAGTAAACAAGTTCTGGCATTTGGAGACTCTGATGGATGCGTTCACTTATGGGCAGATACCCCAGAAGCAACGTTTAACACATACCCTCGTGACACTGAGTTTGCATTGCCCTGCATGGTGGACAGCTTGCCACATCTGGACTGGAATCAGGATCTTATGCCTCTTTCTCTTATACCTGTGCCACTGATAAATGAAACATTGCTCTCCGATTGGCCATCGGCTAACTCTACACCAGCTCCTCGGTACTTTTGCCTATTTAATTCTTTGTTCTGCAGTGGATCTGGCAGGAAAATTTAGCGCCCTGGTTATTGTGGGCAGTAAATCTGGTCCGACGGGTTGATTAGACAAACTGCAATATTTTTTTGTGCAGTTTGTCTTATTATAAATCTGTTACACTGAACTCATAAGCATCTGTCTATTTGAGGGCCTCCTGCTTCCTTCGCTCGAAGGGGGGGTTCTCATAAACTTGCCAGATAAACACAAGTCCAATGTTTTTTTGTTTTTTCCTCTGAGCACAAATTGTGATTTTACTTATTTTTTTGCCATTTGTCCTTACTGACCCTTTGGACCTAGAAGCATATCCTGCTTATGTTATGTTAGTAGGGTTAGCGAGAAGTTCAACCTATCGGGAAATCCCCAAACATACACTTCAAATGCAGCTTGCAAATTTCTTGTTCTTTCTGTTTACATAAGCTATAGTTTGTATGGTTTCTTAGCCTGTACTCACAAGGCTCTCTCTTCCTTCAGTCGTGCTCCTCCTGTAGATCCAGAGATCCTGCGTGCCATGAAACAAGTTGGGTTTATTGGCTACTCTCCCAATCCTAGGACAAAGCTCCGGAATCAGGTCTGGCATAATAACCATAACTATTTCCTTTACTCCTAAAGGGAGCAGTTCTGATACACTTATGTGTTAGGCGTTGTTTGCATTATGTTCACCAAAGTGGAATTTTTGACTTTAATGCGCGTTTTTGGTCTTAAAAGCTGAGGTAGAATCTTGACCGATCATAATGGGGGGGAAAAAATGTCGTTCTCTGAAAAAACCTCTTTAATGTTTGAGGAACACTCTCCATTAAACGGATACTCTGTTATGCCTAGTGCAGGGCCTCAGGGGGTGCAGCATTAAATTCTACTGTCATCCTCCACCCCCTTTAGGCTTTTCACTAGATGTCACTGTATCAGATTTTCCCCTGAGTGTACCTTTTACATAATGTTGCTTTTTTCAATTGTAACCTCTACAGATGTTCACCTACATTGTCACAAGTTTTTATTCCTTGTCTTTTAGGTGCCGTATCAATTGGAAAATGATTTTGACAACTTCAACCAAGTTCCAGAATCTCCTATAGGAAGAGAGGAAGAACCCCATCTCTATATGGTGCCCAAAAAGTACCGGAAGGTAGTTTAAGTTCTTCTCCTAAATTGTCTGTCCTTTAACCTCTTAACGCCGAAGGACGGATATATCCGTCCTCTGCAGCTGCTAGTTCGCGCAGGAGGACAGATATATCCGTCCTGTGATCGCGCGGGTACTGCCAGTGTACCCACGCAATCAGCGGCAGGCGCACGGCTGTTATACACTGCCTGGCTCCTGCTGCAACTGAAGGGCGCGCCGATTCCGACAGTTTAACCCATTTAATGCCGCTTTCAAGTGATGGCGACATCTAATGTGTTTGACAGAGGGAGTGAGCTCCCTCTGTCACTCCATCGGCGCCCCCGCAAAGAAATCGCGGGTCGCTGTCGGGTTTCCATGGCAGCCGAGGGCCTAACAAAGGCCCCCAGGTCTGCCTTCAGCAAATGCCTGTTAGGCCATGCCGGAGGCATGACCTAATAGATTGCCTGTCAGTTTTACACTGACAGGCAATAATGCTTTGTTATACTAAGTATACCAAAGCATTATATATGCGATCGGCAGATCGCATAGTGAAGTCCCCTGGTGAGACAAAAAAAAAAATGTAAATCCGTTAAATAAGGTTTATGAAAAAAAATTAGTCAAAATCAAATAAAAGAACTTTTTTTTTTTTTCCCAAAAAGTGGTTTTATTTAGTAAGTGTCAAAACAAATTACACATATATGGTATCCCCGCGATCGTAACGACTTGAACAATAAAATGAACACCTTAATTAAGCGCCGGATGAACTGCGTCCTAAAAAAAACCGCAAAAAACAATGGCAAAATTCTTTTTTCTCCCCTTCCCTCCATAAATTAAATAAAAGTTAATCTATAAGTCCTATGTACCCCAAAATAGTACTAATGAAAACTACACATTGGCCCGCAAAAATCAAGCCCTCATACTGCCACATTGACTGAAAAATAAAAAAATTACGTCTCTTGGAATGCGGCAATGCAAAAACAAGTAATTTTTTTCTAAAAGGGTTTTTATTGTGCAAATGCAGGAAAACCTATAAAACCTTTACATATTTGGTATCCCCGTAATCGTGCCGACCCATAGAATAAAGTTAACATGTTATTTACACTGCATAGTAAACGGCGTAAACTTATAACGTGAAAATCAATGCTGGAATAGCTGCTTATTTTCAATGCTCTCCTAAAATAAAGTTAATAAAAGTTAATCAATATATTATAAGCATCTAAAAATGGTACAATTACAAAATACAACTCGTCCCGCAAAAAACAAGCCCTTATACGGCTGTGTTGATGGAATAAAATAAAAGTTAAGACTCTTCGAATGCGACCGTGAGAAAACAAAAAATAATCCTTTGTCATTAACGTGCAAAATGGCCTGGTCATTAAGGGGTTAATAAATGCATGTCCTAGAAAATACGTTTTATAGGTCAACTGGGAACCAGTTATTGCGTTTTTTTGTTTTTTTTTAGTTTTTTTTTTCTGCAGTCATAATCTTCCATATGTCCCCTCATTTCATGCTAACCTACCAAATGTATGTTTGTAAGATGTGGGGGATAAATGGGAGTATGACTGCAGGGTCAGACTACACATGGTTTGGTGGGATAGTTTCGATTAAAACTGACTTGGAGGACCAGCCAGCTATCCGCTCACGTCTGTTTTGGTAAATGCTACTTTTCTTGGTTTTCGTTATCCCAAACCCCTGTTATTCCTTCTGATAATGAATTAATAAACCCAGTTATTCGTTTACTCATGCATTGCAAGGAGGATTAACAGAGGAACAGCACAAGTTAGACAGAGGCGTAGCTAGGTTCTCCAGCACCCGGGGCAAAGATTCAGTTTGGCGCCCCCCCCCCCCCCCAACCTCTTTCCCGACATCTCCTTCCCCCTCGCCGTGTTTGTTTTCTCTACCAATCGACGTGTCATTTCTTTTTATGTAACGCGAGCATAAAATTATTTGTACATTTCACAAGCAATATGGTTCTATACACAACACAAGAACCAAGCTCGGTACATATATACAACACCGGCACAAATATAGCTCAATTTAGTGCAACCCCTGCCATATAGGTTTGTACGGCGTAAAACTACAGCTCCCAGCATAGCCCGAACAATGGTGAGGTTATGCTGGGAGATGCCGTTTCACAAAAAATAAATCCTATCATAATCATACCACCCATCATCTCGCTGCAGATCACACAGTGACTACATTACTGATTAGAGGCAGAATAAACATTTACATTAAGTGACTCACCGGTGACATCTCAGATTCTAGTTCTTTCTCTCCATCCGGTCCAGACCTCTATGATGACTTCTCCCGGTCACAGCACATTTCTGCAGTTTGCTGCTCAGATGTCTTCAGCTTCTCACTTTTCCAACATTTCTGCACCTATAAATAAATATAGTTATCATTATACCACACACTACACCCCTAAATATAATAGCGCCATACACTGCACCTCTAATTATAATAGCACCATACACCATGTCCCCCACACACACACTGTGTACCCTGTAGATAGTGCCTGCCATAGAGCCCCCTGTAGATAGTGCCTGCCATAGAGCCCCCTGTAGATAGTGCCTGCCATAGAGCCCCCTGTAGATAGTGCCTGCCATAGAGCCCCTGTAGATAGTGCCCCCATATAGACCACCCCTGTATATAGTGTCCCACAAATAACTCCCCCCTATAGTGCTCTACAGATAGCCTACCCCTGTATATAGAGCTCTACAGATAGCCCAACCATGTATGTAGCCCCCCTGTAGATATAGCCCACTCCTGTATATAGTGCTACACATATAGTCCACCCCTGTATATAGTGTTTCACAGATAGCCCACCCCTGTATATAGCCCCCCCTTGTACATATAGTGCACCCCTGTATATAGTGCTCCACTAGATAGTCCACCCCTGTATATACTATATACAAGGGTGGGCTATCTGTGGAGCACTATATACAGGGGTGGACTATATGTACAAGGGGGCTATATACAGGGGTGGGCTTTCTGTGGAGCACTATAGGGGGAGCTATTTGTGGGATACTATATACAGGGGTGGGCTATATCTACAGGGGGACTATATACAGGGGTGGGCTATATCTACAGGGGGACTATATACAGGGGTTGGCCATGTCTACAGGGGGACCATGTCTACAGGGCTGGACTATACATACAGGGGTGGACTATATCCTGGTGTGGGCTATCTATGGAGCACCATATACAGGGGTGGGCTATATCTACAGGGGGCTATATACTATATAGCCTACCCCTGTATATGGTTCTCTATAGACAGCCCACTCCAGTATATAGCCCCCCTGTAGATATAGTCCCCCTGCATATAGCCCAGCCCTGTAGATATAGTCCCCCTGTAGATAGACACCCTCCGTAGATAAAGCGCCACGTGTAGACAAAGTCCCCCCCGCAGATACAGCCACACACTTCTATTACAATTAAAAAAAATAATAATAATTCAAACTCACCTTATTCCTGCTCCCACGCCGTCCGGCAGCCATGGAGACCTGCTCTCTTCTGCGCAGGTCTCCAGGGGGTTGAACACAGCGTCTATGAAAGGCGCTGATTGGCTGGGCAGGATGACTTTCCCTGTCAGTCAATCAGCGCCTTTCATTGACGGAAGCGTCACTGGTACAAAAGGTACCAGTCGCTTCATTCGTGGAAAGGTGCTGAATGGCCGGGCACGGAACGTACCCGGTCATTCATAGCTTCTAATTGTACCTGTGTCCTTGCGACACAGGTACAATTATAGTGCAGGAGGAGGGGGCGCTGGCGTCCCCCTCTGAACTGTGCCCGGGGCACGTGCCCCGCCTACCCCCCCCCCTAGCTACGCCCCTGAGTTAGAGTTCTAAGGAATGATGATTTAATGGGAAAAGGTTCCCTTAATTAAATACAGTGTATATGATGTGACTAAACCAGTCATTATGAATAATTGTTACATCTGTGGAGCCAAAACTATAGGCTCCTCAATGTAATTCTCTTAAGGCCACATTCACGTTTGTATTTTGCATCTGTATTTGTAAGCCAAAACCATAAGTGGAACAAACAGAAAAAGTATAATGGAAAGGTTTGTACTTCTTCCATTCTAATGCAAGACACTGACCTAAATACCCCCATATGAAAGGCCTAAGCAAGTGTTGACATGTTACATTTTTGTCTCTATTTTAATTAAAACCGCTGAAAAATCCCATGGATTTGCGAAAATCGTGGGCGGAACAATCGTGCATTAACACAGCCGTAATGATCTGAACTGTGTTCAAATTTTTATCTACATCTGTTGAGGCATATGTATAATATATATTTTTATTTGTAACTTCTCTCAATATTGTGTTTATAGCATTAATAATAATTTCTCTGTAGGACGCATATATTGTGTATTGTCAATTTGTATCCACTATGGATGTGTAATAAACATTTTAAGGTGCCTTTCTTTCACAGGTCACCATAAAATATTCTAAGCTTGGTTTAGAAGACTTTGACTTTAAGCACTACAATAAAACCTTGTTTGCTGGCCTAGAGCCTCATATACCCAACGCCTACTGCAACAGCATGATCCAGGTAAGCAGGGGGCTTGTTCTGCGTGGGTGGTGTTGTGATGACTGGCCAAATTATGGTGGAGTGAATAAAGTACAATTGCCCCTGATTGACATCAAGAGCCTGTGGCTTGACACATTAATAATATATATTTATATGTTGCACTTTAAGCCAGGAATTCAGTTGTAAGTAAATAAGATGGTGTTCTAGTACGGACATAGGCAGGACATTTCATAGTTTCAGCTCTTTACAACAGATGTCTCGGGATACACCGGAACACCAATGCTATCCAACTCCTCTGAGCTGATACTACAAACATACATATGAATTATACATATATAAGTGGATGTTGTCCCCACTATCCACACCAAATACTGCATCCATCTTTACACGAATGTGACTTGTTTAAAACCCGGCTTCTATTTATGTAGGTGATGTACCTGTTGGAACCAGTACGTTGCCTGGTCCAAAATCACCTTTGCCAGAAGGAGTTTTGTTTGAGTTGTGAACTTGGGTTCCTGTTCCATATGTTGGATTTATCACGTGGAGACCCTTGCCAAGTAAGAATATTAAAGTGGGGTTAGTTCCTTTTGAATTGTTTTAGGTAGGCTTTTAAGTTTGACAAGTAGAAAGTTGTTTGGTCCCTTGCATTAATTTGTATAATATAAATGATCTGTGACACTAAATAACAATCTGAATTCTACATTCATAGTAAAAATTACAAGTGAACTGTATAAACAGACTTGACTTGCAATTTTTCTAGTGCACAAACTATAGTCCTGCCTTATGGAAATTAATGCCAAGTAGCAGAGAATAAGGAGTTTGTTGTGCCTAAAAAAAATAATGTAATGTGAGCAGTTTTATTTGGCTATGCTCTAATTGTAACAATAAATGAAATTAGGGCCTAAAACACAAATGAGCGCATCTGTGTGTTGCTAAAAGTAGTATTTACTAAATGTACTATCCCCATTGTAAGGTGTAGGCAAAAAATCTTCAGTTGGTCATGGTAGTACAAATCTCCTTCGTAACGTGGGCCTAATTCTCATACTACACAAAGCTTAAAGAGACTCTGTCACCACATTATAAGTGCCCTGTCTCCTACATGAGGAGATCGGCGCTATAATGTAGGTGACAGTAATGTTTTTTATTTAGAAAAACTATTTTAAACCACTTTATGAGCGATTTTTTTGCTTTATGCTATGAGTTGCTTAATGCCCAAGTGGGCGTGTTTTTACTTTCGACCAAGTGAGCGTTGTACAGAGGAGTGTATGACGCTGACCAGTCAGTGACAAGTCAGCGTCATACACTCCTCTCCATTCATTTACACAGCAGCATCGCGTTCTTACTAGAACACTATGTGCTGCCACATACACAGACATTAATAACGTTCATCTAGTGTCCTGATAATGAATATACATGACAGCTGAGCTCCTGCTCCAACGCCCGCGATCGAAGTTTACTTTGATCGCGGCCGTTTAACCCGTTAAATGCTGCCGTCAATAGCGACCGCGGCATTTAACTTTGTTTACAGAGGGAGTGCGCTCCCTCTGTCACCCATCGGCGGCCCGCGAATGAAATCGCGGGTCTCCGATGGGGTGTCATGGCAGCCGGGGGCTTGATAAAAGCCCCCAGGTCTGCCCTGGACATATTCCTGTTAGGACGCGCCGGAGGCACGTCCTAACAGATTGCCTGTCAGATTTACACTGACAGGCAATAATGCTCTGGTATACGAAGTATACCAGAGCATTATAGCAGCGATCGGAACATCGCACAGTAAAGTCCCCTAGTGGGACTAATAAAATAAGTCATCAAAGTGAAATAAAGATTATTAATAAAAAGTACAGTAAAAAAATAAATCCATTTTTTTCCATAAAAAGTGGTTTTATTTAGTAAAAGTGTAAAAAAAAAAAAAAAGTACACATATGTGGTATCGCCGCGACCGTAATGACTCCATTAATAAAGTTAATATGTAATTTTAACCGCAAAGTGAACACTGTAAAAAAAAAACGCAAAAAAACATGGCGAAATTGCAATTTTTTCCCATTGCCCCCCAAAAAAGTCATAATAAAAATGAATCAATAAGTCCCATGCACCCCAAAACAGTACCATTTAAAACTACGTCTTGTCCCGCAGAAAACAAGCCCAAAAAATCACTACGTTGATGGAAAAAAAAAAAAATTACGGCTCTTGGAAAGCGATGATGCAAAAACAAATGATTTTAGTTCAAAAGTGTTTTTATTGTGCAAAAGTCGTAAAACATAAAAAAACCTCTACATATGTGGTATCGCCGTAATCGTACCGACCCATAGAATAAAGGTAACATGTTATTTACGTCGCATAGTGAATGGCGTCAATTTAAAAACGCATAGAACAATGGCGGAATTTCAGGTTTTTTTTATAATCCCCCCCCCAAAAAGGTTAATAAAAGTTAATATAAAAATTATATGTACCCAAAAATGGAGCTATTAAAAAGCACAACTAATCCCGCAAAAAACAAGTCCTCATACAGCTATGTAGACGAAAAAATAAAAACGTTATAGCTCTTTGAATGCGACTATAGAAAAACGAATAAAATAGCTTGGTCATTAGGGCCTAAAATGGGCTGGTCACTAAGGGGTTAACGTTAATGTCTGTATGTGGCTGCACATCGTGTTCTAGTAAGAATGCGATGCTGCAGTGTAAATGAATAGTGCATGAGGCTGATTGGTCAGCGTCATACACTCCTCTGTACAACGCCCACTTGGTCGAAAGTAAAAATACACCCACTTGGGCATTAAGCAACTCATTAGCATAAATCTAAAATCGCTAATAGTGGTAAAAATAGATAGTTTCTTTAAATAAAAAGCACTGCTGTCACCTACATTACAGCGCCGATCTCCTTATGTAGGAGACAGGCCACTTATAATGTGGTGACAGAGCCTCTTTAAAGGGGGACCACTCGAGCGGGCACCTTTACGGAGACCGCTTGCCACAGCATTTGGGCAGAGCATGCGTGTGCACAGTTCTCTCCATTTACTTCTATGGGAGTGATACTGTAGATACTAGTGTAGTAGAACGGACTAACACGATTACAAACTCTGCTCTATTAGACCTGCTACAGTACATGCATTTGGCTAGGGTGACCCACAGTTTTGATGCTCTTTTGAGCCAAACACACAGGACTGGACACAAGAAACGAGATGCATTAGTCATTATACCTTTCGTTTTTGGATCCACTTCTGGCTTTGGCTAAAAAAAAACCTGCCACAAGAACTGCATCAAAGTGGTATGTGTGATCCTGGCCTTTTGATACCGTTTTAGGTTTATTGTCCCTCTTTAACCCTATCTAAAACCACAGTGCATGTTATATAGTAATGCCTTGTTAACCCAATTCCTTAAACTTCTGTTAACTTTTCAAAGGCTAGTAACTTTTTGCGAGCTTTCCGAACTATCCCTGAGGCAGCGGCATTGGGACTTATTTTGGCTGATTCAGATGAGGCCACAGGAAAGATGAATCTAGGTCGTCTGATACAGAGCTGGTGTCGTTTTCTTTTGACACAACTTCACCAAGAAACACAAGAGTTGGAAGGGCCTCAAGCTTATCGTGGTGTTGGGAGCACTAGGTACAACATTGTATTATCGCTGATTTATTTTCTGTAGAGCATGTCAAAAAGCTGACGACTGATTGGAGGGTTGAAAAATCGTTGGCGATAAACTCTCGGTTCAATCCTCGGAGGTGATGAAGGGACAAAAGTCATTGCCCTGTGAGATGTGCTAGGCAGCACTACAAATTGCCAGTTCTGAATATACCTATAGGCACAATAGGCCTGCGCCTATAGGCTGCCCTGAGGGGAAGGGTGCCTGCTAAAGATAAAATGTATGTATTCATACGCTGACACCCAGGGAGGGACAAGGAGAAAGCTGCAGAGGGTGCTAGATGTTTTATACCTCCCAAGCTTCAAGTATTGCAAAGAGGGACAACCAATGCCAAGCATCAAATTGTTTTTTTTCTACCCTGTTAACCCATGCCTCCAACAATGCCCATACACACCCATTTCATCCCACACAGTATCCTGCTCCCATAGCTGCTCTTCGCACAGTATAATGCCCCATAGTGTCGAATATAAAAAATAAACACTCACCTGGCCCAGTTCCCACGACGAGCGGAGGAGATCCTTCTGCTTCTCCGGTCTGTGTGGTTCGGCGCAGGCACGATGACATTAATGCATCACGCGTGTCTGTGCTGAGTCACTCACGGCTGGCGTTTTACACGATGAATGGTGGAGCAGAGAGCTGAAGGCTCCTTGCTCCAACATTGGGTTCAACTGTATCTGTTATCTGGAGGTATGGATGTTGTGAAGTGTGCTGCTTTATTTTTGAAAGCGCCATTAAACATTTTAAAGCCAAACATGACTTTAGTTGTGGTGTACTTGTTGGATAAAGTCTAAGACACCAGACGATGTGAAAATAATAAAACACAGACCTGTGCTGCTTCAGTGACTAGGTAAAAATTATAAGTAAAGGTGGTAAAATAATAGACAGGGAAAAGTAGGAGGAATCCACCAGCTCACCAGTGTTCTCTGTTCATACTGCGCCCAGATCTTCGTGACTGCTCACGGCAAATACATGTTTACTTGTTTCTAAAAGGAAACAGTGTTCCAATTTTATTTACAAAGTACCAGAATTGGATTAAAGTTCCTCTCTTTTTCCATGGTAAAAGAATACGTCGCTCTTATAATCTCAAATATTAATGTAGCTAGTCTGCATTACCGTAAAGGAAAGGACTCACCAGCCTCCAATAGTGAAGCAACGTCAAACTTTGTTTATAGTAATCTCACGATATATAAAAGATAAACGGCATAAAATATGCGAACAAACTGCAGAAGCTGCCTCGTGACTCTATACGCCTGCGTCTACAAGCTCCTGAAATGATAAATCTAGTACTGCAAACAGCAGCACAATGGATCAAATTCAATGATCTCTTTCTGCACTCACGCTGGCAAATTATTACAATCGCTCGGAAACGTGTGAATTGTGGCAATAGCTGTCCAGTAGAATTGGTGTTTTTAGTTTGACTTATCTGTAAAAATGGGTGTGGGGATGGAAAAGGTCTTGTATAATGAAGTGAAACTTTGGAAACCTTGTATACTTTGAAAGGCTGAAATCCCAATTTGATCTTGTCCTTCTCATACAGCTAATGTGCTTGCTACAGTGTACCTATCTAGATAAGATCAATCCGCCATGGTTATGGGATTGGGGAAAAATTTGTGCTTCACTTAGAGAATTGCCCAAAGTGGGTCTATTGCAGTCAGCAATCACCTATGAGCAGCACTACATCAGGACTGGTTTCAACCTACAAATATAAACCTTCACTGACTGCAAGCAGAGTACTTGAAAATGGTGATAAACTTGAAAAGCCTATATTAGGAGCTGCATAACTTTTCATAATACAATACCTAAACTTTATTTACATAATGCTAGTGAATCTTTGTAATTTAATGTTATAATTTGCATTTAACCTCATACTGACTCATTTGCTCTTCTTGCAGCGGTTTTTCATCTTCAGGAGGCTCTGTGGTTGGTCAGCTTTTTGGATGTGAAGTGGAGAACTGCAGCATGTGCCGCTGTGGCAAAGAAACAGTTCGTTTATCTACAACTTTGCTTTTTACTTTATCTTACCCGGAGACTAACAGTAATGGTATGTGATTGTGTACAGACTAATATATATATATATATATATATATATATATAATTTTTTTTTTTTTTAAACACCTAGTACATGCAAAAATACTATTGAATTAAATTCTGTAAACCGAGTTGGTAATGTTGCTTCATGAGGTTAAGAAAATACATGATACGTGGATTTCCTTAACTTACATAGATATACGATGCATTTGGAAAGTCTTCAGACCTTTTGAATTTTTCACATTTTATGTTGGTCTTGAATTATTTTTATTTAAGCACAAGTTTTTTTTTCCCCTAATCATTCTGCACTCAATACCCTAAAATGACAAAGTGAAAACGGAATGTTAGTAATCTTTGCTAATTTATTGAAAAGGAAAAACGAAAATCTTGCATTGACATAAGTATTCAGACTCTTTACTCAGTACTTAGATGAAGCACCTTTGGCAGCGATAACAGCCTCCAGTCTTCTTGGGTATGATGCCACAAGGTTTGCACACCTGGATTGGGGGATTTTCTGTGACTCTTCTCTGCAGATCCTCTTAAGCTCTGTCAAGTTGAATGAGGACAGTCGGACAGCCAATTTTAGATCTCTCCAGAGATATTCTATTGGGTTTAAGTCAGGGCTCTGGCTGGGCCACTTAAGGACATTCACAGAGTTGTCTCTAAGCCACTCCTGTGTTGTCTTGGCTGTGTGCTTAGGGTCATTGCCTTGTTGGAAGGTGAACCTTCAGCCCAGTCTGAGGTCCAGAGCACTCTGGATCAGGTTTTCATTAAGAATATCTCTGTACTTTGCTCCATTCGTCTTTGCTTCAACCATGACCAGTCTCCCTGTCCCAGCTGCTGAGAAACACCACTCCCCCCAGCATGATGCTGCCACCCCAATGCTTCACCATAGGGATGGTATTGGGCAGGTCATGAGCAGTGCCTGTTTCTTCCAGACATCATACTTAGAATTGAGGCCAAAAAGTTCAATCTTTGTTTCAGCAGACCACAGAATCTTGTTTCTCAGTCTGAGAGTCCTTTAGGTGTTTTTTTTTTTTTCCAAACTCCATGCGGGCTTTTGTGTTTCTTTTACTGAGGCGAAGCTTCTTTCTGGCCACTCTGCTATAAAGCCCAGATTGGTGGGGTGCTGGAAGTTTGTCCCATCTGCACACCGTATCTTTGGAGCTGAGTCAGAATGATCATTTGGTTCTTGGTCACCTTTCTTGCCAAGGCCCTCCTCTTTCTCCCCCCCCCCCCCCCCCCACGCTTCATTAGTTTGGTGGGGCAGCCAGCTCCTGGTAAGAGTCCTGGCTGTTACAAACTTCTTCCATTTAAGAATAATGGAGACCACTGTGCTCTTGGAACTTTCGGTGCAGCAATTTTTAGTATTTTTTTTTTTTTTTGTACTCTTCTCTAGATTTGTGCCACCTCTTTTGGCTCTACAGGCAGTTTTCTTCCTCATGGCTTGGTGTCTGCTCTGATATGCATTGTCCGCTGTGAGACCTTATATAGACAGGGATGTGTCTTTCCAAATGTCCAATCAAATTAATTTACCACAGGTGGACTCCAATCAAGGTGTAGAAAGATTTCAAAGATCTACAGAAATGGGAGGCACCAGAGCTCAATTTCAAGTGTCATCGCAAAGGGTCCAAATACTTATGTTCATGTGAAATTTGAGTCTTTAATAAATTTGCAAAAATGTCTAATTCTGTATTCACTCTGTCATAATGGGGTATTAAAGAGGCTCTGTCACCAGATTTTGCAACCCCTATCTGCTATTGCAGCAGATCGGCGCTGCAATGTAGATTACAGTAACGTTTTTATTTTTAAACGAGCATTTTTGGCCAAGTTATGACCATTTTTGTATTTATGCAAATGAGGCTTGCAAAAGTACAACTGGGCGTGTTTAAAAGTAAAAGTACAACTGGGCGTGTATTATGTGCGTACATCGGGGCGTTTTTACTACTTTTACTAGCTGGGCGTTCTGACGAGAAGCATCATCCACTTCTCTTCAGAACGCCCAGCTTCTGGCAGATCACGCTGTGACGTCACTTCCCCAGGTCCTGCATCGTCTCAGACGAGCGAGGACACATCGGCACCAGAGGCTACAGATGATTCTGCAGCAGCATCGGCGTTTGCAGGTAAGTCGATGTAGCTACTTACCTGCAAACGCTGATGCTGCTGCAGAATCAACTGAAGCCTCTGGTGCCGATGTGTCCTCGCTCGTCTGACACGATGCAGGACCTGGGGAAGTGACGTCACAGCGTGATCTGCCAGAAGCTGGGCGTTCTGAAGAGAAGTGGATGATACTTCTCATCAGAACGCCCAGCTAGTAAAAACGCCCCGATGTACGCACCTAATACACGCCCACTTGGACTTTTACTTTTAAACACGCCCAGTTGTACTTTTGCAAGCCTCATTTGCATAAATACAAAAATGGTCATAACTTGGCCAAAAATGCTCATTTTTTAAAAATAAAAACGTTCCTGTTATCTACATTGCAGCGCCGATCTGCTGCAATAGCAGATAGGGGTTGCAAAATCTGGTGACAGAGCCTCTTTGTGCAGAATAAAAAAAACTTGCTTTTTTATTTTGGCACAAGGCCTCAACATAACAATGTGATTAAAGTGAAAGGGTCTGAAGACTTTCTGAATGAGATATATATCTCTCATTTATTTTTCTTTCTTGCTAGATAAAACCCCTCCCCCAGATTTTGAATTTGTAGAGGTTCTAAGGAGAAGCATTTGCCTGGAGCAGAACACTCAGGCCTGGTGTGAAAATTGTGAGAAATACCAACCTACAGTAAGTGCGTTTAGCATGTGCAGCAGTGATCACTGCAATATCGAAATAGTCACAAGTACTTGTATGCTGATGTCTGATGCACTTCTTGTGGGATCTTTCTTCCACCCCTATTTTTCTGTCTTGTTGCAGCGTGTTCCTCGTGCAATAATAACTACATTTGTATGAACTGCATCATTCATGCGGTCCATTTTTTTATTTGTTTTTTCCCCGAAGTTGAACCTGAGATTTAATATTTTCCTTCAGTTTAGGATCTATTCCTGGTTTTGGCAGAAAAATAAAACAAGAGAAAAATACTTTAAAAACTCGACTGTGTGACCAAAACATTACTCACAGAATGTGTATTTCCCTAACACTTACTATTGGGTACTGCAGTTAGATTAATACTACAAAAAAACATCAGAATCCATCATGGGAGGTTTTCCTGCTTTGACATGTCTGATCCAGTTTTTGGCGCTAAATGTAAGGCTCATCTTATTAGTGTTGCTCTTTCAATGTTTTCTTGCCCATAGGTTCAGACTCGTAACATTCGTTGTCTTCCTGATGTACTTGTCATAAACTGTGAAGTTAACAGCACAAAGGAAGCTGAGTTTTGGAAGACGCAGGCTGAGGTACAGTTGAGTACACAATACGACCACTTTTACTATCTGACAACTTTGGATGAGTATTCATAAGCAAGAAGGAAAAGACATGGCACTCCCCAAATCCAGATTTTCTTCACTTTTATTTTCGTAATCCTATATGATAAAAACCACATTGGCTGCATGGACACACGCACACGCACACTAAAACACACACACTAAAACACACACACACACACACACACACACACACACACACACACACACACACACACACACTAAAACGCAACACACACACACACACACACACACACTAAAACGCAACACACACACACACACACACACACACACACTAAAACGCAACACACACACACACACACACACACACACTAAAACGCAACACACACACACACACACACACACACACACTAAAACGCAACACACACACACACTAAAACGCAACACACACACACACACACACTAAAACGCAACACACACACACACACACACTAAAACGCAACACACACACACACTAAAACGCAACACACACACTAAAACGCAACACACACACACACTAAAACGCAACACACACACACACACTAAAACGCAACACACACACACACACTAAAACGCAACACACACACACACACTAAAACGCAACACACACACACACACACTAAAACGCAACACACACACACACACTAAAACGCAACACACACACACACACTAAAACGCAACACACACACACTAAAACGCAACACACACACACACACACTAAAACGCAACACACACACACACACACTAAAACGCAACACACACACACACACACTAAAACGCAACACACACACACACACTAAAACGCAACACACCACATATACAGAAGTAACAATATGGCTTAGAAAAGACAAACGTTTGCACAATATTGTGGATGTGCCATAAATGTCCTTAACTCCTTAACGCCGAAGGACGGATATATCCGTCCTCAGCAGCTGCTAGTTCGCGCAGGAGGACGGATATATCCGTCCTGTGATCGCGCGGGTACTGCCACTGTACCCACACGATCAGCGGCAGGAGCACGGCTGTTATACACAGCCTGGCTCCTGCTGCAACTGCCGGAATCGAAGCGCGCGCCGATTCCGGCAGTTTAACCCATTAAATGCCGCTGTCAATAGTGACAGCGGCATCTAATGTGTTTGACAGAGGGAGGGAGCTCCCTCTGTCACCCGATCGGCGCCCCCGCAAACAAATCGCGGGTCACCGTCGGGTTTCCTTGACAGCCGGGGGTCTAACAAAGACCCCCAGGTCTGTCTTCAGCATCTGCCTGTTAGGCGATGCCGGAGGCATGACCTAACAGATTGCCTGTCAGTTTTACACTGACAGGCAATAATGCTTTGGTATACTAAGTATACCAAAGCATTATATATGCGATCAACAGATTGCATAGTGAAGTGTCCTGATGGGACTTAAAAAAAAAATTACAATCAGTTAAATAAAGTTTGTGAAAAAAAAAATTACAGTCACAGTCAAATAAAACTACTTTTTTGGCCCAAAAAGTGGTTTTATTTAGTAAAACGGTCTAAACAAATCACACATACACATATATGGTATCCCCACGATCGTAACAACTTTACCAATAAAATGAACACATTAATTAAACCGCCGGATGAACGGCGTCCAAAGAAAACGCAAAAAACAACGGCAAAATTCTCTCTTTTCTGCCATTCCCCCCATAAAAAATAAAATAAAAGTTAATCTAGAAGTCCTATGTACCCCAAAATTGTACTAATGAAAACTACACATTGTCCCGCAAAAATCAAGCCCACATACGACCACATCGACGGAAAAATAAAAACGTTACGGCTCTTGGAACGCGGCAATGCAAAAACAAGTAATTTTTTTCTAAAAGGGTTTTTATTGTGAAAACGTAGGAAAAACATATAAAACCTTTACATATTTGGTATCCCCGTAATCGTGCCGACCCATATAATAAAGTTAACATGTTATTTACGCTGCATAGTAAACGGCGTAAATTTATAACGTGAAAATCAATGCTGGAATAGATGCTTATTTTCAATTCTCTCATAACATATTGATTAACTTTTATTAACTTTATTTTAGAAGCATCTAAAAATGGTACAATTACAAAATACAACTCGTCCCGGAAAAAACAAGCCCTTATACGGCTATGTCGACGGAATAAAAAAAAAGTTACGACTCTTGGAATGCGACCGTGAAAAAACCAAAAATAATCCTTGGTGATTAACGTGCAAAATGGCCCGGTCATTAAGGGGTTACTGGGAATTTTCCTACTTGGCATCCCTTCAGATATAAAACTCTCCCCTAATGCAGCAGCTCGAATGGGTTGACTTGTTCACATGAGGTATCCTGGTACTGTTTTTGCATTTGACTTTAAATACAGGTTGCATTTTTTTAAATATATTTTGTATCTAACTTTTTTTTTTTCTTATATTGCAGTATGCTTTTAAAAAGGCCCTGCGAAAAGTAGAGCTGAAATACCCAAATCCCAATGAAAGCAGCAAAGAAGAATGGTAAGACCACAATTCAAAGGGGCATAAAACTATGTCCTGTTAACTTGAAGCAACCCACTACTGTTAAGTCAGCCACACAGGGGCTGCTTCTCTGCAAACATTGGAGGCCAGATAATCCTTTAATTTTGTCATATGCATAGTCAAACTTGTGTTTAATTGAAAGATTAAAAGAGCTTGCGCTATTTTTGAATATTATTTCAATGGATTTTCACGTGTGACTTCAATAACACCTATTGGAACATAAAATAACTTGCGCTAAATTCTGCAATTTTACGGCAAATTCCATGCGACTGTCACCCCAACCTTAAATTGACACCTAACCAATATTAATCTCCAAGTGTACAGTGGGCGATGCCATGGAGCCCTAACAAGCATAATTATATCTTCAATGTTCCATGTATTACATGAGCAAAAAAGTGTAATTTGCAGAATAGAGGTGGTAACACAAGTCATTTAAGTTATTACAACCAATATGGAATATGAGCTACTCTGTGTCAAAGGCTATATTAAAAATGATCAATTCACATAGCTAATTGACTACTGTTAGTCTGAACGTTTCACTAGCATAATATATCGGCACATTTAGTAGATTGTATGAGCCACGCATACTGGGGAAATATTGGACCGTGGTATGTGAACTGGCTTAATCTAACTTGTTCCATGTGGGACGTTGAGCTTTGTTTTACTTTTGATATGTGTATACTGTATGTTAATGTAAAAAAAAAAAAAATACTTTTATTTTAAATTCTAACTGGAGGTACACTTCAATGTTGAAATGCTCTAGGATGAATGCACGCACTTTGTTTTAACTAGCAGGAATGACCTTAGCAATTCTGAGAGTGCCCCGCCGCCTCTATTGCCTTCAGTGGAAGAACTTCGTAACGTGTGGGTCCCTTATTCCTTAAAGATGAAATTGTCCAAAAACAAAGCGTTGGAGGTTCTCAATTGTTCAGAGAATGAGGAGGTAAGGAAACGTAATCAAGGGGTGTGCTTTTTTTCCGCCCCTCTCTCTGGTATCTGTAACGTGTATATAAAGATCATTGACAATCCATACCATACCTAAATGGCTTAAAGTCAAATCTGTAATGAAACTCTTTATATATTAGAAAAAATTAATTTACCTTAAGTTTTGTCTTAGCCAAGCCAGTCCGAAGATAACTCCGATGAAGCGACAAATGTGTATGACCTTATAGCGACTGTGGTTCACATCCTGGACCCCCGAACAGGTGGTAGCCTGGTAGCACACATAAAAGTGGGCGAGACCTATCACCAAAGAAAAGAGGTATGTATAAATAGGCAAACCTACAAGCTTAGTTGTGGTCTAGTCCTCATTTACACAGCTGTATTATGGAGCTGTAATACAGAACCAATATAAATCTCTGGGCCCATACTGTGCCTCAGATTTTATACAGGCATACAGAAGTATCGTGGCATGAAACCCTGCATGCCGTATTACAAAGGTATTCTCTAGATAAATTGCTTTTATGGGAGAATACGATTCCATACAGAGGGTACACAGAGTGCCTACGGCTCCGTAATGCTGAACCACGGCGACTGTGCAAATGTACATGTTCATGAGGTGGAGTCCGTTAAATAGCTACCTTTTGTAATTGTTTATTTTTACTTAGGGAGTAACACACAAACAGTGGTATCTGTTCAATGATTTCCTCATTGAACCTGTGGATAAGGTAAGCTGAACATGAAATTTCATAAACGCAGCGGTTTTATTAAGAGGTTTAGCTTCTTAATACGTGTATCTTGACTATTTCTTATCTTAGTGTGAGGCTGTACAGTTTGACATGAACTGGAAAGTCCCTGCAATATTATTCTATACCAAGAGAAATCTAAACTCAAAATTCAACTTAACAAGTAAGATTTTATTCTTGTATTGATTTCACTATTCTTTTACTACTTTACCAATGTAAGCTTAAAATTTATTTTTTTCTACAGTTAAGAACCCAATTGAAGCAAGTGTATTGCTGGCAGAAGCTTCTCTAGCGAGGAAACAAAGGAAGTGTCATGCCACCTTCATTCCATTATTGCTGAATGAGATGCCGCAAACATCAGAACTGGTGGGGCTTGATGCAGAGTTTGTTACTTTAAACCAGGTAAAGTTATTATAGAAGGTTATTGCTTTGTGGTCACTGCGTTTTAGATCCATGTTTGACTATTAGAAGAGCCACCTGGTCTTCTGTTAAACTAGGAGATATAGAGCTGGAGGGAATTTACAATCTTTCTCTAGCATGTTGAAGAGACACAATCATCGCCACATTTCTATTCCATCATATTTTTATTAATTTTGGAAATAGTTTTTTCAATCCATTCAAATGCATAACGAAACAATCATAATACAAAGTGTACAGTAAAATTCATCAGATGACATTACAATTGATGCAAGTAAATAAAACAGACCTTCAGATGTATAGTGAAGGAATTAAGTATTT
Organism: Rhinoderma darwinii; assembly: GCF_050947455.1. NCBI lineage: Eukaryota > Metazoa > Chordata > Amphibia > Anura > Rhinodermatidae > Rhinoderma > Rhinoderma darwinii. The sequence goes on along the minus strand of NC_134688.1, from coordinate 110,869,408 downwards.
GATCCCTTCCTGATTTTGTAAGTTTGCCCACTGTCAGACAGGAGCAGTCTAGAATTTTTAGACTAGGTTAATTTTACCAGTGAGAGAGAGATTATATAAAAAAGAAAATCGCATAGTCAAAATTCTATATATTTATTTGCATTGTGCACAGAGAAATAAGTATTTGATCCCCTACCAACCATTAAGAGTTCAGCCTCCTCCAGACCAGTTACACGCTCCAAATCAATTTGGTGCCTGCATTAAAGACAGCTGTCTTACATGGTCACCTGTATATAAGACTCCTGTCCACAAACTCAATTACTCAGTCTGACTCTAACCTCTACAACATGGGCAAGACCAAAGAGCTTTCTAAGGATGTCAGGGACAAGATCATAGACCTGCAACAAGGCTGGAATGGTCTACAAAACCATAAGTAAGACGCTGGGTGAGCAGGAGACAACTGTTGGTGCAATAGTAAGAAAATGGAAGACATACAAAATGACTGTCAATCGACATCGATCTGGGGCTCCATGCAAAATCTCACCTCGTGGGGTATCCTTGATCCCGAGGAAGGTGAGAGCTCAGCCGAAAACTACACGGGGGGAACTTGTTAATGATCTCAAGGCAGCTGGGACCACAGTCACCAAGGAAGCCATTGGTAACACATTACGCCGTAATGGATTAAAATCCTGCAGTGCCCGCAAGGTCCCCCTGCTCAAGAAGGCACATGTACAGGCCCGTCTGAAGTTTGCAAATGAACATCTGGATGATTCTGAGAGTGATTGGGAGAAGGTACTGTGGTCAGATGAGACTAAATTGAGCTCTTTGGAATTAACTCAACTCGCCGTGTTTGGAGGAAGAGAAATGCTGCCTATGACCCAAAGAACACCGTCCCCACTGTCAAGCATGGAGGTGGAAACATTATGTTTTGGGGGTGTTTCTCTGCTAAGGGCGCAGGACTACTTCACCGCATCAATGGGAGAATGGATGGAGCCATGTACCGTCAAATCCTGAGTGACAACCTCCTTCCCTCCACCAGGACATTAAAAATGGCTCGTGGCTGGGTCTTCCAGCACGACAATGACCCGAAACATACAGCCAAGGCAACAAAGGAGTGGCTCAAAAAGAAGCACGTTAAGGTCATGGAGTGGCCTAGCCAGTCTCCAGACCTTAATCCCATCAAACTTATGGAGGGAGCTGAAGATCCGAGTTGCCAAGCGACAGCCTCGAAATCTTAATGATTTACAAATGATCTGCAAAGAGGAGTGGGCCAAAATTCCATCTAACATGTGTGCAAACCTCATCAACTACAAAAAACGTCTGACTGCTTTGCTTGCCAACAAGGGTTTTGCTATCAAGTATTAAGTCTTTGCCACAGGGATCAAATACTTATTTCTCTGTGCACAATGCAAATAAATATATATAATTTTAACAATGTGATTTTCAGTTTTTTGTTTTTTTTTGTTTTTTTTTATATATATATATAATCTATCTCTCACTGGTAAAATTAACCTAGCCTAAAAATTCTAGACTGTTTATGTCTTTGACAGTGGGCAAAAGTACAAAATCAGCAAGGGATCAAATACTTATTTCCTTCACTGTATCTTTATCTTGACTTTTATTGCATTAAATAGTGTCAAATGTTAACTTAACTTAATGGCTTTTGTTTTGTGCTGCAGCAAGTGGAGTCAAACTTTGCTACATCTACACATCGAGATATCGTAAAGCATCCTGTACATTGACTTGGTTATAAGTTTCAAATGCTTAAATGGCCACTAACTTTTTGAACAACTTAGTCTGAAATCATAGTATATTTGATCCTGAACAAATCTGCCAATCACTGATTAAAATGTTTTCCAGTTTCCTCTCAAACCTGTTTGAAAGCTCTGCCACTAGGGGGTCTCCCTTCTTTGTAATTTTCTGTCCACTCACTGTTAAGGCAAACCAGACTTAATAAGGCAGCCCTGGGGCATTCATTAGGCCCTCAGGCTGCTATGACCCCAATCTGCTCCCCACTATCACATCGCAGGGGGCGATGTGCTTTTGGAGGTGGCAGTCACCCCTCTTTCTAACTGCTTATATGCCGCAGTTGCTATTGACCACAGCATCTAAGTGGTTAATTGGCGATTTCTCTCTGTTCCTTTGCTGTTCGTGCGAGATGTCGGTTGTAATATACGGCTGACAACCGGAGCGTATGGAGTGGGCTTAGTCCGTAAGCCTGCTCCATTCTTCAACCCCTGCATCAGGCTGTACAGTTCGTCCTGGTGTGTCCAGGGCTTAAACTGTATATAATGCTATAATTTAACTATTCTGGGGTATGACCACAAAATGTGAAGCAGGTTACTGGGGTCATTACAGCCCCTGAAGCAACAAGATGGGTAATTCGTACCTGCACGGATAGCACACTATGTACAGCTCAACCACCTCATGAAGGAGTAAATGCTAATTGAGTATTTGGATACAGTCGTCTACATATCTTCCCAGTCCTAGATGCCAGTGTTTGACATATGCATGTTGTATATGATGTGATTTCAACCGGAAGTGAGATTTAGTGGTACAAAGTGATTCATAGTATGTACAAGTCCGCACTGCGTACAAAGGTGGCGGTCCAAAGTTTTAGTTGAGAGAACGAAAGATCTGAGTTTGGGATATCAGGTGATGCACTAGGTGATGGCCATAACCTTTCCTGCAAACACTAAGAGGGGAGATGAGACCTGGTTGAAATCTGGGAAAACCCTAGATGTGAGTGGCATGTGTTGAAATGGCCTTTTTTTAATTTATTTGTTTTTAGCCCAGTTCCATTAAAGAGGGGTTAAGGAGAGACTGTAGACTAATCGCCACGATTCATTGTAACAATGGCATAGCTGGCCAATGTCCTGTTTGCACACCTCAAAATGTTTTATATTACTTGGACAGCCCCTTTCTATATGTCCTAGGGCGGGTCATCTTTGTACAGATGTCTATTAGTATGAGACTAAACGGTGACATGAAGTTGAACATTAATTGTGGTACAATTGCGGTCATAACCAATTCAATTACTCCCTATGGCGAGGAAAGTTGCAAGACCTCTTATAATGATGGCAAAATTTCCAACTCTCCCATAATAAATGCATAGAAAATGTAACACCGATCTATACACAATTCCAGAATTTGTTGCTAGGGTGTTTTTGGTTGTTTTTTTTATATGGCTATACAATATTTTTTTAATAAAGTGGTTTTTAATGAAAACATTTTTCAAATTGGATTACGATACAAATAAGAAAACCCAAAACAACCATAAGATGTATTAGTACATTGCTGTACATCTTCATGTTTGTGTAACTCCAAAGTAGTATACCTAATTATAGCAGTATAAAGCCATGACCTCACTAGTAAACCGTAACTACTAGAAACATAGAAGTGAAGATAGCATTGTCTCGCCCCACACTATGTATCGTAGACATTATGTGCATTGATAAATGACCCAGCAAACGTTGGTACACCATTGTAGAATCTCAAGGTTATAACAATGAAACTAGAACCTCCCTAGGCACTTGACTATGTTCTACTGCTGGAGAGTGGGACTGGCTTCCTTTCATGTGTCAAGTCAGCCACCTTGAATAGATTTGAGTGGTGCCCCTTTTGGTATAAATTAATTTCTCAGGGGTGAGCAACCAATTGATTTTAGAAATAAGCTCTGAAATACATGGTGGAGATTAATCTAACAATGTTGCGCAATTTGTTTCCTAGCCATGTATAGCATACGGCTAGCAGCTAATATAGGACCCTCGGTCAATGGGATATCGCTGATGTACCCAAGAATGCATACAAATGTGTTTTGTGGTAAGGAAGTATGATGGATTGAAATTATAAAGTCTAGAACCTCCGCTCAATATCTGAAGTGTTTTGGGTATCTCCACATAATGTAAATGTGTCCTGAGCTCCAATTTAAAAACAAATTCCAGGGTCTGATATACTGTGAATCGGGTAAATGTGGGACAGCATTTGGGCTCCGCTATTAGACAGTTTGTGGGATTGCCTTACAATCTTGCTAACCTAATAAATTACTATTCAAACCATGAATTCTGTTACAGATGCACCATGAATTGTACCTTTTCTGTAATGTATCTATGCATGGTTTTTATTTCCTATACTTTTGCCTGAAAATGCAACTTTAAAGTGTGGGATAAATAATGATATGCCACATTGTCTAATGCATTAACAGGAAGAAGCTGAACTTCGAAGTGATGGCACAAAGTCCACAATAAAACCTAGTCAGATGTCTGTTGCTCGCATTACCTGTGTAAGAGGGCAAGGATCTAATGAAGGTATCCCTTTCATTGATGATTACATTTCCACTCAGGAACAGGTGAGTTATTCTGCACCTTGTACATGAAACATATATGATAAAGCTTTTAAAATGGTCTGGCTTTCCATTAGAGAACTGAGGTTTTTTTTTTTTCGGTTCTAGGTGGTAGATTACCTTACACAGTACTCTGGAATAAAGCCTGGTGACTTGGATGCTAAGATCTCCTCCAAGCATCTGACTACATTGAAGTCCACATACCTAAAACTAAGGTTTCTCATCGACGTAGGGGTGAAGTTTGTTGGTCATGGCCTTCAAAAAGATTTTCGGGTCATAAACTTAATGGTACGATTTGAACATTAATTTGGGATTGTATCTCAAAGGAACGCTAAACATACAAGTCAACAGGAGATAATCTTGCTCACACAGTTGTAAGTCTGCAGGATCTTCTGCATGTTCCTGAAACAGTCTTGGGGAAAAAATCAAGACAATCGGGGTAAAACAAAGTTCTATAGTTCCTCCCATCCCTTGGTTGATAGACATGTCTGTTTTTTTTTTTTCAACTGCACTAACTATATAACTGCAAATCCTGCAGAGAACTAAGGGCTTAATTTTCTCCCGATCTGTCACCTACGACTGGTGAACAGCTAAGGGGTAGGACTCATCAGAGGCATTAGTTGCAAGTTGAGACCAAATAATCAAAGTAGATGAAAGGAGTAATTGCTCTGGGATATTGGTTTGTTTTTCTTGCGCAATTTGTATGTTTAGTGTTCCTTTAAATCATAGTTCAGATGTTGAACAGATCTCTTATTTATTGGATGTAGGTTCCAAAGGATCAAGTGATTGATACAGTCTACTTGTTTCACATACCTCGTAAAAGAATGATCTCTCTACGATACTTGGCATGGTATTTTCTTGGTGAGCGCCCAGTTTTTTTTTATGTTCAAATGTTTGGAATTCTGCAAATTCTGGCAGATTTGACAAAAGAAATGGCCCAGACGGGCCTCATTGTAAGTCTTTGAGGTCCATTAGGTGCCAGTGGTTTCCATCATAGGACTGATCTGGCAAAGTCATCAAGGTCCATAATGGAAGCAATAACATTGAGTTTTTTTTTTTTCTTATGCGAATTGTTCCTTTTTATTAACCAATTCGTATTTAAAATCTATCTTCACCCACTGTCCCAGACTGGGGATTGATTTGTGATGGATATGAGCGTGTCCATTCCTTCTGGTTTAAGAAGTTAATCAAGTAAATATTTTCTTTGGATTGTAAAGTATGTAATGTGCTGCCATTTCTAAAGTTCAATTCTGGGTTCAAAAGTGGCCACTCCATTATATTCTACAGTGCTGGCGGTCGTTATGGTTGTTGGAAGCCATGGAGACCGAGCAGGATGCTCTGTCTCCTAACGCAGTGTTATGACCATTTGGCAGCATGGACTACAGACAATCTGTGCTGTATTTAAAAGCCAAATTGCTAGTAGAAGTAATTTAGAAAAAAACTATGTACAGGCTTGTGCACAATAGGTTTTCTATATATATACCCTAAAAGAAGATGCTCAAAATACAAAGGAGTATGCAAAAATAGAAATACTTTATTGAATATACATAAGTAACAATAGATAAAAGAATCCATAAACCAACAGATATTTGGATTTTCTATGTCTGTCCAGTTCGAGGTACTATTTAACCCCTTCCCGCCGCAGCCCTTTTTCAGATTATCATTTTAGTTTTTTCCTCCCCACCTTCCAAAAGCCAAAAACTTTTTTTCATTGATAGTCCTATGAGGGCTTGATTTTTTGCGGGACAAGTTGTAGTTTTTCGTAGCACCATTTATTGTGCCATGTAATGTACTAGGAAAGAAAATAGGATACTAGGGTAGAAAACGAAAAAAAAAAAAGCTTCCTCAGTTTGTGTTTTATGCTTCGTTTTTACAGAATTCACTTTGCAATTAAAATGACATGTTAATTTTATTCTGTGGGTCAATACGATTTTGGTGATGCCAAATATATAGTTTTTCTATATTTGACTACCTTTACAAGTAGAAACCTAAGTGTAAAAAATTTATTGTCGCCAAATTCAGAGAGCCATAAGTTTTGTTTTTTGTTTTTGTTTTTCCGTCTATTTTAAGTGGTATGAGGGCTTATTTTTTGCGGGATAAGCTGTAGTCTTTAAAGATACCCTTTTGGGGTACATGCAACGTTTTGATCACTTTTTATTTCATTTTTTGGGGGAGATAAGGTAACCAAAATGGATTCTGGCGTTTACAATTTTTTTTTTTTTTACTGCGTTTACCGTTTGGATTAAATGTTATATTGTAATAGTACAGACTTTTACGGACGCGGCGATACCAATTATGCTTTTTTTTTTTTTTACTATGCTCTAGGGGGAAAATCGTAAAAGGCGGGGTTTTTTTAACGTTTGTTTTTTTGACGTAAAAAAAACACTTACTAATTTTGACTTTTTTTTTTTCATTAGTCCCCTAGGGGACTTCAACCAGCAATCGTTTGATCGCTTGCACAATATACTGCAATACTAATGTATTGCAGTATATTGTGATTCTGAGAGGCTTCTATTAAGCCCTTAATAGGAGCACAAAGATGGCAGACCTGGGGTCCTTCATTAGGCCCCCAGGCAGCCATAGCAACCATCGCCCCCCCCACCCCTCGATTACGTTGCGGAGGTGCGATGAGCTGTTGGAGGGGGTCGCCCCCCCCCTCTTTCTAACGATTTAAATGCTGCGGTCGCTATTGACCGCCACATTTAATGATTTAAACGAGCGGGATCGCGCTCGTTACTCTGAAGTGTCTGTTGTAACATACAGCCGGCATCATGTGGAGCGGGTTCACTCCGTGAGCCCGTTCCATACTCCCCCCCTACCTGACTTTGGCGTATGGATATGTCAAACGTCGGGAAGGGGTTAAAGGGGTTGTCCACAGGTTGTGGATAATTTTCTGATTGCTGGGACCCTGCCGCTCCATTTAATGTCTATGGGACATGCGAACAGCTGACCACTGTACTCTGCTCTTTCCATCGTTCTCAAAGACTTTAAATGGAGCGGCCTCATGCATGTTCGACTGCTGCTCCATCCAAAGTCCTCACTGTGGTCGAGCAGTGAGTAGGAACAAGGGGTTCGGTACCCACGTTCTTGTGACCGGTGGGGCCTCCAGCAATGTGATCGTCCTGGGACAATCCCTTGTATCTAGAGATTGAAATTACATTTTCTACACGCAAAGATATTTTTTTTTCTTTACCCGTGATAAACTGCTTCCTCTAGGAGGTCGACATTAAGCCAAAAGTGCTAGCTCCTTTAACATAAGCTTTACACAAACTATATGCATCCTGCAGACACTAAGCTAATCCGTTTTTGTCTGTAAGAGCCACTTCCCTGTATCTGCCACACTTCTCTCTAAAGATGGCTCCGTGTCAATTTCTACTCATTTGAGCAGCTTTCTACTGCCCCTTTTTGCCTGAGCCAGCTTATCCTGGTCAAGTCGTGCATTTGTTGTCAGCCACAGCTCCTACTGGAGGCCCCTGACTTCATTAAGACCTACCTGGCCGCACCATTCTAAAGTAGGGATGGTCCCCCCCCCCCACCCCTTTTTTTTTTTTTTTTTAATTTTTTTGGGGGCTTTCCTCATTGGCAGCCTGTCAGTATTTGGAGGGCAGTCTCTCCTTAGGCCACATAAGGGGTGTGATTTCCTCCTTCTTTGGCTCTGCCAGAGGCACATTCTATTTTCTGACTGCCTTCACATCCACATGGTTCCTGCCCTACAGACACAGCACCTTGACGAAGAGCATCCTGGTAGGTCCAGCATGGGGCTAGTTTCTTTCTCTCTACACTCCTCCATATTTTATGGAGCCTAATTGTACATTGTAGCAGTTACTGTATGCATCAGGGAACCATATTACCCTCTCACTAGGCGAAGTTATCACCTACTTCTGTCTGATTTCAGTAGCGAGTCTACCGGCTCATGCGCCACGTTGTTTGCTTTCACTAGGTGCAACACAAAGTTTCAATGCAGTGAATCAGATTCCCTCTGTCCTGCCTGGCTCATAGACTGCCACCTGTTGCTCCTCCTGAGCCAGTCACACAAACTTTGAAAGAATGGAAGCACTTTGACAGGCACTTATCCCACTCCAAACCAAGTTAGAAGCATAGTATCGGTGGAACTGCATTCCCCCTCCCCTCCTAAGAATAGTTACTGAGATATGGCTAAGGGCCTGTTCACATCGCCGTTAATTTCCGTTCCGGGGTTCCGTCGGAGGGTTCCGTCGGGTGAACCCCGCAACGGAAAGTGAAACTGACAGCACAGCTTCCGTTTCAGTCACCATTGATCTCAATAGTGACGGAAACCTCGCTAATGCTCTCCGTTCGTCACCATTTCGGCTGGTTTCCGGTTTTCCGATGGAATCAATAGCGTAGTCGACTCCGCTATTCCCTTGGTTGAACTTGATGGACATGTGTCTTTTTTCAGCCGTACTAACTATGCAACTATATGGTGACAAACGGAAGCTGTGCTGTCAGTTTCACTTTCCGTTGCGAGGTTCACCCGACGGAAACCTCCGACGGAACCCCGGAACGAAAATGAACAGTGACGTGAACAGGCCCTAACTGATTGATACTGTGCTTTCACCTATTTTACTGCTTTTCATTGCATGTTTACCATGTAGCACCCGAACAAAAAAAGATGACCATGCATATTGCAAGTTTTTCTTAAATAAAATATTGCTTTGCTATTTTATAGATCTTAAGATACAAGGTGAGACGCATGATAGCATAGAAGATGCCCGGACTGCTCTACAACTCTATCGCAAATACTTAGAGCTTAGTCGCAATGGAAAAGAGCCAGATAATTTCCGCAAAGTTCTCAAGTGCCTTTATGAAAAGGGACGCAAGATGGACTGGAAGGTTCCGGAACCAGAGAGTCAAAGCAGCCCAAAAAGTAAAGAGGACGTGATTCTTCTTGACCCTGATACTAACGATATCACATCAGCTCAGTGACTGTCCCTTTACCTTACTTGACTGTATCGCATCTGTTTCTTTAATTTGCCCTTGCTGTACTAGTCTTATTCACCTTCTTACTGACCACCAATACGCAAAAGACTACATTTGAAATGTACATATCTTTTTATGATCTAATGTACAAAAATGTTCTTAGAGATTATTACCTGCCCATTACTTGGCTTTACTTACGTTCTTGGCTGTGATTTGAATTAAGATACGTTTCATTTAAACTGACCGTTACTTGGACAGACAGTTGGACACTATCTTTTTCTGCAACTTTCTGACTAACCTTTGCGTGAATGATTGTCTACCTTGGAATGACTGTCTTTGTATTGCTGTGAGATTTCCATTCCTAGTGTTAACCTATTTTAGCTGTGGTATGCTATTAAAAACAAAGACCTGCAAATTATTTACATTGGATTTTATTCTACAGTGGTTGACTGTCTCCTCAAAATCTTTCTAAAAAAAAAAAAGTTTTGCCCTGAATCAGTTTGTTTGACCTTACTGTAATTGAGAAGTTGTTCCAGGGTAGATTTTTTTTATTTTTTATTTATTACACCTACTAGTTCCCTGTATATCGTTTGTAACATTTTGCTATATTAAGACTTATTTTCAAAAACGTGCCCTTGGAGATTTGTCTTGCCATTTAGTAGTTTTATGTATGTGCAGATTTGCCATATTGATAAGACTTGATGTACACAAGTAGGTTTTCTTTAGCCACAGTATTTCTATAATTCAGAAGTGAAATTTACCTAACTGATTTCCAATTCTGTTTTATCCACAGATGTGCCAGTGTATTCATCTATGGTGGGACTTTAGTGTTTTTGCTTTTTTTTTTATTTCTTTTTATGAACTTGGTAAAGTGGAAACTAGTTTCCATTTACTATTTTTATTGATTTTTATTTTTTACCCATAATTGTAAAGCCGTTCTGTGAACGAAAGCACCTCTTTTAATAAAATCCAAAACAGAATCCAGTGTATTTCATTGACTCCATAAGGTAGCGTTCTACACAAACTTGTTCATATTCCAAGAATAGTGAATTACATCTTGTTCGTCTGGTTTTAAGATGTATTTTTCAAATCTCATTGCTAAAATAGTCAGGTTGCTCTTTCTTGTTAATATGAAACATACACTGTATGGACAAAGGTATTGGGACACCTACACATTACACCTACTGGAGCTTTTGACTTGCCATTCGAAGTCTATAGGCATTAATATGGAGTTAATCCCCCGCCCCCTTCCTTTGGAAGCTGTTTTAGCTGCGCTCTTCTGGGAAGACTTTCTACAAGATTTTGAAGTGTCAGCAGGAATTTTTGTGGAGTATTTGTAAGGTCAGACACTGATGTTGGACGAGAGGGCCTGGCTTGCAATCTCCAGTCTAGTTTATCTCAAAGGTGTTCAGTGGGGTTGAGGTCAGGAATCTGTGTGGGCCAGTCAAGTTTTTCCACACCAAACCCACTTGACCATACCTTTTTATGGACCTTGTTTAGTTTACTGAGGCACAGTCGTGCTGGAACAGTAAAGAGCCTTCCTCAAACTGCTCCTACAAAGTTTGAATCATACAATAGTCCAAAATGTCTTGGTATGCTAAAGCATTAAGATTTCCCTTCACTGGGACTAAAGGGCCTAGGCCAATCCCTGAAGAAAAAAAACCTCCATAGCATAATCTTCTCCACCAAACGTTACAGTTGGCACGATGCAGTCAGGCATTTGCCAAAATCAAACTCCATCAGACTGCCAGATACAGAAGTGTGATTAGTCACTCCACAGAACACACTTCCACTGCTCCAGTGGTGGTGTTTTACACCACTCCATCCAACAATTGGTGATGCAAGCTTGCATGCAGCTTCTTGACCATGAAAACCCATGCCATGGAGCTCCCTGGGCACAGTTTTTTTGAGGTGGTGATAGATCCAGAGGAGGTTTGGAACTCTGCAGTTGTTGAGTCAGCAGAGTGTTGGCGTCTTATTTATGCCTTGCAGTACTCTGCAACCTCGCTCGCTTTTTACATGGCTTGCTGTTACAGGAGTTGCTGTGATTCCTAAACTCTTCCACTTTGCAATAATACCACTCACAGTTGGTCGTGGAATATCTAGGAGGGAAAAAGTTTCACAAACTGACTTGTTTCAACAGTGGCATCCTATTACATTATCACGCTGGAATTCAATGCGCTCTTTACAAACATTTGTGAAAGAATGGGTCGTTCCAAAGGCGACTGCATGGCTAGGTGCTGGATTTTTATACACCTGTGGCGATGGGACTCAATGAGAACCTGAATTCAATGATTAGAGATGTCCCAATACTTTTGTCCATATGGTGTATATCTCTTGGCGGGACTAAGATTCAGTTGTGTTGGCTATCCATGTCTGATCATTGTTTCAGCGAAGGCAGATGTTAGGCTATCCCCATACACATTAGGCATCATGCAGCCTATCTCTTCAGTTTTTTTGTAGACTATGAAACACAGATCCTAGTGGCTTCTGTGCACTGTCCCCCTGTGGCACTGTTAGGCTTAAAATAAACATTCCCTAAAGTAGAACTAAACTTAAAAAAAAACTATTGACATGTCCGGTATTGATCTGTGGGGGTTCTGAGCGCGGAGACCCCCACTAATCACTTAAACGAAGCGGCTGTGCTGCTTCGTTTCTGATGGGCTTTTCTTGGAAAGGCCAGCAAGTGGTGTATTGGCTCAAAGTCCGTGAGCCTCTACACCACTTGCTTGGCTTTCCAAGGAGAGCCCATCAGAAACTAAACAGCACTGCACTCTCCCAAGTGCTTCTGCTGCTTTGTTTTAGCAGTCAGTGCTTGGACTCACTGACCAAAACTTCTGACTTGTCAATTTTTGTAAAGTTTAGTTACCCTTTTAGCATCCTTAAAGGAACAGTGTCGCCACAAATTTGGACTTGTGGATTTGGACTTGTGCACATGGAGCAGCGGCAGCAGACAGAGCGGACGGTCCGGAGGGAGCGGCGGCGACTGGAGCAGGTAAGTGATTTCTATGTATGTTCGTGTTTCAGTGTGTTTTACTAGTGTATGTTAACCTACTACACTGTGTGTTAGCTCAAAAAATGGCGACACACAGTGTAGGAGGTTAGACCGTTCAATCCCCTCGTTTCTCCCGGCACTAGCCAGGATAAAGGAGGGGGGGATTCTGAGAGCTCACTAGAGCGAGGGATTTTTTTTCCCAATTTTGCAGCATAAAGCAATGTGCTTGCTTTACCACATGCAATGCTGCAATTTTGGGAATTGCTCCATCTAGTGACCAGCAATGGGAAATATTATAAATTAGAATCCAATTGAATCCAATTTATAATATTTCCTGACTCGTGAAAAAAATAAAAAAATTAGAACAATGTTTTTAATCACCCACACACTAATTGTTTAACTAAAAAAAACAAAAACATTTTTTGCTAACACATTCCCTTTAACCCCTTAATGACCGGGCCATTTTGCACGTTAATGACCAAGGATTATTTTTTGTTTTTTCATGGTCGCATTCCAAGAGTCGTAACTTTTTTTTTATTACGTCGACATAGCCGTATAAGGGCTTGTTTTTTGCGCGACGAGTTGTATTTTTTAATTGCACCATTTTTAGATGCTTACAATATATTGATTAACTTTTATTAACTTTATTTTAGGAGAGAATTGAAAATAAGCAGCTATTCCAGCATTAATTTTCACGTTATAAATTTATGCCCTTTACTATGCAGCATAAATAACATGTTACCTTTATTCTACGGGTCGGCACGATTACGAGGATACCAAATATGTAAAGGTTTTATATGTTTTCCTATGTTTGCACAATAAAAACCCTTTTAGAAAAAAATTACTTGTTTTTGCATCGCCGCGTTCCAAGAGCCGTCATTTTTTTATTTTTCCGTCGATGTGACCGTATGTGGGCTTGATTTTTGCGGGCCAATGCGTAGTTTTCATTAGTACTATTTTGGGGTACATAGGACTTATAGATTAACTTTTATTTTATTTTTTATGGGGGGAATGGGAGAAAAGAGAGAATTTTGCCGTTGTGTTTTGCGGGTTTTTTGGACGCCGTACATCCGGCGGTTTCATTAATGTGTTCATTTTATTGGTCAAGTTGTTATGATCGCGGGGATACCATATATGTGTATGTGTTATTTGTTTTGACACTTTTACTGAATAAAACCACTTTTTGGGCAAAAAAAGTAGTTTTATTTGATTTTGACTGTAATTATTTTATTTTTTTTCAACAAACTTTATTTAACTGATTGACATTTTTTTTTAAAGTCCCACCAGGGGACTTCACTATGCGATGTGCCGATCGCATATATAATGCTTTGGTATACTTAGTATACCAAAGCATTATTGCCTGTCAGTGTAAAACTGACAGGCAACCTGTTAGGTCATGCCTCCGGCATCGCCAAACAGACAGTTGCGGAAGACAGACCTGGGGGTCTTTGTTAGACCCCCGGCTGTCATGGAAACCCGACGGCGACCCGCGATTTGTTTGCGGGGGCGCCGATCGGGTGACAGAGGGAGCTCCCTCCCTCTGTCAAACACATTAGATGCCGCTGTCACTATTGACAGCGGCATTTAATGGGTTAAACTGCCGGAATCGGAGCGCGCTTCGATTCCGGCAGTTGCAGCAGGAGCCAGGCTGTGTATAACAGCCGTGCTCCTGCCGCTGATCGCGTGGGTACACTGGCAGTACCCGCGCCATCACAGGACGGATATATCCGTCCTCCTGCGCGAACTAGCAGCTGCTGAGGACGGATATATCCGTCCTTCGGCGTTAAGGAGTTAAGTGACAAACATCTTGGTTCCGTTATCAGGTTGTTTCACACAAAATGCAGACCTATATTCTATGAAGCATGTCTCTGCCCATTGAGAGGGATAAAAGGAATAGTTCTCACCATGATTGGCTGCTGGGAGGCCAAAGTGACAAATACAAACCTATGACTGCTATGTGCTACCAAAGAAATGGGGCATGTGTAGTTTTAGTGTTCATTTTACCTATGTATGGATACATCTGAATTACTGTATTTTTTGGGAAAAGTGCATGGGCTGGTGATTTTTAATTAGTGCAGGAGTTGCATATATATTAGTCGCTGTCTCTAATTTTTTTAGGGGCAGAAAAGCGCAAATGGAAACTGCAACAATCTTTCCTGTAACCGAACAAAAAGATAAGAAATACTGGGGAAATGTCTCTAAACGGCTGCGTAGGAAAAGTAGAGTAGTTGCATGGCAACCTCAGATTCCACCTCTATTCTATTTTATTTTATTTTTTTTATCTGATCGGTTGACATTGGCAACATGAGGTTTGATGTGAATAGTTTTATTTATTTTCATGGCCTAAACAGGATGAGCTTTCTATGCTTTTATTAACTAATTTTGAATCCTAGCCGCTTTTTTTTTTTAAGGTATAATTAAAGAGTTGTTTTTATATAGTTACAGTTCGTACGGTTGAAAAAAAAAACCCGTCCAAGTTCAACCAAGGGATAGGAAAAATTTCTACACATTAAGGCTCCATGCACACGACCGTGCCTGCAATCACAGCCCATTTGGACGCCGACTGACAGCCGCATTTTCGGGCCGTGCTCCCATACAAAGTATGGGAGCACGGCCCGCAAAATGCAAAAGAACGGACATTGTCCATAAGTTTGAACATTTCCACGACACGGACACCCTTCCGTAGCGCTACGGAAAGGTGCCTGCGTTCAATGAAGGTGAATGGGTCAGTGTTTTTGCGGTCCGCAAAAAGAGGTTTTTTTACGGTCGTGTGCATGGGGCCTGACAGATAATTTCCTGGAAGGAAAAACCATCAGCTCCTAAGTCTTTTTAAAGCCAGCTACTATCCCTGCTGTGACCAGCTCCTGCAGACAGCTATTCCGTAGATTCATAGTTCTTGCAGTAAAGAACGCCTGTCGCCTCTTCAAATTGAACTTTTTTTTTTTTTTTTTCCCTCGACTGAGGGAGTGCCCCCTTGTTTGTTTTTTGGGGCTTTTACATGGAACAGTATTTCACCAAGGGTTTTTGTATGTGCCATCCATATATTTATATACGTTAAACATGTCCCCTCTTAGTTTCCTCTTTTCAAGACTAAATAGGTTTAATTCTATTAATATTTCCTCATATCTTGGATTCTCCATGCTCCTTATTAGTTTAGTTGCGCTGCTTTTGTATCTTTCCAACTCCAGGGCATCCATTCTATGAACTGCATATTCTAGATGAGGCTGCACTAATGCTTTGTAAAGTAGTAATATTATATCCCTGTCCTGCGAGTCCATGCCTCTTTCAATGCACAAAATATCTTGCTGGCCTTTGAAGCAACTGATTGACATTACAATCTGTTATTTAGTTTATCATTTACAAGTACACCCAGATCCTTTTCAACAAGTGAATCCCCCAGTGTAGCTCCCCCTGGGACATACGATGCATGCAGATTGTTGGTACCCAGATGCATAACTTTACATTTATCTATAGTGGATGCCCAAACACTCAGTGCTTGCAATTTACGAACATCTATAGACTGAACAATACTACATAGCTGGGTGTTTTCTGCAAAAATAGAAATTGTGCTATTAATCCCATCCTCTATCATTAATAAATAAATTGAATAATAGTGGCCCCAGCACTGAACCCTGGGGTACACCACTTATAACCGGGGACCATTCAGTGTAGGAATCATTGACCACAACTCTCTGGATACGGTCCTTGAGCCAATTCTCAATCCAATTACAAACTATACTTTCTAAACCGATAGTCCTTAATTTACCCATTGAACGTGTATGAGGGACAATGTCAAATGCCTTTGCAAAGTCTAAAAATGCTTTCTACAGTGGCTCCTCTCTCTAGGCTTCTGCTCACCTCTTCATAAAGACAAATCAGGTTGGTTTGACAACGTCTGTCCTTAGTAAAACCATGCTGGCTGTCGCTTATAATACAATTTTTTTTTTTGTCACAATCCTGTATAAAGTCCCTCCAATAGCCCTGCAAACCTTCCCATGATTGATGTTAAGCTAACTGGTCTATAATTTGCCGGGAAAGACCTAGAGCCTTTTTTTTTATTTTTTTTTATTTTTTATTTTTTTTAAAATAGGCACTGCATTTGCCGTGTGCCAGGCCCTTGGCACTATACCAGTCACTAGAGAATCTCTAAATATTATGAAGAGGGGGACAGAAATAGCAACTAAGCTCTTTAAGAACTCTAGGGTGTAACCCATCTAGTCCTGGTGCCTTGTGCACATTTATTTTATTTAGCTTGGACCATAGCTACATTCATCCAATTCGGTATATTAATTGATGTATTAACAACACTGGCACCGGCTACATCAGTTGCTCTTTCTTAACCTGTTGTCTAGTACTCTCTCCACAGTTTCTTTCTCTCTCTCTCTCTCTCTCTCTCTCTTCCCCCCCCCCCCCTCTCTACCAATATAGTCTGACCCCTCTCTAACCTGACTACTCCTTTATTTTATACATTGACCTCCCGCCTCAGTCCTAGTTTAAATACTCCACTACCCCAGCTAGAATTCTCTCCCTCTGCACAGCTGACCCCCTTCCATTTAGGCGCAAATCATCTGCAGAATACAGTTTGTACCCCAACAAAAAGTCAACCCAGTGCTCCAGAAACCCAAAGCCTTCTCCTCAACACCAAGACTTCAGCCATGCAGTTAACTCCCTGAGTTCCTGCTGTCTTTCCTGTGATGTGAATGGCACAGGCAGTATTCCTGAGAATACTACCTTGGAGGTCCTTCCCTAGATCTTTAAAATTATTGTTAAGGCTCCTCCACCTACCATGTATTCTGTCATTGGTTCCCACATGGACCGCGACAGCTGGATCATCACCAGCCTCTCCCAGTACTTTGTCCACCCATTCCATTACATGCTGAACCCTGGCACCAGGGAGATGGCAAACCATTTGGTTGAGGCAGTCTTGGTGACAAATTATTCTATGCATCTTCCTAATTATAGAATCCCCTACAATTACCAATTGTCTTGCCTTACTTGCATTATCATCCTGCCGACTACTAGCTGTGCTGTTCTCCCGGCTGGTAAGGAGATCAGTATCCACTAGGTCTGCCATTTCTGAGACTGACACCCCTGCATCATCCTCGCATATGATTTAAATGTAATTTGATATTGTGAGAAGGTTTTTTTTGTGGTCTTATTTTTTTTTTTAGATTATCTTTAATTTGTAAAAAAAAAAAAATATATGGATGTTTCTGGGGCCCTGTTTGTGCAGATATGCTACTCGGTCTTCAACTCTGTTGCAGCTAATAATCCCTAGGCAAGGCCCAATGTTACATATGGTGTAGAAGTTACTGGTCTTCTGAACTGGTCTGTGACCCACCTTTTAGCTGTGTGTCTTTAACCCTCCTGAGGGCAGGAATATAGATAGTTGATGCACTGGTGTATAGAGACGCTGTGGCTGTACTGAGACTTTCTCCTCACCCCCAAACAGTGGCATGATGGAAATGTATGTTCTGGAACAACTCAACACTTCCTACAATGGGGGTCTGTGAAGGAAAAGGGGTTCCTTTCAGATGATCTCTCTGGTGCTTATGAGTGTATTTTTCCCTGGGCCTTAGCCAAATCCTAGATGCGGTATAAGCCACAAAGCCAGTAGCTCATGGTGGCGCAATCCTGTTGCACTGCCTTGTGCTTCAGTTCTACAAATTAGGTAACCAATGGGCCAATCATATGCTTTGAGGATATATCCTACCATTGTTGGCACTGGGCCTTATTTATCAAAGCTAACCCCAGCAGACTCAAAACCTGCCTTGCCAGACAGCTGAGAGATAACATGGAACATAAGGTGAGGCTTTCTGCCTGCCAGCATACCCGAACTTCTTTACCACAGCAATGTGTTACCAGTCAGTTCCTTGGTTATCTTGTCCACAAGATTCTACCTACTAATAGCTGGCTCCACGCCAACCTGTATTAATGGAGCATAATCAGGTGCTGGCTATTTCACCGCGCTTCCCTAAACCAGGTATCACCCTTTTATCTAGAACTAATACAATAGTACCTTCAATTTTTAACTTCTCCAAGAAAGGAAAAAAGAGGCATAATACAGAATAACACAGTGTATAAATGATCGTTCAAGATTATTCACAGGGCGAATTATTGGATCAATGTGTATTGAAATAGGGGCCACAATTCCGGCATATGTGTAAAACATCTATTCTTGAGACAATTGAACTATGATGTGAGGATTGAATATTTGCCATATGGAATTCCAGACACACCAATCATCTATAGAAAAAAATGGGAAAAGAAAGCGTGTCAGTGGATCACAATAAAAAACGAAAAGTCAAGATCCAATTTATATATCTCCTTTTAAAGGACGAGTGTCACGAAAAAAAAATTTTTTTATATCAATTTGCATTTAGTGTTTTATTATAAAATCTTTTATTTATGTGTGTGTTTGTGTTTTACTTATTTCTTTTTTTTCTAACTTTTACTTCACTATGGGGCTGCCATTTTGTTTTTCATCTCTGTATGTGTCGATTAACGACACATACAGAGATGGAATACGGCAGCTACAGTGCATAGGAGTCAATGAATGGGAGCCGTTCCATTGACTTTGCTCTATGGCTCTGTTCTGCGCAGACGCAGGTCAGTCACACTGAGCAGAGCAGCTGTTTGCAGGGAGAGAGCAGGCGCCATCTTGAAGACCAGCTGCACTGCAGGTAAGATGTGTGTCTCTGCATGTCCCACTCTCTATCACAGACCCCCGCTCTCGTAACCCCTGACGGGCCCCCCCTTGTATGAAGGACACATGATGAAACTGTACTAGGAAAGCCCCCAGTAGGAGGGGTAATGGTGGTCACTCAGCTTTCCCAGACCCCTGAACGGTAAATCTCTCTAGTTGTGCTGAGACTGTTTGGGGCCATCACTGCAGACAGAACCACACAACTACGGCATGAGGGCAGGGCTTGTCCTGAGTGCACTGTCTCTTGTTATGGACAGATCTATAGTCACATGAACCCCATCTGATGAACCGGTAACCTAGGTCCGATCACATGACAGAGGGGGATCACCAAAATCCCTGTGCACCCTCAGCCCGTCCATCCAGCCCTTTCCTGGTTATATCTGCGTCTGGGAAAGCTGGGTGACCACCATTACCCCTCATACTGGAGTGTTTAGGGATGTGACAAATGAACCTCTCACACTCCAGTGGGAGGGGTAGTGGTGATCACCCAGCTTTCCCAGACCGCTGAACGGTAAATCTCTCTAGTTGTGCTGAGACTGTTTGTGAATGTGACTAATGAACCTCTCAGTCTCAGCACAACTAGAGAGATTTATCATTCAGGGGTCTGGGAAAGCTGGGTGACCACCATTACCCCTCCTACTAGAGTGTGAGAGATTCATTAGTCACATCCCCAAACACACTCCACTAGGAGGGGTAATGGTGGTCACCCAGCTTTCCCAGACCCCTGAACGATAAATCTCTCTAGTTGTGCTGAGACTGAGAGGTTCATTAGTCACATTCACAAACAGTCTCAGCACAACTAGAGAGATTTACCGTTCAGCGGTCTGGGAAAGCTGGGTGATCACCACTACCCCTCCCACTGGAGTGTGAGAGGTTCATTTGTCACATCCCTAAACACTCCAGTATGAGGGGTAATGGTGGTCACCCAGCTTTCCCAGACGCAGATATAACCAGGAAAGGGCTGGATGGACGGGCTGAGGGTGCACAGGGATTTTGGTGATCCCCCTCTGTCATGTGATCGGACCTAGGTTACCGGTTCATCAGATGGGGTTCATGTGACTATAGATCTGTCCATAACAAGAGACCGTGCACTCAGGACAAGCCCTGCCCTCATGCCGTAGTTGTGTGGTTCTGTCTGCAGTGATGGCGGTGGGTGGCTCTGACACCCGCCTCCCCCGTCGGGTCATCTCAGGACAAAAGGGGTGTCCGGATTGGAGACACAGCGCCGCACCTGTCCTCAGGTTGTGTCTGGTATTGCAGTTCACCTCCATTGAAGTGAATAGGACAGAGCTGTAATACCACACACACGACCTGAGGACAGGTGCGGCGCCATGTTTTCCTGGACGACCCCTTTAAGACTTTTCTCGTGTGTGTGTGTGGCAGAGCGGAGTGTGCACGGGCGCCGTTGCTACTTCATAGCCGCTTATCAGCTGTTTTGAAGAATCAGCGGCGAGCACCACCCCCCCCCACACACACACACACACACACACACACACACACATCCCCCAAACACGCAAAATCAAGTGTAATCAAGCGTTTTTTTTTATGTGTTTTTTTTGTACGTAAAATGTGCAAAAAAAAAAACATGTCAAATACACGGCGTGAACCGGTCAACTGAAAAGTCATTCACTTCACTTTCATCATTCTAAGGCCTCATTTACACGAGCGTGTGCGTTTTGCGTGCGCAAAAGGCAGTTGACAGCTCCGTGTGTCATCCGTGTATGTTGCGCGGCTGCGTGATTTTCGCGCAGCCGCCATCATAGAGATGAGGCTAGTCGACGTCAGTCACTGTCCATGGTGCTGAAAGAGTTAACTGATCGGCAGTAACTCTTTCAGCACCCTCGACAGTGCATTCCGATCACCATATCGCTTAACCTGTTTAAAAAAAAAAAGAGGTTTGTACTTACCGAGAACTTCCCGGCTGTTGCCTTGGTGACGCGCCTCTCTTGACATCTGGCCCCACCTCCCTGGATGACGCAGCAGTCCATGTGACCGCTGCAGCCTGTGCTTGGCTTGTGATTGGCTGCAGCTGTCACTTGGACTGAATTGTCATCCAGGGAGGTCAGACTGGAGGAAGAAGCCGGGAGTTATCGGTAAGTCAGAACTTTTTTTTTTTTTACACGTTCACGTATATTGGAAGTCACTGTTCAGGGTGCTGAACCAGTTTAACTCTTTCAGCACCCTGCACAGTGACTGTCTCCTGCCGGGTTCGGTCAAAACGAGTTCGGCCGAACCCGGTAAAGTTCGGTTCGCTCATGTCTAAGACACTCCGTTTGGATGTTTGTAAACAGAAAAGCACGTGGTGCTTTTCTGTTTACATTCAGTTTGACAGCTCTTGCGCGAATCACACAGTTCGCACGGAAGTGCTTCCGTGCGGCATGCGTGGTTTTCACGCACCCATTGACTTCAATGGGTGCGTGATGCGCGAAAAACGCACGATTATAGAACATGTCGTGAGTTTTACGCAACGCACTCACGCTGCGCAAAATTCACGCATCGTCTGCACTGCCCCATAGAGTAATATAGGTGTGTACGACACGCGTGAAAAGCACGCGCGTCGCACGCGCGTATATTACGCTCGTGTAAATGAGGCCTAAGGCTGGGTTCACACGACCTATTTTCAGGCGTAAACGAGGCGTTTTACTCCTGAAAAGACGGCTCCAATACGCCGGCAAACATCTGCCCATTCATTTGAATGGGTTTGCCGACGTACTGTGCCGACGACCTGTCATTTTACGCGTCGCTGTCAAAAGACGGCGCGTAAAATAACAGCCTCGGCAAAGAAGTGCAGGACACTTCTTGGGACGTAATTTGAGCCGTTTTTCATTGAATTCAATGAAGAACAGCTCCAAATTACGACCGTAATTGACGCCCCGCAAAACGCGAGTACGAGCAATTACGTCTGAAATGACGAAGCTGTTTTCTCCTGAAAACAGCTCCGTCATTTCAGACGTAAATGCAGTTAGCGTGTGCGCATACCCTAAGGGTATGTTCACACACAATGTTTTCAGCTGAAAAATCGGAAGCAGAACGCCTACAAGCATCTGCCCATTGGTTTCAATGGGAAATACGGCGTTCTGTTCCAACAGGGCGTTTTTTACGTGGTCGTTTTCCAAAAACGGCACGTAAAAAGACGCCCGACCAAAATGAAGTGCACATCGTTTCTTGGGACGTTTTTGGAGCCGTTTTTCATTGACTTTATAGAAAAATAGCTCCAAAAACGACCGTTAAAAAACGCGAGTTTGATTAAAAAATGGCTGAAAATCATGAGCTGTTTTCCCTTTGTTTAGTAAGCGTGTGAACAGAGCCTTAGCCTTTTGGTGTGTCCTATAACTTCTTCCAGCTGCAGAATCACACCCAATATGGCTGCCGGACACTGCTTAGCAATTTGAAGACACCTTTACCTGGCTTGTGAGAGGGGGGGGGTGAGGTTCCCTCCCACATTTACAGCAGCTGTGAGTCAGGTTGCTTTGCCTTATTCACCTTGCTGTAATTCTGGGAAGTGCTCCCCCTGGTGGCCAACATTGGAAAACATGTCAAATTATTATTACATTTTTAATACTTTCCACCATACGGGAAAAAAAAAAATACAGCAAAAAACTTAAAAAATCTAATAGAAATAAGTAACGACACTTAAAAAAAAAAAGGTTTAATTTGCGACACATTCCCTTTAAGGAGTACACTTTATCAACCCCCTATACAGAGAAAGTCATGGAACCGGGTCCACCAGTTAAAAGGAGGGCAAGTCGATCCACTCAAGTCAGGCTACCCAGTTTATAGTCAATATTTAAGCCATGGGGTCTCAGAGTATTTAATCGAAAGATCCACTCTAGTTCTTTCTTTTTAAGTGAACGTGCCCTATCCCCCCTCGTCTTAGTGGGGGCACACTATCGATAATCCGAAATCTCCATTGCTTTTCGGTATGTTTAGCCTCAAGTGTTTGGGAACTGTTTGGGATCCAACCGTTTACATCGGATAGTATATCGATGTTGGTTAATTCTGATTTTTAAATCCAATGTTGTCTCTCCCACGTACAATAAATTACAGGGGCACTGCAATAAGTATATCACGTGGTCACTGTGGCATGTCAAATAATTATTAATTTTATAAACCTTATTGGTGACAGGATGTGCAAATGTGTCTCCCTTATGCATTAGTTTACAATTTATGCAATTCAAGCATGGGTAATATCCCTTTTTTTTCTAGGGGCAAGGAGCATTTGGGTATCCTTTTTCCTTGTGCCCAGATCCGACCTAACCAACTTATCTCCCAGGTTAAATTCAGTTATTTTACAGAAATAATCACGTAATATCGACCAAAGTTTGCGAATTATTCTAGAAATGGGTTGACTTATTTCATTGTAGGTAGATCTAAATGGGATTCTATTGACCTTTTTATTGTCATCTGCAGTAGAGACACTTATTTTTGGGTGGACCTTAAGAAGATCCCCTCATATTATATTTTGAATCCTTTGGCGATGTTCCTGTATAATCGTGGAAAAGTATCCCCTTTCCTTAAATTTATGTGAAATGACATTCAGTTTCTCATCTAATAGTCCCTCCTCACTGACTATTCTTTTGACTCTAATGAAGTGGCTTAATGGAAGGGATCTAACCATAGAGCGTGGATGGTTACTCTCGAACCTCAATAAATAGTTTTTATCAGTTGGTTTGATAAACAAGATAGTGGAAAGTATGTTCTCAAACAAATTAATTTCCACATACAAGAACTGTATTTTATTTTGGGAATGTACAACATTGAAACTCCGGTCAGGATCCATAGTATTCAAGAATTCGTGGAAGGCATTTAATTCCTCTAAACTGCCATGCCAAATCAGGAAGCGATCATCTATATATCTCCACCACTCGAACTAGTCTGAAGTGATGGGACAAATAGACACACTCCTCCTCCATGATGCTCATGAAAATGTTGGTATATATAGGCGCAACGTTTGCACCCATTGCGGTTCCCCGCAATTGCAAAAAGTAGTCATTTTTTAATAAAAAGTAGTTGCACGTAAGGACAATTTGTAGCAAATTTAATATAAATTCACGACTCTCATGTGTAGTCTGACATCTGTAGTTTCCTAGATATGGCTGACAAGCCCCTGTCATGGTTAATTGATGTATATAAACTCACGACATCGAAATAGACTAGATCGACTTCACCCCTGTTTTTTAAGTCCAAGTTGTGCAATTTGGTCAAAAAGTCACTTGTGTCACGTATATATGATTTTGTCTGAGTCGCAAATCTCCCTAATGCTTTATCCAAAAAAATGGCAATGTGACTCAAAACCGAGTCACATCCAGACACTATCTGTCACCCCGGGGGATTAATACGGTACTTATGTATTTTTGGGAGGACATATATAACGGGAGAAACAGGATGTTCGACCAATAGATATTTGTATAGGTCGTTGTCTATCAAGTCTGTCGCTTTTGCTTCATCTAAAATAAATTTGATCTTACTCATTATGGCAAATTTAGGGTCACACGATACTTGTCTATATACATTCTGGTCATTCAATTGACGACGTATTTCAGACATATACGTATTTTTGTCCATGACCACGATCACACCCCCCTTGTCGGTGGGTTTGATAACCAGATCGTGGTCATGGACAAGCGCCATAAGTGCCCGAATCTCGTCCTGCCTCATATTCGGATGCCTAAAACTACTACAATCATAATTTACCGTCAATACGTCTATTTCATTTCTCACTATTGACATAAATGTTTCAATTGCAGGTACTTTAATTGGAGGTATAAAGTTACTTTGGTTATATAATCCAAAATGTTTGAGACAAATCTGAACATATATCTTTACTCGGTACAGTCTGACACGAGAACCATGTTTTAAGCTTTATGGAACAAAAAAACTTGTACAGATCTGTTTCTATATCAAACCAATTTGGCCTTACATTTGGAAAATAAGAGAGGCCCCTGTTCAATAGAGTCATTTGTGAATTAGTAAGTGGTTTAATGGAGATATTTACCACTATGTTCTGTCCTTGCGCCTCAAACTCTGTGTCCTTGAGGCATTCGGCTTGGTACGATGGTTCTTGGATTTTGCGCCATCTCCTTCCGCCCTGTCTCGTGGGTTTATATCTGCATCCATTTAGTCTGTTGGTATTCCTAAAAAAGGAAACTGTCCCATTTTTGGACCTCGATGATCTTGTATATTTTGTATCCCCATTTGTTTATTCCGTCTCCTATTGGATTCACGCATATTTACATTGGTGTTCCTTGTTTCGTCTACTTGCCAATTGTAAACCCGGTCCTGTTGGTAGTCATCCAAGTCTCTGTACCATTTATTTCGTTTGATGTCCTCCAATTCCGACCTGAAGTTCTGTAGGAAGACTGCACATCCATCTTTAAATTTATCATATATTTCCACAGATAACATAGATTTCAACATCTCATCAGTGTCCTGTACTTTTTGATTCACGTTCACTAGTTCCAGTTGCAAATGTTCAATGTTTAGAAGCATTACATCCATTGAATATCGATGTGAGAGCTGCTCAAACTTAGAACAGAATGTAGCATTCTGTGCAAACAAATACGGTTGTAAATTCGACCTCATTCCCCAGGGAATTTTTTAGCTTTATAATATTGACCCAATGTGGCAAGATGCAATGATAAATTAATGCTTTGTTTGGACTCCAACTCATACCTTAATTTTAGGTCCGTGATAGATGGTGTACTGAGAAAAGCGACATCTCCCTCTAGGCTCTGTAGGATCCGGTTCACATCCTCCTCTGCATAGGCATATTGGGAGTAGGTAAAGTAGCACTTGTAGGTGGTGATGACATTTTCTCAAAAAATGTGCAAGCTCATAAGTCTACACAAACGAAAAATACAACAAAGAGCAGCACCAGCAAGTAAGATAAATTTGCCTTTTAACCCCTTCAGGACTGAGCCACTTTTGGACCAAATGACAGAGCCTCATTTTTTAAATCTGACGTGTGTTACTTTAAGTGGTAATAACTCGGGAATGCTTTTACCTATCCAAGCGATTCTGAGATTGTTTTCTCGTGACATATTGTACTTTATGTTAGTGAAAAAATTTGGTCAATATATTCAATATTTTTGTGTGAAAAACACCAAAATTTAGAGAAAATTTTAAAAAAATTAGCATTTTCTAAATTCAAATGTATCTGCTTGTAAGACAGATAGTTATACCACACAAAATAGTTACTAGCTAACTTTTCCAATATGTCTACTTTAGATTGGCATCATTTTTTGAACATGCTTTTATTTTTCTAGGATGTTACAAGGCTTATACGTTTAGCAGCAATTTCTCACATTTTCAAGAAAATGTCAAAAACCCATTTTTTTAGGGAACAGTTCAGTTGTCAAGTGGCTTTGAGGGCCTTATATATTGGAAACCCCCACAAATCACCCCACTTTAAAAACTGCACCCCTCAAAGTATTCAAAACATCATTCAGAAAGTGTTTTAACCCTTTAGGCGTTTCACAGGAATTAAAGCAAAGTAGCGGGGAAATTTACAAATTTCATTTTTTTTGCAGAAATTCCATTTTAATCCATTTTTCCTGTAATACTGAAGGTATATACCGGAGAAGCACAACTGAATATTTATTGCCCTGATTCTGCAGTTTTTAGAAATATTCCACATGTGGCCCTAGTGCGCTACTGGACGGAAATACCGGCCTCAGAAGCAAAGGAGCACATAGAGGATTTTAGGGCCTTCCTTTTCTTAGATTATATTTCAGGCACCATGTCAGGTTAGAAGAGGTCTTGTGGTTCCGAAACAAAGGAAACACCCGAAAAAATACCCCATTTTGGAAACTACACCCCTTGAGGAATTCATCTAGAGGTGTATTGAGCATTTTGACCCCACAGGTGTTTCATAGATTTCATTAGAATTGGGTAGTGAAAATGAAAAATTGCATTATTTTCCAATACCATGTAGCTTTACCTGAAAATTTTTAATTTTTTCAACAAATAAATGAGGAAAAGTACCCCAACATTTGTAAAGCAACTTCTCCAGAGTACGGAAATACCAAACATGTGGTCATAAACTGCTGTTTGGGCAAGCGGCAGGACTCGGAAGGGAAGGCACGCCATTTAGCTTTTGGAAAACTGAATTTTGCTGGATTCATTTCTCTGCACCATGTCACATTTGTAAAGCTCCTAAGGTACCAGTACAGTGGAAACCCCCCAAAAGTGACTCCATTTAGAAAATTACACCCCTTGAGGAATTAATCTAGGGGTGTAGTGAGCATTTTTACCCCACAGGTGTTTCATAGATTTAATTAGAATTGGGCAGTGAAATTGAAAAATTACATTATTTTCCAATAAGATATAGCTTTACCTCAAAATTTTTATTTTTTTCAACAAATAAATGATGAAAAGCACCCCAACATTTTTTTGTTTTTTTATAAATCCTTTTATTTTGATTTTGTAATATAAAGATAAACAGACAATCAGACAAAAATCTTCAGAACACACACCAATGCGGTATTGACATCGGCCTCAGGCCCGTTACATACAAAGCAAAAATGTCAGTGAAAACAAAAACAAGTGCAATATCTCTCAGAATGGTTTTGGAAGGCATGCAGCTATGCACCCTGAACCCGCAGCGATGCATAAGACTCCATTGTAAACAGAGATATAGTGAAGAAAGGAAGAATAATATAAGGACAGAAGGAAAGGGAGGGGCGGTTAGACATGGGTCTGACATACTTGAGCCTAGGGAGAGGGACCCGAAGCCATGATGTCCTTGTATTCCTCGGAGGATTGAAACCTGATCCATTCCCGCCATGTTTTGAGGAAGGAGGAATGGGACCCTTTCATCGATGCTGTGAGGTCCTCCATTCTCATAGTCTCCTGGATCTTGTGACACCACATGCCAACCGAGGGGGGACAGGGCTGTCTCCACAACGCTGGTACACATTCTCTCGCTGCGTTCACCAAGTGGCGAACGACTGAGCGCCTATACATGGACAAAGGCATCTCACACAGATGGAGCAGAAAACGTTCCGGTGATCTTGGAAGGTTGAAATCCGTAAATTTAGAGGAAATGCGCCACACCTCAGACCAAAAATCAGCCAAGAGTGGAGAGTCCCAAAAAATATGAAAGATTGTACCCACATGGTCCCCACATCTCCAGCACAGAGGTGAAACCGCTAGAATCATAGTGTGCAATCTGGAAGGCACCCTATACCAACGAGACAGAATTTTAAACCCTGCCTCTTGATATCTACTGGCCATTGAGGACTTGTGTGTCATGGTAAACAGACGATCCCGCTGTTCAGGAGTGAATGAGAGCCCCAGATCATGTTCCCAGCTGAGCAGGTAGGAAGGGATGCGCTGGTTATAGGGCAAAACCAAAAGTCTGTATAGTTTAGAGAGGGAATGTCGCACCGTGCCAATGCATAAAAGTTCAAACGGGGAGCTATCCCGCGCATACGCCGCCGGGTTAGTTAAGCTCACCAGGAAATGTCGTAGCTGGGTGATCTGCCATGTAGAAAAGGAGACAGGGTCTGTCAAGGACTGTAACTGTGCGCCCGACATCCAACTCTCCTCCTTCAAGAAGTGTGTCGCACGTCCCTGACCCGCCCTCAGCCATAGCAGGAAGGGACCTCCTTCCCGCCCTGGCGGGAAGGCAGGGTTACCCAAGATCGGGTACAGGGCAGAGGGGGACGGAGAGATCTCTGCCCTAGGAAATATCCGTGCCGCAACCGCCAAGGTGGGCCCGATCGTCGGTTGTGTCCGTGCGGCCAGGGGAGTATGGTTACCTAACCACGGTAAAGTCTGCAGGGGGACCGTTAGAAATGCCTGTTCCATGGACACCCATTCCTTAATCTCATTAGGTGTCTGAACCAGTCTAGGATTCATGCCAAGTGGGAGGCGTGATGGTAGGAAATAAAGTCTGGAAGACCCACACCCCCTTCCCACTTTGTACGAAAAAGCACTGAACGGGCAATACGCGCAGGTTTCCCCGCCCAGATAAATTTGTGTAGGAGAGACAACAGAGATTGGAAGAACAGACGTGGGACATGTATCGGGAGGGCCTGAAAGAGATACAGAATCCGCAGCAAAATATTCATTTTGAAAATTGCGCACCTCCCAAACCAGGTGAAGGTACCAGAAGTCCACGAATCCAGATCAGCTTTCACCCATTGAAGCAACGGAGGGAAGTTCACTGCGTAAAGGTGAGACAGGTCCCCAGGAAGCTGCACCCCTAAATATTTAAGGGAGTCTCTTGCCCATTTGAATGGAAAGGACTCTGACAAATCGTCGACCAGATTTTGCGGCAGCGAAATGTTGAGGGCTTCGGACTTCTGGTAATTGACCTTAAAGTTAGACAGTTGCGAATATCTATTTAATTCCACCATTAGGTTGGGCAAGGAAATCCGGGGAGACGTGAGGAAGAAAAGAAAGTCGTCCGCATAGGCCGAAACCTTATGTACCCGTTCGACCAGGGTTATGCCCGCAATGTCAAGAATGGAGCGAATATGGCACAAGAAGGGCTCCAAACATAAAATTAAAATTAATGGGGACAAGGGGCAGCCCTGTCTTGTGCCATTGGTAATTGCAAATGATGGGGAGTAATATCCGTTGACCTTAACTTGGGCCGTCGGGGAAGAGTAGAGGCCTGAAATCCAATCTATCATGTGTGTTCCTAAACCCACGTGCCGCATGGTAGCCTGCATAAAGTCCCAGTTGACTCTGTCGAACGCCTTTTCCGCATCCCTTGACAGAAAGTAAGTGGGAGGGGTAGCAATAGCTGCTTGGTACATTAAATTAATCGCTCGGGTGGTATTATCCCGTGCCTCACGCGATGGCATAAAGCCCACCTGGTCTTTATGTATCACGTTATGCAAGAGCGGAGTCAACCTCTGTGCCAGAATCTTAGCAAATAGTTTCAAATCCACATTAAGTAGCGAAATGGGACTATAATTCTGGCACAGGGAGGAATCCTTCCCTTCCTTCGGTATGACCGTAATGTGGGCCCTCAAGGTATCTCGGGGAATGGCCCCCCCCTCAGTAATAGAATTGAATGCCTGGAGGAAGTGGGGCGAGAGCAAGTCCGGATAGGCCCTATAATATTTGAGGGGCAGACCATCCGGGCCCGGTGCCTTCCCAGTGGGTGAAACCTTCAGTGCCCATGCCAATTCTTCCGGGGAAATGGGTGCATCCAGAGCCGCAATCGCCTCAGGAGGGAGATACATTTCATCCCCGATGACCGCAGGTACTGGTCAATCTTCTCCAGGTGACCACCACCTTCCGAGGAAGGAGGTGCTCGGGGGAGATTATAAAGAGCGTGATAGTAGGCACGGAAGGCTTCTGAGATGTCTTGTGGAAGCTGGAGGCGGCGATTTTGTGGACCTAGAACATAAGGGACATATGTACGGGCGCGGGTCTTTCTAAGCGCTCTAGCCAAAGCCCTTCCGGGTTTGTTACTAAATTCATAAAAGTGACGTCTACATTTAACTATGGAGGCCCTTGCCTTAGCCAGGCATAATGAACGCACCTGATCTCTCAACTGTCCCAATTCCGCTTCCACCACCCTATCCTGAGTTGCCTTATGTGACTGCTCCAAGCGATGTATCCGGGTCAACAAGTCCCTCAAGAGTGCCAATTGTTCCTTTTTAAGTTTAGTACCCACCTGGATAAAAGCCCCGCGCACCACACATTTGTGTGCTTCCCAGATACAAAAGGGATCTACCCCCGATGTGGCGTTTAAATCGAAGTACTCCACTACGAATCTCCGAGACCACCATCTGATCCTGGAGAAGCGACTCATTCAGTCGCCACTGCCAAGAGCGAGAGTGGGCGGCAGGACAGGAGAGAGTGAGAGTAATGAGGGCATGATCAGATAGTGTGATGCTGTCAATGGATGCCAAGGTAAGGCTAGGGAGGTGTGTGTGATGCAGAAAGAAGTAGTCGAGTCTGGAGTAGGAGTTATGGGGCGCCGAGTAGAACGTATAATCCCTGGTCAAAGGGTGCAGGACCCGCCACGTATCCACTACCTGGTGTTCACGCAGCAGCCGACGCATCCGACGGTGTGCCGCCCGGGATAGGGAGGAATGGCCTCTCGAAGAGTCTAACAAGGAGTCAAGCGTGATATTCAAATCCCCCCCAGTATAAGTGTGCCTTCCAGAAAGCCGTCCAAAGCCCCAAGCACCCTTTCCAAGAAGGCTACTTGACCAGTGTTGGGGAGGTAGTAGGTAGCCAGAGTGTACAGTGTGTTGTCCAGCTTACCCTTCACGAAGAGGTACCGGCCTGCTCCATCTGTGCAAGTCTCCACGTACTCCCAGTGTAGAGAGCGGGAAATCAGGATAGAAACCCCTTTGGTCTTGGAGTCAGGGGACGTACTGTGGTATACATCCGGGTAATTGGAGTGTGTGACCCTCTGTATACCGTCAGCCCGAAAGTGAGTCTCCTGCAGAAACGCCACATGCGCTTTCCTTTTCCACAACAGACAGAGAATGGAGGACCTCTTCTCGGGAATATTCAGCCCCTGTGCGTTCAGAGAGATAACAGTTATGTCAGACATGGTGACAGACAGCGGTATGGACAGAAGGGGGGGAGGGAAGTAAGGAAAAGAATGGAAAAGAGAAAAGCGAAAAACACAAACACTCTAAGGTTGGAGTGCTAAAACCTCCAGTACTCTACGAGAGCTACGCCTTCCCAGAGGAAGCCTCCCGCCACAGCGCAGATCTTGGAAAACCTAATGGGGAACGCGGAAGAACAGGAGTGTAGAAAACAGTGTCTCACAAACACAGCAATCAACAGTAAAAAATTCCCAATAAATTGTATCGAAGCCCCGAACCCACCAGATCATCTATCAACTAAACCCACCTTCCCCTTCAAAAATAAACCGCAGTAGTAGCCTCCCCAGCCAAAATAAACCTGCACCCTAGACCCTCCGTTAGAGCTGTGCCTCTGAAGCAACCCCTTCAACGCCAACAGTCGTGCAGGAGAAAAAGGAGGGAAAAAAGGGAATGCATTTATCTGTCCATATATAGAGACACAGGGGGGCTATCAGTCCCTTCAAGGAGAGCGGTGTCTTGGGGGCCGGGAATCCATGGGCCCGAATCTGCGGTCTCCGTGCGGGGATCGTCACTGGAAGTCGGGTCACGGGTTGCTCCGTGGCGGAAAGCGGGACACGAACTCTGGAAACGGACCCCCTCTGAGTGCAAACGATGCCGGAGGCTCGGTCCAGTCAGGTAACCGTACCGGTGAGATCTCCAAAAACCGGAACGCTTCCTCTAGGTCATCTGGGGACTGGACTGCAAAGGATTGTCCCAACCTGCGGAGAATAATGTGAAAGGGATATCCCCATCTTTAGGTTGCGCCAGCAGCCTTTGTCGCCTCCAGCAAGGGTCGGACTAATCTGCGCATGGAGAGCGTCAGCCTCGAGACATCTGGTAGGATTGTGATGTCAGCGCCTTCAAAGGAAACAGACCCCTTCTCCCAGGCTCTCCTGGCAATGTCTTCTTTTTGTTTGTAGAAGTGTATTCTACAGATCACGTCCCTGGGTCGGTTTCCGTCTCTGTTCCGGGGGCCCGCTAATGTGTGGACTCTGTCCATTTCGATAGCCATATCCCGCGGTCGGTCAAGGAGGTTGTTAAAAATTTGTGACACAGTGTCATAAAGTCCATCCGGGGGGACAGACTCTGGTATGCCTCGTAGCTTCAAATTATTCCATCTCACCCTGTTTTCTACATTATCCAGGTGTAAAGAGAAGTCCCGTATTTGCGTAGCTTGGGTGGCCTGGGACTGTGATAAGACAGAGATGTCTAGTGCGGATATGGAATGCTGTCGCTCCAAAGTTTCAACCCTTGCGGTCAATGCATGTACCTCCTGTGTGACTGCGCCAATGGCCCGATCGTGTTTCTCTTCCAGCCGGGCAAGACAGTGATCAAGGTCGGTTTTGGTGGGGAGTACTTTGACCATCTCCCATAATTCTGCTAAGGTTCGCTCCATGGATAACGGGGGACCCTGGGAAGAGACTGACTGGGGTTCCCTCGAGTATGACGATGTGGCCTGTGACCCCCTAAAGATGGCCGGCGTGTCCTGGCTCGGTGCACCCGGCTGTGGTGGTGGGAGCTGCTGCTGTGCAGCCGCGTGCCTTGGCTCCCCTGATGTCCCCTGACCGGGGGCTGCCTGAGGCAGTATGGGGAGAAGGGCCGAGGGCTGGAGTGGGGAAGCCGATCCGATGCCCCCTGCTGAGCACTGACCTCCTGCTGGGGACGACATCTCTCCTCCAGGAAGGCGCGAGCGGCCGCCGGACAGATCTGGGTCTGTGAGAGGGGGAGGCGGAGAAGCCCCACGTGGCGACGGAGGCTGGGTGCGGCCTACAGGAGGTGAAGATGCGGAGCGCGGCGGAGTGCCGTCCAAAGAGGACCGAAGGTATCGGCCTATGGAGGGAGTTCCCGAGGTATCCGGCGGGTTCCTACGGCTTCTCCCCTTCGTCATACTGCGCCGGGGATCGGTGAGTAAGCCCTTAACGGGCAATTTCTGTGGCGTGGGTCCGGAGCTCCGAGAAGACACGTCTCTACACCGCCATGTCCAAGCCACGCCCCAGCACCCCAACATTTGTAAAGCAACTTCTCCAGAGTACGGAAATACCCAACATGTAGTCATAAACGGCTGTTTGGGGATGCGGCAGGACTCAGAAGGGAAGGCACGCCATTTAGCTTTTGAAGTACAGATTTTGCTGGTTTGATTTCTCGGCACCTTGTCGCATTTGTAAAGCTCCTAAGGTACCAGTACAGTGGAAACCCCCCAAAAGTGACTCCACTTGGGAAACTACACCCCTAGAGGAATTAATCTAGGGGTGTAGTGAGCATTTTGACCCCCCAGGTGTTTCATAGATTTCATTAGAATTGCGCAGTAAACATGAAAAATGTCATTTTTTTTCCACTAAGACGCAGCTTTAGGTAAAAATGTTTCATTTTCTCATCAAATAAAGGAGAAAAATCACCGTAACATTTGTAAAGCAACTTCTCCAGAGTACGGAAATACCCCACACGTGGTCATAAACTGCTATTTGGAGTGGAGATTTTATAAGATTCATTTTTTATACCCCATATGTGGTAATGAAGTACTGTATGAATACACATCAGGGCTCAGAAGGGAAGGAGCGCCATTTGGCTTTTGGAGAGCAGATTTTGCTGGATTGGTTTTTCTGCGCCATGTCGCTTTTGCAAAGCCCCTTTGGTAGCAGTACAGTGGAAACTACCCAAAAGTGACTCCATTTGGCAAACTACACCCTTTGAGGAATTCATCTAGGGGTGTAGTGAGCATTTTGACCCCACAGGTGTCTCATATATTTTATTAGAAATGGGCAGTGAAAATGAAAAATTACATTATTTTCCAATAAGACGCAGCATTAGTTAAAAAATTTTCATTTTCTCAACAAATAAAGGAGAAAAAGCACCATAACATTTGTAAAGCAACTTCTTCAGAGTAGGGAAATACCCCACACGTGGTCATAAACTGCTATTTGGAGTGGAGATTTTATAAGATTCATTTTTTGACACCATGTTGCATTGAGCTATAGTACCAGTACAGTGGAAAAAACAAAGGAAGTAATCCAGCGCTGAGTCCAGTTGTGAGTTAAAAAGGAAACGTTGTTCCCATCTTTATTGAAGTAGTATGATTAAAAATCGTAGGGAGACGCAGTCCCAGAAAAATTGTGAGTAGGCGGTGTGCCCTGGCCTACGCGTTTCGAGCAGCTCCTGTGCTCTTAATCATGGCAAAGAAGTGTGAGGACAACCATCCTCCTGTCTGCTTAATAAGCGTAACCAATGAGTACGCAGGAAAAACAGGTGAATAGTTAACCCTAGCTGCTGATTAACTTCTCAGGTGAGATACTCCTGTATATGGATAAGATACGGGAAGTATATATTAAACATAGAGAGGAAAACCCTTTCTATGAACCCGTACTGTTAACACATCAGATGGTAAAAGAATATAGAAATTACAACTGTATTAAAACCAGTTCAGGGATACTCAAAACTACAGCATATAGTATACTGGGTTAGATAATAAATATAGCAGTCAGGACGACTTAGTCCCCACAGTTCTCACAACGTATATCACAGATGTTATCAATTCAGTATACGGAATTTAAAAACAACAACACATATTAATGGTTTAGCTCAGTCAGAAGTATAACATTCTCCAACAAATACATATATAAGGTATTGAAATATATAATATAAGCATCCAAAAACATATCGAAAATACAATTAAAAAGAGAAAACGGGAATGTAGTTCCCGTTAAAGTAAAATATAAATCGATTTACACAAATATGATCTAGATAAAGGTATGTAAACTATATAGTAATAATAATTACATGTTGTAAATATAATTCAGTTCATCTCATAATCCCAAAAAAAATTATATCTATTTCCATGAGTTTTATATTGGAATTGAACAGAAAAAACAACCAGGTCTGAACAGGTGTATAGAATATTCATGCGTTTTGTTCTGAATGTATGCAAAATCATTCTCAATGTTTCCTATACTGATTTATTTCAAAAAAGAGACATGTTTTCTGAGTCTACATTAAAAAAGAGTATTCCCAAAATTATTCCTGAAAATCTATATGACGTCAAACAGTGTCGGAGAACCCTCATTGTGTACCATATCTATTTGGCATTACGTACTTATGTATAATATACTTTATCCCTAGGTGTGTGACAACATTCGCAACAGGACATTGCTGGAGATATAAGCCGATTCTCACAGAGAGGAAAAAGCACGATGCCCATGATTTATCTATAATCAAGATAGAATGCAACCTGAAACTGCATATCCAGAATATCAATGCATAAGGACCTGTTTTTATACAATAAATTCTACAATATATAGAATAAGAAAATGAAACATATGTATATATTAGCTACCTCTGATGAAATGTAACTATAGATGTAAATATCAAAAAATAAACAGAATTCATTCTACACTAGATCTGGTATTCAATAATTCTGGATTGTATCTCACGGGAAAAATACTCCACACAGGGAATGTTGCTTGGTTTTATCCAACTCAGTCCCGCACGGAAGCTATGGACACTTTTCAATCAATTATAGAGAGAGAGTTACATAAAATCAAGAATCTAACTGGATGTGACAAAACCTCTCATAATTTATCCATTGCGGAGAAACAAGCTATTAAATCTTTGAAAGAAAATGTGGACATTGTAATTCGGATGGCGGACAAGGGAGGGTCCATTGCCATTATGGATAGGGCCATGTATATGGACCAAATTTTCTTGTTGTTGGATGACGCCAATACTTATGTCAAAATGTGCGGTAATCCCACCAATGACTTCTCCAGTGCATTGAGAAGTGTACTTGATGAAGGCTTGGATGAGGGACTATTAAGTAAAAAAGAATATGACTACCTATATGTGGAATTTCCGGTAATACCTATAATGCACGCATTGCCCAAAACACACAAGGGCATTGTTCCGCCCCCGATGCGGCCTATAGTATCCGGTATAGGGTCCCTAACAGAGAGAATCTCAGAGTGGCTTGATTGCCACCTTCAACCATTGGTTTTAAGGGCGCCAGGTCATTTGAGGGATACGAAAGATGTTCTTTCTATCTTTCAGAACAAAATCTGGAACTCAGACCATACTTGGTTGAGCTGTGATGTGGTCTCTCTCTATACAAGCATTCCACACCGTGTTGCTATTGAGGCCCTCACCCACCATTTACACAAGTACAGTGGATATGACCCGATTTTGCAAAATTTTATAGTCAAGGTGACCAATTTCTTGATGTCCCACAATTATTTCAATTTTGCGGGCACCTTCTATCTTCAGAGGAGGGGGGTTTCTATGGGGGCAAAGTTCTCTCCGTCCTTGGCTAATCTGGTCATGTCCTGGTGGGAGGAGTCCACTCTTTTTTCCCTGTCCAACCCATATGTGGGCCATGTCCACTGGTATGGCAGATACATCGACGACCTCCTATTTATTTGGGAGGGTGATGTGTCTGCCATACAAGAGTTCATGGCCTTCATAAATGATAGTGATCTCAACCTAACGTTTACACATGTTACCAATGACACAACCATTAATTTTTTGGATATCAAATTTGTTTCCAAAAATGGCTTAAAGGTGTGCACAGAGATTTATCATAAACCCATATCGGGGAATACGATACTACACGCCACCAGTTGTCATCCCAAGCACACCATCTTGGCAATACCCGTGGGTGAGCTGACAAGGGCCAAGAGGAATTGTAGTACACAGTTGGGATATATTAAAGAGGAATCCAGGATATGTCGCAGACTTACAGCCCGTGGGTATAGGAATTGGTCATTGGAAAGGGCCAAAACCATCGTCAAAGATAAGGATAGGGATGATCTCCTGTCCATTGAACGTAATATAGACACTACAAGCTCTAGCACAGTAGACACTAACATACCAACTTTGGTACTTCAATACAGCAATCAATTCAATCTCATTAAAAATATGGTACTTAGGTACATTCCTTTGCTGTATGAAGATACCAAATTAGAAGAGGTATTGAGAAGTGGATGTCGTGTAGTATCGCGGAGACCTCCAACCCTTGGGAACATGCTGGCCCCTTCTTTATTGACTACTAGTCTCCCTAAACCCACATGGTTAACCCATAAAGGGTACTTTAAATGTGGAATACATCCATGTAAGGTCTGTAACTTTTCCAAGATCACCAAGGATTTTTCTAATTCCTCAGGTAGCATTAATTTTCCAATAAAATCGTACATCAACTGTAACAGCAATAATGTCGTCTATGTTATAGAATGCACTATTTGCAAGCTAAAATACGTGGGGTGTACCATCAGAAAATTCAAACTCCGGGTTTTAGAACATCTAAGTTATATCAGGAACCCCAATTTTTTGAACATCTCAAACATTTCCAGACACTTTATTTCACAACATAACCGTTGTGTCAACTCATTTTGCTGCTATGCAGTGGAAAAAGTTAGAGGTACTGTAAGAG
Source organism: Rhinoderma darwinii (assembly GCF_050947455.1). Lineage (NCBI taxonomy): Eukaryota > Metazoa > Chordata > Amphibia > Anura > Rhinodermatidae > Rhinoderma > Rhinoderma darwinii. Next base: position 110,831,473 of record NC_134688.1, on the reverse strand, counting down.
GGGGGAATATCAGACAACGCCTGTTAACGAGGGAAGCCTTCTGGATTTACAATTTGGAAACACGATTCCCACAGGGTTTGAATGTTAAGAAGGAACTCATGTTTCATTACTAAAATCATAAGTTACACACAAGTATTGATTTTTATCTCCACAAGACAATGTGAGTTTAACAACTATATGCTCTTCCCCACGGGAAAATTATTTATTATGGAGCTATATTGTGGCTCATCAATATTTTCAGTACCACCAATTGTGAACATAACATTTGTCATGAAATGGGTTGTTTTTTTTTTTTTTTTTTTTTTTTTTTTTTCTTTCAATATCCCTGTGGTACTTTCGTTGAGATAAGTGGGCATATTATTTTGATATTCACCCACTCCAATTCAGGGACTCTTTCTAGTGATCTAGACCTTATAGATATTCACCACATACCTTTTTTTTTAGTGATAGTTCCCAACATATCCAGTACCATCTAGTATAGGGTGAGAGATTGGTAGTACATACTATTGGATCAGATATCTGGGGATATACCCGATTTATTACAGTTTACCATCAATTTCAGCACCATACATTGAGGACAGCGACATTAGTCACGGAACCCTCTCTCTCCGAATATCTTTCAGATACTCGTGTTGAGATGTATGGGTATAATACTGTGACAGCTAATCATTCCTTTTACGGGGATCTAATCAAGGGTTTAAATTTCTTGAGGTGTTTTCCTTATATAATGCTTTATTGTGACAGGTTAGAGAGTTTTCAGCACCATCTAGTATGGACAGAGACATTTGCAATCTGAGATATTGGCCTAATAATGTGTGATAATATTTGAACTATTGGAATTTATCATAATCTGATTGTTCCTGGGGATCATACATTATTATTTGAAATACACTCACTGATAATATTATGTTCTAGAATATAAATTATTTGATATAACACAGTGGTTGACTACGTAATTCATACTCAATATTCCTCACTATTAACATTTGTTAGGAGGTCCCTCCTATATGGAATAAAGTACTTGAAATATATTTAGTACCACACATTTTTGAACAGTACCATTAGTTATACGGGTTACTTATGTAATTCTTGACAGAATACATTAATGTCAGTTTCATTTAGTCGGGCAAGGACAACTATGACATCTAGATGTCCAAGCAACATTCCCTGTGTGGAGTATTTTTCCCGTGAGATACAATCCAGAATTATTGAATACCAGATCTAGTGTAGAATGAATTCTGTTTATTTTTTGATATTTACATCTATAGTTACATTTCATCAGAGGTAGCTAATATATACATATGTTTCATTTTCTTATTCTATATATTGTAGAATTTATTGTATAAAAACAGGTCCTTATGCATTGATATTCTGGATATGCAGTTTCAGGTTGCATTCTATCTTGATTATAGATAAATCATGGGCATCGTGCTTTTTCCTCTCTGTGAGAATCGGCTTATATCTCCAGCAATGTCCTGTTGCGAATGTTGTCACACACCTAGGGATAAAGTATATTATACATAAGTACGTAATGCCAAATAGATATGGTACACAATGAGGGTTCTCCGACACTGTTTGACGTCATATAGATTTTCAGGAATAATTTTGGGAATACTCTTTTTTAATGTAGACTCAGAAAACATGTCTCTTTTTTGAAATAAATCAGTATAGGAAACATTGAGAATGATTTTGCATACATTCGGAACAAAACGCATGAATATTCTATACACCTGTTCAGACCTGGTTGTTTTTTCTGTTCAATTCCAATATAAAACTCATGGAAATAGATATAATTTTTTTTGGGATTATGAGATGAACTGAATTATATTTACAACATGTAATTATTATTACTATATAGTTTACATACCTTTATCTAGGTAGAATGGATTTTTAGAATGCAGACAATTAACCCTCATGGCATTAACGAACAAATCTCTTACTCTTGTTTCCTTTAATCACATAATGTGACCCTATGGCTTGCTGGGTCATGTAGGGAGTCTTCCATATTTACAATATATGCCACTCCTGGGTATCTGTGGATCAATCGGCCCTTGTCCTCCATGCACACCATGCGTTTTTGAACGCGTTTTTCCGCGTTTCTCACATGTTCTAGCTCTCCCGGCTCTTCTGACTCAGTATACTCTTACTTCTGATTTTGATACCACTTGAGTATGCTACCAGTTGATTCTTCCTGTGTACCACTGGTCAGTGGGCGCGAGTTGTGCCTGTGCGTGCGATCTTCTAAGGTAAACTGGGACGGGATGATTAATATTGTGGATCCCCCATAACTTGTACCTAGCATACCTTTTCGGCGATGCTATATACGCTGTCTGGATGCATCTGTGATCCCTGGCTGACGTCTGGGATAATAGGACACTTACTGTGTCACGTTCGAGAGCATTGTCTCCTACTAAGACGGCTCTCATGAGGGCTCACCTCTCCCATTGTACTTACACGGCCTGGTTCTTTTACACTGCCGTGTATTACATTAACTGTATTCGTATGTGTATTGCTGTCGACTGACAGTTCAGGAGCCGCGTCTAGCGTCCCCTAGTTACTATGGACGCGTTCGGCGTTCAGGAACCCTCACTGGTTGCTAGGTCCGGGGGAGCCGCCTCCGGCACGTCACAGGCTGTCGTGTAGGACGCGGATTGGTGGCTTCCCCCGGGGACGACCTTTTGAGGGTGGGCTCTCAGCCTTTTAAACCATGGGTCTTTTCGGCGCGTGTACGGACAGTGTATTAGAGCCGTGCATGCGCCTGGAGGCTAATAATCAGCACATGAACAGTGCTATCCAGTGCTGTAACATTGCAACCATTGAAACACTTTAGAATTTAACTACAATTTATATCTATGAATCCCTGAGGAAACATTACCTTAAGTGTGATGAGGAAACGCGTAGGATCTGTATAGATAGTGATTTTTGGCAAGGTTTTAGCGGAATTTATACTATTAGCAGGGGAAGTGCTATTTAGGTGTGAGATACATCATTCACTCTGAACCATTTTCTCTTGTCGCTAATCGCTTGCTTATGCCTGGTCTGGTATCAGTGGCTGGTTGAGCCACAATTTTATAAATACTATTAATAAACTTTACATTTTAATCGTTCTTTCAGGCGGTGAACTATATTTAACAATATTGGAACGACATTCATTATCAATTTTTCAGTGAATCTACTATTTAACGATATCATTTAGTGGGGATGGCAGGATTCCTGACGAGTGACATCAATACCGACAAATGGTTTACAGATGCGAGGGAGGTTTTCTCAGACAAAGAACTGATACCGCAGTCTCATAATTTAAGCATTACTGCTTCTTTTCGACAACTAACTAAAGTATATAAAGACCACATTAGATCCTGGTGGGAAATTCAAACTCTAGAAACGTACATCAAAAACAAAATTGTTCCAAGGGGCCTGAGAATTTCCCTTATCCCTGCAGTGAGGGTTCGCTCCCCTGAGCTTTTAAAAAAGTGGGAGAAAGAATCGATCGAATCCTCATTGAGGTTTATGGGAATTTTGTTAGAGGAGGAACATATCAGCCTGGCACGTAGTAGTCAAGAACTAAAAGAGTGTATTACTGCAGTTAAAAAATTTAACAACAACTCAGAATACGAAAGAAAGGAGGCTGTTCTACAACAAACAGTTGAGAAGTTCACGTGTCACATTAAAGAAAGGAAACATTTCCAATTTGTACGTGACACTGTGGACTTCAAAGAAGGAAGAATCTTTGACTATAGTGCTAGGACTGGTTTGTCGCATGAGCCTGATACCGATCCTTCCTCATCTGAGCAGGAACAATCGGACTCAGAGTTTGGTAGAAATCCACCCAGAAGAGGTCAGGGAGGGAACGAAACTGGTAGATACCAGACCCGTCAAAACTTTAGAGGCAGAGGCAGAGGAAAGAGTCAGCATCGTGGTGGTTTTTTAGCCAAGAACCACCCGATCTCAGACTACCTTTTGCGAGACAGAAGGGAGCTATAGGAACTTCAGGAGGGAACAGTGATAGACTCCAGATAATGAACCTCTCCACACGTAATCTCACAGGAGAGGAGGTGGAGGTACTCAGCAAGGGCCTCTCATTTGTCCCAACCAATAAATTTAATCTTTTCACGTGGGTTAAGGACCTCAACCTCTTTGCCAGGAAACTTAAGTGGAAAAAGTTTTTTAAGATGCATAACAAACGGCAATGCCTTGAATTAGGAATCATGGAAGAAGATCTCCCACATTTTAGACTGCTGGAGGATCTATGGGAGGAGGGTCACAGGGAGGAGGGCAAGGGCCCATTTACAGAGCTAAGGGTCCCGTCAACTAAATATGCACCCCTTAGTGACAACACCCCCATTGATGTTTTTGTTAAGGTAGTGGAGGACCAACTTAAATTAATCAATCAAAAGGAGCATGGCTCTAACTTTTCCACTAGAGAGATGGCAGCTCTGTTATCTCTAGAGAGGGATGACAATATCATTATAAAACCCTCTGACAAAGGGGGGAATATAGTGGTGATGAATCGATCACAATATAGCAGGATGTGCCACGATATTTTGGATGATCATAACTGCTATGGGGTCCTTGCCAGTAACCCGATGACCACTTTCAAAGAGAAATTAAAGGACATCCTTGGTCCGGCGAAATCGGATAACCTTATCAATGATAGGGAAATGAAATTCATTCTAACAGAGTACCCACAAACGGCAACGTTTTATAGCTTACCTAAGGTACATAAGGGGGTGAACCCGTTGAAGGGTCGTCCCATTGTATCGGGGATTGAGAGCCTCACACAAAACGCTAGCCTGTACCTTGATCAGGTGCTTAGGCCGTTCGTTGTGTCCCTGCCATCTTATGTGAGGGACACAATGGATGTGCTGAGAAAGCTTGAGGGTATACGCTGCGATGGTGAGACTCTATTGGCATCTCTTGACGTTGAGTCACTTTATAGCTCCATTCCACATAATCAGGGGTGTAGAGCTATTGAACACTTCCTGATGGATAAAGGGATACAATACCAGGCCCACAATAAATTTGTGATTGAGCTACTCAGGTTTGTCCTAGAACACAACTTCTTTTTATTTGATCAGAAGATCTACCATCAACTCAGAGGAGTAGCTATGGGTAGTCCATGTGCACCCACCTTTGCCAACCTATATCTGGGTTGGTGGGAAAAAGAGGTTGTGTTCAGTGAGTTGATGGACAAATGGTCATCATCTATCTTGCTCTGGCTGAGATTTATAGATGATGTCCTTATCCTTTGGACAGGGACCAGGGAGGAATTTAAGGAATTTGTGGAGATCTTGAATGCCAATGAATTAGGTCTTTTCTTTACATCTGAGATTCAAGACACTAGGATCACCTTTCTGGACATTACGATCTCTAAGACGGACATGGGGATTCTGGAGACCAATATGTATCGCAAGGAGACGGCGACCAATAGCCTACTACGGTGGGAAAGCTGGCACCCTTCTAACTTAAAGAGAGGGATACCAAAGGGCCAATACCTCAGGGCACGGAGGAATTGCTCTACTATTACCGATTTTAGGATATCCGCACGTGATCTAGAGAACAGATTTAGACATAGGGGATACCCCAGGGATGTGTTGAGAGGGGCATATCAGAATGCACTTGGGTGCAATAGAGAGGACCTGCTTAACCCAAAACCGAGGGAAACAAATGAAGAACAAATCAGGGTCATTGGTACTTTTGACTCGGCCAACAGAGAGGTCAGGGAAGTGCTCAAACGCTTCTGGGGCATTCTTAAGGTAGATCCAGATGTGGGGGCCATTGTTGGGGATGCCCCGCTCATTACCTATAGAAGGGGACGTAATCTCAGGGACCGACTGGTCCATAGCCATTTACAACCGATGATACCGTGTAGTACCTGGCTGGTTAACAGTACCAAAGGGACATACAGATGTGGAACATGCAAAGCCTGTGTGTCCATATTATGTAGTAAGAACTTCACGAGCACCCAAACTGGTAAAACCTTTGACAACAGGTCATTCATAAACTGCAAAACAAAGGGCATTGTTTACTTGATTACCTGTAAGTGTGGCCTACAATATGTGGGTAAGACCAAAAGGGAATTTAGGAGAAGGATTCGGGACCACATTGGGGATGTCAGAAGGAAAGTGGACACCCCGGTATCAAGACACGTGTGGTCCTGCCATGATGGGGATGCTACTGCCCTTGTCTTCCAGGGAATAGAACATGTGAGACCCCTCCTAAGAGGGGGGGACCTGGATAAGAAGATATTACAAAAAGAGGCAGAATGGATTTTTAGAATGCAGACAATTAACCCTCATGGCATTAACGAACAAATCTCTTACTCTTGTTTCCTTTAATCACATAATGTGACCCTATGGCTTGCTGGGTCATGTAGGGAGTCTTCCATATTTACAATATATGCCACTCCTGGGTATCTGTGGATCAATCGGCCCTTGTCCTCCATGCACACCATGCGTTTTTGAACGCGTTTTTCCGCGTTTCTCACATGTTCTAGCTCTCCCGGCTCTTCTGACTCAGTATACTCTTACTTCTGATTTTGATACCACTTGAGTATGCTACCAGTTGATTCTTCCTGTGTACCACTGGTCAGTGGGCGCGAGTTGTGCCTGTGCGTGCGATCTTCTAAGGTAAACTGGGACGGGATGATTAATATTGTGGATCCCCCATAACTTGTACCTAGCATACCTTTTCGGCGATGCTATATACGCTGTCTGGATGCATCTGTGATCCCTGGCTGACGTCTGGGATAATAGGACACTTACTGTGTCACGTTCGAGAGCATTGTCTCCTACTAAGACGGCTCTCATGAGGGCTCACCTCTCCCATTGTACTTACACGGCCTGGTTCTTTTACACTGCCGTGTATTACATTAACTGTATTCGTATGTGTATTGCTGTCGACTGACAGTTCAGGAGCCGCGTCTAGCGTCCCCTAGTTACTATGGACGCGTTCGGCGTTCAGGAACCCTCACTGGTTGCTAGGTCCGGGGGAGCCGCCTCCGGCACGTCACAGGCTGTCGTGTAGGACGCGGATTGGTGGCTTCCCCCGGGGACGACCTTTTGAGGGTGGGCTCTCAGCCTTTTAAACCATGGGTCTTTTCGGCGCGTGTACGGACAGTGTATTAGAGCCGTGCATGCGCCTGGAGGCTAATAATCAGCACATGAACAGTGCTATCCAGTGCTGTAACATTGCAACCATTGAAACACTTTAGAATTTAACTACAATTTATATCTATGAATCCCTGAGGAAACATCACCTTAAGTGTGATGAGGAAACGCGTAGGATCTGTATAGATAGTGATTTTTGGCAAGGTTTTAGCGGAATTTATACTATTAGCAGGGGAAGTGCTATTTAGGTGTGAGATACATCATTCACTCTGAACCATTTTCTCTTGTCGCTAATCGCTTGCTTATGCCTGGTCTGGTATCAGTGGCTGGTTGAGCCACAATTTTATAAATACTATTAATAAACTTTACATTTTAATCGTTCTTTCAGGCGGTGAACTATATTTAACAATATTGGAACGACATTCATTATCAATTTTTCAGTGAAAATACATTAATGTCAGTTTCATTTAGTCGGGCAAGGACAACTATGACATCTAGATGTCCAAGCAACATTCCCTGTGTGGAGTATTTTTCCCGTGAGATACAATCCAGAATTATTGAATACCAGATCTAGTGTAGAATGAATTCTGTTTATTTTTTGATATTTACATCTATAGTTACATTTCATCAGAGGTAGCTAATATATACATATGTTTCATTTTCTTATTCTATATATTGTAGAATTTATTGTATAAAAACAGGTCCTTATGCATTGATATTCTGGATATGCAGTTTCAGGTTGCATTCTATCTTGATTATAGATAAATCATGGGCATCGTGCTTTTTCCTCTCTGTGAGAATCGGCTTATATCTCCAGCAATGTCCTGTTGCGAATGTTGTCACACACCTAGGGATAAAGTATATTATACATAAGTACGTAATGCCAAATAGATATGGTACACAATGAGGGTTCTCCGACACTGTTTGACGTCATATAGATTTTCAGGAATAATTTTGGGAATACTCTTTTTTAATGTAGACTCAGAAAACATGTCTCTTTTTTGAAATAAATCAGTATAGGAAACATTGAGAATGATTTTGCATACATTCGGAACAAAACGCATGAATATTCTATACACCTGTTCAGACCTGGTTGTTTTTTCTGTTCAATTCCAATATAAAACTCATGGAAATAGATATAATTTTTTTTGGGATTATGAGATGAACTGAATTATATTTACAACATGTAATTATTATTACTATATAGTTTACATACCTTTATCTAGATCATATTTGTGTAAATCGATTTATATTTTACTTTAACGGGAACTACATTCCCGTTTTCTCTTTTTAATTGTATTTTCGATATGTTTTTGGATGCTTATATTATATATTTCAATACCTTATATATGTATTTGTTGGAGAATGTTATACTTCTGACTGAGCTAAACCATTAATATGTGTTGTTGTTTTTAAATTCCGTATACTGAATTGATAACATCTGTGATATACGTTGTGAGAACTGTGGGGACTAAGTCGTCCTGACTGCTATATTTATTATCTAACCCAGTATACTATATGCTGTAGTTTTGAGTATCCCTGAACTGGTTTTAATACAGTTGTAATTTCTATATTCTTTTACCATCTGATGTGTTAACAGTACGGGTTCATAGAAAGGGTTTTCCTCTCTATGTTTAATATATACTTCCCGTATCTTATCCATATACAGGAGTATCTCACCTGAGAAGTTAATCAGCAGCTAGGGTTAACTATTCACCTGTTTTTCCTGCGTACTCATTGGTTACGCTTATTAAGCAGACAGGAGGATGGTTGTCCTCACACTTCTTTGCCATGATTAAGAGCACAGGAGCTGCTCGAAACGCGTAGGCCAGGGCACACCGCCTACTCACAATTTTTCTGGGACTGCGTCTCCCTACGATTTTTAATCATACTACTTCAATAAAGATGGGAACAACGTTTCCTTTTTAACTCACAACTGGACTCAGCGCTGGATTACTTCCTTTGTTTTTTCCATTATATACCGCCAGCCGTAGCGGGAATCCGAGCAGAGAGTCAGGAGACGCACATACTGGTGAGCTGGAGGTTTCCTCCCTTCATTTCTTCTTACCAGTACAGTGGTACCCCCGAAAAATTACCCCATTTTGGAAACTAGATCCCTCAAAGACTTGATCTAGGGGTGTATTGAGCATTTTGACCGCACAAGTGTTTTGCAAAAATGAGTAAACAATAGATGTTGCAGATTGAAAATTGCTGTTTTCCACAAATATGCCATTTCAGTGCCCAATGTGTTGTGCCCAGCTTGTACCACCGTAGACACACATCCCATACATTTTTAAGCGGTTTCTCCAGAATACAGTAATACCCCATATGTGGTCAGAAATTGCCGTTTGGGTACACTGCCAGGCTCAGTTGGACCCCCATTTGGCTTTTGAAGCGCAGATTTTGCTTGGTGTATTAGTGGTATTTCAGCTTATAATGTGGGGGCATATGTGAGCTGGGCGGAGTACATCAGGGTATATGTAATCTGGGCGGAGTACATCAGGGTATATGTAAACTGGGCGGAGTGCATCAGGGCATATGTAAGCTGGGCGGACTACATCAGGGCATATGTAAGCTGTGAGGAGTACTTCAGGATATATGTAAGCTGTGCGGAGTACATCAGGGTATATGTAATATGCGTGGAGTACATCAGGATATATGTAAGCTGTGCGGAGTACATCAGGATATATGTAAGCTGTGCGTAGTACATCAGGATATATGTAATATGTGAGGAGTACATCAGGGTATATGTAAGCTGTGAGGCGTACATCAGGGTATATGTAAGCTGTGCGGAGTACATCAGGGTATATGTAAGTTGGGTGGAGTACATCAGGGCATATGTAAGCTGGGCGGAGTGCAACAGGTCATAATAGGATGATGTAATAATGGGGAGAATGAATAATCCATGGATTGGTGTGGTACGCTTTGAACCAATCCTTTATACACAGGCCGGGTTTATTGGGTATTATACAAAATATCTGCGCTCCGTTATTGCCTAATCTTTGACTTCTTCACTAGCCCTATAAGCCGCACAAGGCCTTAAAGTTTCCTCATCACCGCTGCATCTACAGGGTCCACCTGTGGGGTCCAGCAAATGATGATGTGGGGTATTTAGTAAAATTCTACTGGACCTAAAAATGAGTCTGGGCCGTCATTTAGAATCATTTTGCATCATTGCGTTTTGAGAGTCATAACGTGTTATTTTTCCGTTGACGGAGCTGTGTGAGGGCGCGTTTTTTGTGGAACGAGCTGTAATTTTTATTGGTTCCATTTTGGGGTACATGCGATTTTTTTATCACTATTTATTCCATTTTTTGGGAGATGAGGAAACCAAAAAACAGCCATTCCAGCACGTTTCTTTTTTGTTTGTTTTTTACAGTGTTCACCGTGCAGTATAAACAACATGTTAACTTTATTCCGCGGGGCGATACGATTACAGCGACACCAAATTTATTTCATTTTTTTACGTTTCACTACGTTCCCACAATAAAAATACTCTTTTCTAAAAAAAATCATGTTTTAGTGTCGCCATTTTCTGACAGCCATTTCTTTTTTCGTTGATATCGCTGAGGGACGGCTTGTTTTATGCGTGACGAACTGTAGTTCTATTGGTACCATTTTGCATAACTTGCACTTTTTATTAAAAATTTTTTGAGACAAGATGACCAAAAAATAAAATGCTGTCATTGCTTTTTATTAAAAAAATTTACGGTGTTCACCTCGCGGTAAAAATAATGTGATATTTTTATAGATCAGGCCGTTCCGAACGCGGCCATACCTATTATGTATAGTTTTTTTTTCATATTTTCATTTTTTTTGTAATAATAAAGGAGTTGATCAGGGAAACAGGGCAAGTGTTGTTTTTATTATTTATTTATTATTTATTAACTTTTTATTTATTTTTCTTTCACATTTTTTTTTACATTTTTTACTTTTTCTTTTACACTGACCTGGGGACTTGAAGATCTGGTCTTCTGATCCCCGGTACGATGCACTGCACTACTTATGTAGTGCAGTGCATCGTAACTGTCATTTTTCATTTGACAGTTAGTGTATTAGGTCCTGCCTCGGGCAGGACATAATAGGCTACCGTACCTTGGCAACCAGGAAGCCTAGTAACGGCTTCCTGGTTGCCATAGCAACAAACGCCACCCGCGATCCATCGCGGGGGGGCCCGGGGGTTACAGAGGGAGCTCCCTCCCTCTGTCAACCACTTCAATGCGGCGGACGTCATTGACAGCCGCATTGATGGGGTTAAATGGGTGCGATCGGCGGTAACAGCCATCGCAGCCATTGCAGCGGCATGTCAGCTGTGTATAACAGCTGACAGCCGCTGAAGATAAAGCGCGCACAGCTCCTGTGCTCGCTTTTTCTCCAGGGCGTAACTGTACACCCGTCTGCGGGAACTCACTTGGTTTTCGGGCGTACAGTTACGCCCAATAGCGGGAAGGGGTTAAAGGATGTGCGTGTGCAAGCCTCCAGACTATGACCAATAGTCCAAGGAATTTAGGATTTCAAAGAATAGGCAGAACTCCACGTCTTGGTATCAAAAAAAGTGAAAAAGCTTTTATTCACCCATATGGCAAAGTGCAATGTTTCAGTCCCAATCCGGACCTTTCTCAAGCAGTTACAACAATATGTAACATGAGGTCTAAATAGGGTGTTCCATAAGATCACATACTTACATTCGTTAAGTGAATAACATTATAAATAGACATTTATATAAAATATAAGAGACATATAGCATACATCTCTACAGTGAGAAAAAAAAGTGCATAGTGACAAACATTTAAGAACTAGTGCATACACTGACCCTTCAATTCAATGTCCCATCTTTAATTGATCAATCAAATTTTATGCAAACATATGACATAATTTACATTCTAATTAATGACTCACTATCTGAAGATCCATGACAGTCATAGTACCTATGTCTCGATGCCGAATCTCGGCGTCTGTCTATTCCTACTGAGCATGACCACACACCTGTTCTTATCCAGTGTTCAAACCCTGTCATGTAATCCGAGGATGAGGGCAAATATGCCCTTTATTCCATAAGAGAGAATACCGTATATTCAGTAAATGCCTTATAATAACATAAAGGAGATGTTTGAGGGATGCCTAATCGTATCTGTTTTTTATTTATTTAAAGATAGAGGTTAGGGAACTTTTTACATGTGCGGACACTGCAGAGCAGTACGGCCGCATGTGCTGGCGTCTCTGGGGAGGGAGACGCCTGCAGGAAGTCAGAGTTCTTTGGTCGAGGCCGCTGGGAGATGAGAGAAAGCGGCAATCCGTGACTGCGGTCGTTACAGGTATACAGTCCGGGCCTCAATGAGTCCCCTCTAGAGCTCTATGTCCTTGATCCTAAAGGAACTCAAAACCATATTATATACTCTACAAGTCCAGGGGAAAGCAGTCCGTGTAAAGTTGGATATTATAACATCAGGCAGGGTGGCACCCGATCAGAACCCCTTCTCAGGGAGGTGGGAAAGGTCTTGATATGGATAGAGTTGAACCTACCCATCGCCTGCTGTACGTATTCAAGGCTCTCTCAACCGACTGAATCGAAGTCTAACAGTCCCGGGAGCAATGACTCTGAATCTAGAGTTCTTCAAGCAGATTACCAGAATGTGGGAAGTGCCAGCGATTGATCTCACGGCGAACAGGTTCAGCGCCTGGTGGAAATATTTCTCTCCCTTTATCAGGGAGACAATCCCTTGGCAGTGGATGCCGTGTGCACCCCTAGGAGTTTCAGGCTGGCCTACGTTTTCCCTCCGCTTTCCTTGATACTGTAATGTCCGTGGCTGCGGGCTGTCAGCTCCGTTCTCCCCCTGACAGCCGCAGCCACGAGTCGGCAAGCGCTGGCGACAACCACAGGGCTAGGAGTCTTGGTGTAGCGGTTCAGGACCACTAGCTTCAGGAGGGATACATGGAAGGAGTTGGGGATCTTGAGGGTAGGAGGCAGCCAAAGCTTATAGGCGACAGGGTTGATCTGTTGTAGGATCTCGAATGTTCCGAGGAACCTGGGAGCAAACTTGCATGATGGCACTCTTAGTCGAATGTTCCTGGAGGACAGCCAGACCTTTGTGCCAGGAAGAAACTGAGGCGGTTCTCTTCTCCTTGTGTCAGCCCTCCGTTTCATACGTTCAACTGCCAGCAGGATGGAGGATCGAGTCTGCCGCCAAATCTGTAGAAAGTCCCTAAAGGCCACGTCAGCAGCTGGTACCTTGGATGAATCAGGAACCGGGAGAGGTATTCGTGGGTGTTGGTCAAGGACTATGAAGAACGGAGTGTTCCTTGTGGACTCGCTGGTATGATTGTTGTAGGAGAATTCAGCCCACGGAAGCAACTGCACCCAGTCATCATGTTGCCTAGAGACGAAGTGACGCAGGTAGTTCTACAAGATTTGATTGATCCTCTCGACCTGTCCATTGGACTGAGGATGGTAGGCCGAGGAAAAGTCCAACTTTACACCTAGAAGTCCACAGAGGGCTCTTCAGAACCTCGAGGTGAACTGAACCCCCCGATCAGACACAATATGCTGCGGCAAGCCGTGCAGGCGGAAGATGTGTTGGATAAACAGCTTGGCCAGTTGAGGAGCAGATGGAAGACCGGTCAGAGGAACAAAGTAGGCCATTTTCGAAAATCTATCCACCACCACCTAGACAGTACTGCATCCGGCAGAGAGAGGCAGGTCAGTAACAAAGTCCATAGCTATATGCTGCCAGGGAGCATCGGGGACAGACAATGGCTGGAGCAGACCAGCGGTCTGGAGTGAGCGACCTTGTTAGCTGCACACAAAGAGCAGGAGGAAACAAATTCCATAACATCTTTGGGCAGCGTGGACCACCAGAAATGACGGGCAATCAAATCCCAGGTCTTATGAGTCCCCGCGTGACCTGCCAGTCTAGAGGCATGTCCCCAGCGGAGGACTGTCCTTCGGTCAGCCATCCGCACAAAAGTCCTCCCTGGAGGGATGTCCCCAACTTGCAGTGGATTGCCTGAAACCATACATGATGGGTCGATAATGTTCTGGGGCATCTCCATAGTGTCTTCTGTCTCAAAGGACCTGGACAAAGCATCGGCCCTTACATTCTTGTCAGCCGGGCGATAATGCAGCTCAAACTGGAACCTGGCAAAGAACAGTGCCCACCAGGCCTGACGAGGATTCAGCCATTGGGCTGTCTATAGGTAGGTGAGGTTCTTGTGGTCCGTAAAAATCAGGATGGGGTGAGCTGCGCCCTCTAGTAGATGTCTCCACTCCTCCAGGGCCAATTTGATGGCCAGTAACTCCCGATCCCCAATCGAGTAGTTGCGCTCTGCGGAAGAGAATAGCTGAGAGAAATATCCACATACCCTAGAGTTGCCCTTGGAAACTCTTTGTAACAGGAGTGCGCCAGCACCGACAGAGGACACATCCACCTCCAACGAGAACTGTAGGGAAACGTCTGGATGATGGAGGATAGAGGCTGACGTGAAGGCACTCTTCAGGGTATTGAATGCGGACTCTGCCTCAGGAGTCCACACCTTGGCGTTCATGCCCTTCTTGGTGAGGTTAGAGATAGGGATTAGAGATGTCAGTGAAGAGAAGATTGGGATGAACTGTCTGTAAAAATTGGCGAATCCCAGAAAGCGCTGTATGGCCCTCAAGCTTTGAGGACATGGCCATTCCAGGACGGACTTTACCTTTTCAGGATCCATCTTGAGACCTCTATACGAGATGATGTAGCCCAGGAAGGGTAGAGCATCTCTCTCAAATACGCACTTCTTCAATTTGGCGTACAGATGATTTTCCCTTAACCGCAGCAAGACTTGACGGACTTGCTTCTGATGAGTCATAGGATCTGGAGAAAAAATGAAGATGTCATCAAGATAGACTACTACACAAACATAGAGGATGTCACGGAAAATGTCATTAATAAACTCCTGGAAGACCGCGGGGGCATTACACAAGCCAAAGGGCATTACTAGATATTCATACTGTCTGTCCCGAGTGTTAAATGCCGTCTTCCATTCGTCACCCTGGCGAATCCGGATTAGGTTGTAAGCCCCCCACCCCGCAGGTCCAACTTGGAAAAAATCTTGGCACCACGTATACGGTCAAATAATTCTGAGATCAATGGCAATAGATCAGAGGCGTAACTAGGAAAGACTGGGCCCCATAGCAAACTTTTGACTGGGCCCACATCGCACGGAACAAACACCCCCCCACCCCACATCTTACACCCCCCACCCCCCAACAATGAACATTTAGCAGTTTTGTGTGCAATGTAAAAATACAGCTAGGCCACTAGTGTACTCTTATTAAACTTTAGTTACAGGGTTACAAAAATTGTAACAAACAGTTTAGCACTGATTTTCTAACATCTGTTATCACATAATTATGTTCTTTCATAGTCGTAATAGCTGAAAAAAAAACTGACCCAAAACTTAAAGCACCGGGACACACTCCTGTAGATAGTGCCACACAGCCCCCATTGTAGATAGTGCCGCATAGCCCAAGGAGCCCCCACTTGTAGGTAGTGCCACCCCAAACAAATAAAAAAAAACTTATGCTCAGCCCTGTACCCGCGACGAATGGAGCCTCAGCTCCTCCGCAGCCTGAGACGGGACATTTGCATAGGCCAGCTTAATAATCACATCACCAGGCTGGCCTGCACAGGGATCCTGTCCCTGCACCTTATAGGCTGTGTGCCTAACATGGCCTGTAGTCTAGTAAACGTCAGAGCAGGGAGCTATCTCCCTGCTCTGCAATAGTGTTCAATTGTATCCTCGTCCAAAGGACGCAGATACAATTAAACATGGCAGTCGCCAGAGGCCCCGGCTGCCCGGTGCTAGTGACGCCACCGGGAGTGAGGGGGCCCATGCCACGCAACCCAGCACATAATGTTATGTGTCGGGCCAGGTGGCACGAGCCCCCTCATGCTGCGAGC
Source organism: Rhinoderma darwinii (assembly GCF_050947455.1). Taxonomy (NCBI): domain Eukaryota; kingdom Metazoa; phylum Chordata; class Amphibia; order Anura; family Rhinodermatidae; genus Rhinoderma; species Rhinoderma darwinii. Next base: position 110,815,428 of record NC_134688.1, on the reverse strand, counting down.
CCCGTAGCAGCCGCTATGGCTGCTACAGCAGTAGTTAAGCCACTGGGTACCTCCAATGTTGCTGGTGTTCTCGTCCCCCACTAGAAGTTTATACCTGACAACGGAAGATTCAGCTGGCAGATCGGGCAGTACTGTTGACAAGGCAACCGTATGACGCACTAAAGCTTATCTACAATATTGACCGTCATATAATTGCAGCAATACTACCGGAACTGCCAAAAAGATTTAAATTTAAAGAATGCCAGGAACACAGCAACATTGGAGGTACCCTTTAATCTTTTTGGGGCTGGGGAATATATATACAATAACATAAAAAATAAAGTACATTAATATATACATATACATTTCTCGTTACAATTGCAGTATCATACATATATAAATAACAAATATACACACTCATATATTCACACACACACACACACACACACACACACATATATACACACATGAAATAAATAAATAAATATATATATATATGTATATATATATATATATATATATATATATATATATATACACATACATACATATACACACAAATACATGAGCACTTATACAGACTCATATATGACCTAACCTTTTATGATAGATCTGTCATGTAGGCAGTCCAGGTTCACAGATGGGATACTTTTACACTTCCCCCACCCCAGGACACCCGTGGATAGGAGCATAGATAAAAAAAAAAAGCAGCTGATAACCAGCTGCAGAAATAACGGAGGAGAGAGACGGCACAGAAAAGGCAAAGTTTCCTCTTGTCCCGACATGCTGTTTATCTAAGACTGCTGTGACTCGTGAGCCTGCCTCCTCTTTCTTCTCCGACCCGACCGCTGGAGGAAGCTTCGGCAGTTGCTGTACACAGTGCAGAGAGGGGAGGAGATCGTTCGAGGACTACGGAGGATGTGCTGCATACAATCTAAGGAATGCTGCACATCCCCTATTCACTTGTATTTACCTGAAAGCCAGTGGTTTCCAGCTCCCTTCAAACTCCACGCCTCTGCTACATACGTCAGGATGCTGACGTCAGGACATAGTGTGCTAGGTGGCCCAGGCCCCTCTGACACTACGGGCCCCGTAGCAGCTGCTACGGCTGCTACTGCGGTAGTTATGCCCCTGCAATGGATATTTAGTTTTCACCGTGATCTGGTTGAGACCCCGGTAGTCTATACAGGGACGAAGAGAACCATCCTTCTTTTTGACGAAGAAGAAGACTTGCGTATGAAGCCCTGCTCTAAGTTCTCTCTAATATAGGCGGACATAGAGTCTCTGGCAGAGAGAGAGGATATACCCTGCCACGGGGAAGGGAAGCACCAGGAACCAGCTCGATAGGACAGTCATACGCCCGATGTGGGGGCAGTGTTTCCGCCTCTTTCTTGCTGAAGACGTCCGCAAATGAAGCAAAATGACTAGGCAATCTTGCCAGTGACTGAGGCATAGGAGGCTGAGCCGAACGAATCGGTTCCAGGCAACGACTGTGACATTCGGGCCCGACTGGAGAACCCCTCCAGAGTTCCAGTCCAGGACTGCAGCATGCAATCAGAGCCAAGGCAGGCCCAGCAACACAGGATCAACGGCTCTGGGTAGGACATAGAACGACAGCAGTTCGTAGTGGAGAGCCCCTACTTGGAACCTCAGTGGTTTGGTCACAGCAATAACTGGGTCTGGCAGGGGTAGACCATCCACTGAAGCAATTGTCAATGGGCTCTCCATAGGGAGGGGTGGTAGGCAATTGAAGAAGGTCCACCAGGTCTCTACGGATGAAATTAGCAGCGGATCCAGAGTCCAGATACGCAGAGACCTGATGCGTTTTCTCGCCGGACACTATGGTCACTGGTATGGACAATTTGGACGGAAGTCCTTTTTTATCCAGGGTTGTCACTCCTAGCAACCCTAGGCTTTGGGGCTTTTGGGGGCACAGGCGCAAAAGATGGCCACCGAGGCCGCAATAAAGACAAAGTCCCGAAGTGCGTCTGCGTTGTCTCTCCTGGATGGATAGCTTACCCCTGTCCATCATCACGGACTCCTTAGGAGGATCGACATCTGAGGACAGCAGGGGTTGCTGCAGAGTAGGTACTAGACTAGGTGGGTCTCTCTCCCGACGAACCTCTTGGAGGCGTTCTCGGATCCGCATATCAATCCGAGCGGACAGAAGGATGAGGTCATCCAGGGTAGATGGCAGGTCTCGAGCGGCAAGTTCGCCCTTAATTTTAGGAGACAGTCCATGCCAGAATGCAGCTACCAAGGCCTCATTGTTCCATAACAGTTCTCCCACCAGGGTGCGGAAGTGGATGGCGTACTCGCACACGGAGGTGTCTCCTTGGCATAGTCTAATCAAGGTAGCCGCTGCAGATGAGACCCGTCGAGGCTCCTCAAACACCATTTGAAAAGTCCCGAGAAAGGCTTGGAAGTCACGGGTCTCTGGTCCTTGTCTCTCCCAGATAGGGTTCGCCCATGTAAGAGCCTTGCCAGTGAGGAGAGAGATGATGAAAGCGACCCTTGCGCCATCAGATGAAAATGTCCTAAAATACAGGCTGAAATGGATCTGGCACTGGTTAAAAAATCCATGACAGGAACCTGCGTCTCCATCATAGCGGTCCGGAAGAGGCAAAGAAAAACGCGGGTCGACACTGCCAGGAGGTGTAGTCTGAGGATCAACACTGCCAGGAGGTGTAGTAGGAGGAACAGCAGCTCGAGCCTCCTGCTGACGTACAAGAATGTTCAAAGCCTGGAGGAGTTGGTCCTGTCGAGAACTGGAGGTCCAGCAAATCCACCCGCATCTCCTGTGACGTCGTCATGGTCTTGGATCGACCAGCGGGGTACATGGCCTGAGCTTACTGTCACGAGGGGTCTGTGGACCCACTGGGCCGTACCGCCTTGGCAGTAAGGCAGCTGGCCAACAGGACGTAGGTCAAAGTCTATAGTTCGTATAGGGTACCTGTGGCAGCTAGGACAGTAGCAAGGCAGGATTGGCAGGAACTTGGCAGCAGGTGGAGGTCAGGTGTGGAGAAGCAGAACAGGTGTCGTATACAACGCAGCACAGCACTAGATCAGGATACAAGTTATAGGATACAGGAACAGGAACACTGGGAGCAAGGAAACACTAGGGGGCCATATGCAAGACAGACTAGGAATACACAAAAAAGCTCAGGCATCGAACTAGGGGGCTGGACCCCTCTTATAGTCCAGAGTACTCACGGGTCAAAGTTCATGAACGAGGTCCAGTGCATGCGCTGCACCATACGAGATCCGGCTGTGCTGAGTAGACGCAAGCGCTGGCTTCTCCTGAGGAGGAGGCTGGGGCCAGCGCTTGCCGACTTGTGGCTGTGGCTGTCAGGGGGAGAACGGAGCTGACAGCCCACAGCCACGGACATTACAGATACTCAGTGTATTGATGAAAATCAGGCAAGACCTGGTCACGGTAAAAGCCATCATACCATTCCAGCCACAGAGGTCATAGTATTCCTAACTTATATTAATTATATCTTCCTAACTTACAGACGAGTCACGGATGTTACTGGAGACTTCTCTGAGTGAAGTGAATCTTCTTCTGAAACCATTCTCTTTTACATCGTTACCCCCTGAATACTTGCTGCCACTCCACCATTAGTTCTTCCATATGTCAATCACACTCTTCTATTTTGTAACAGATGATGTCGTGGCCATTTTTTTTTTTCACTGTTTTTGGTCTTTTTTTTAAATAATTGATTTGTTCTCTGTGCATGTATATATAAGTTGTGTGTGCTGCATGTTCTCTTATATGACTACAAGCTACAAGGCTACTAGCTAACCCTCGTGGCTGAATTAACTATAGAAGAAGCCGAAAGTTACTCGGCGAAACGCACGTTGGGACGCAACTGTAGTAGGTTAGGGACAGTTAATTCAGCCATAAGGGTTAGCTAGTAGCCTAACACACTACTATATATCTGGCATATACTTGCGGACAAACATACATACCGTCGAGAGGAGACAGGGGAGGTGGACGTGGCCGGCCGCCTCCTCCTGTATGTATGCTGGGTATCGTGCACATGGCCGCCATCAGGGCAGTACTAGCAGTACTCCCGTTAGTGGCCCGGCCACATGGCTGAAGAATAGGGGCCCGCCAGGCAGTCGTCCGCCCCCCCTCGCATCCCTCGCGTGCCCCCCCCTCGCAAACACTTGCGGCCCCCCCTGCAGACCTGTTGCTTCACGAACTGGACGGGGAAGATGTAGCATGTGCAGAAGCTCTGTGTGAAGATCCCGCCCCCCAGCTTCTTCTCTACACCGCCGCCTGGACCTACGGGCTGGTGAGTATTTCTCCCTCTGCATCCTGCTTCCAATTCTTTCTGACCCCACTTGTAGAAAATATAAAGTATGTTAAAATGGTTTTATTTGTTTTTACGCTTTCCTATCGTTTTTTTTGCCGTGATTTTCACAATTGCGGCAAAAATGGCGCAATCTTGCCGCGATTATATAAAAATCACAGTAAAATCGCGTGATATGTGTCGCGATTAAGAAAATTGCATTAAAAAAAGGATACACAACATGAAAAAATAGTGCTGTTAGGCTATATTCTCACAGTGCGGTCAAATCACGTTTTTGCCACGATTTTGCAAAAATTGTGTCAAAAAAAATGGGATTTGACCACACTGTGTAGCTTTATTAAGACCTTATTCAGACAGCCGTGTTTGGTTCGTGATATACGGAGCGTGTATCGGCCGTATTTCCCAGGCCGACCACAATTCAGGGAGCTGGACTGCTAGCATCACAGTTATCAATGCTGATAGGAGTCCCTGCCTCTCTGCGGGAAACCCGGCTCCCTGAACTGTGGTCGGTCCGGGAAATATGTCCGATACACTGTCCGTATATAACATTTCGAACGTGGACGTCTGAATAAGGCCACTTACTTGTCTCCTATTTTTAGTGCGGATTGCGCACTGAAAATTCACTACAAATTGCAATATAAGGCTATATTCAGACGAACGTGTGTGAAATCAGCCGTGAATAACGACCATTTTTCATGGCCGATTTGCACCCGTGCAGGACCTGTTTTCACAGATCCCTCATAGACTTGTCTATTGAGGGATCCGTGAAAATGCACAAAAATAGGACATGTCCTATTTTTTTTACAGGCCCTCCACACGGTCCGTTAAAGCAACGAGCATGTGAATAACCCCATAGAAATACATGCAGCCGTGTGATGGCCATTATAAAAATGTCCATCACACGGACGATTAACACGTTAGTCTGAATAAGCCCTAACTCGTGCATGGGGTGGTCAAAACCTCATGCACATGGAGCAGAGAAAAAATCTTCATGGAATTTAGGATGTGCTGCTGATTTATAACCCCTTAACGCGATATCACGTAACTGTACGTGATAAGGGTTAGGTATGTATGGGAAGTATAGAGTGAGCTCACGGGCTGAGCTCACTCCGTACACAGCGGGTGATGGCCGTGTTACGCAGCCGACACCTCACTGCAACGGGCGGAATCGAAGATCACTTTGATTCCACCCATTTAACAGCTTAAATGTTGCGGTCAATTGCGACCGCGGCATTTAAAGTGTTAGACTCAGGGGGGTCATCGCTCCCGCCCCCCTGCGGCAAGATTGCCCCGCCCCGCGGCAGGGCTTCAAAGGCAACTGTCAGTATCACGATATACTAATACATTAGTATTGCAGTATATCATGCAGTGGATCGCTGCTTCATGTCTCCTAGGGGGACAAATAAAAAAAGTTAAAGTAAAAAACAGTTAATTAAAGGGTTTTTTTATGTTACAAAAAATAATAATAAATAAAGTAATTATCTAATAAAGTATTAAAAGTTAAAAAACAAAACCTTTTCCCCTTTTTTCCCTAAATTAATGTTGTAAAAGCTAACATAACTAGTATCGCCGCATCCTTAAAAGTCTGAACTATCACAATATAACGTTGTTTAACCCGCTGGGTGAATGCCGTAAAAAAAAAACTAAAAAAAAAAACCACGCAAATTGCTGGTTTTTGGTCACCTTAGCGCTCCAAAAATGTGACCAAAAAGTTGCATATACCCCAAAATGGAATTAGTGAAAACTACAGCTCGCCCTGCAAAATGTAAGCCCTCACATCGCTAAATTGATGGAAAAATAAAAAAGTTATGGCTCTCAGAATATGGCGAAACAAAAAAAATTTTCATTTAGCAAACAGTTTTATTTGTTTAAAAGTGGTAAAACATAAAACAAAACATATAAATTTGGTATCGCCGTAATTGTATCAACCTGTAGAATAAGGTGAATATGTAGTTTTAACCGCCTGATGGATGCCGTAAAACAAAACCTCCAAAAAAAGGGCGTAATCGCTGTTTTTTGCCCATTTCACCCCACAAATATATTTTTTTCAGCTTCTCAGTACATTAATGGTGCCATGAAAAACTACAACTCTTCCCGCAGAAAACAAGCCCTCATTTGGCTATATAGACGGAAAAATAAAAAAATTATAGCTTTTGGAAGGTGGGGAGGAAAGAACAAAAGTGAAAATCTGAAAAATGGCTGAGGAGGGAAGGGGTTAAATCAACTGCATGCCTATTATGTTGCAGAATTGGAACGTATTTCATTCTTTACAATGTAAAGGGTTCATTTGCTGTAAATCCCTAGCAAATTCTATAATGCACACATTAAGGAATATGGTGCACAAAATCCGCATCAAAACTGCAGGTAATTCCGCAGGTAAAATCTGCACCTAAGGCCTCATTTACACGAGCGTGTGCGTTTTGCGCACGCAAAAAAACGCAGCGTTTTGCGTGCGCAAAAGGCACTTGACAGCTCCGTGTGTCATCAGTGTATGATGCGCGGCTGCGTGATTTTCGCGCAGCCGCCATCATAGAGATGAGGCTAGTCGACGTCAGTCACTGTCCAGGGTGCTGAAAGAGTTAACTGATCGGCAGTAACTCTTTCAGCACCCTCGACAGTGAATTCCGATCACCATATCGAGTAACCTGTTTAAAAAAAAAGAGGTTCGTACTTACCGAGAACTTCCCGGCCGTTGCCTTGGTGACGCGTCCTTGGTGACGCGCCTCTCTTGACATCTGGCCCCACCTCCCTGGATGACGCGGCAGTCCATGTGACCGCTGCAGCCTGTGCTTGGCTTGTGATTGGCTGCAGCTGTCACTTGGACTGAATTGTCATCCCGGGAGGTCAGAATGGAGGAAGAAGCCGGGAGTTATCGGTAAGTCAGAACTTTTTTTTTTTACACGTTCACGTATATTGGGATCGGAAGTCACTGTCCAGGGTGCTGAACCAGTTTAACTCTTTCAGCACCCTGGACAGTGACTGTCTCCTGCCGGGTTCGGTCAAAACGAGTTCGGCCGAACCCGGTGAAGTTCGGTTCGCTCATCTCTAAGACACTCCGTTCGGATGTTTGTAAACAGAAAAGCACGTGGTGCTTTTCTGTTTACATTCAGTTTGACAGCTCTTGCGCGAATCACGCAGTTCGCACGGAAGTGCTTCCGTGCGGCATGCGTGGTTTTCACGCACCCATTGACTTCAATGGGTGCGTGATGCGCGAAAAACGCACGATTATAGAACATGTCGTGAGTTTTACGCAACGCACTCGCGCTGCGCAAAATTCACGCATTGTCTGCACTGCCCCATAGAGTAATATAGGTGCGTACGACACGCGTGAAAAGCACGAGCGTCGCACGCGCGTTTATTACGCTCGTGTAAATGAGGCCTTACAGTGCGTTTTTTGATACGTTTTTAGGTGCGGTTTTTACATTTTGATGCGGAAATAGGTGCAGGTTTTATGCTGCAGATTTCTTAATTTTTTTAAAACTAGTCAGAAACAATTCGCAAGCAGAAACGCAAGACAAATGAACATGTGTCATATTTTCAAATACGCACCGCAGGTCAATTTTTGTGCAGAAAATGCGACATGTAGATGAGATTTCTTGATCTTATTTACTTTGCTGGTACTCTATTACACTGCGGATTTGCCGCACAAAAATACCCACGACAAATTTGCATGTAATAAGTGTCGTGTGCATTTGGCCTAACAGTTTTTTTTTAACTCACCCTAAGGCCCCGTTCATACATGTTGGATTTTCACGTGTATTTTTGTCCGCACCATGATAAGAAATCCACCACAGCAATAAGTAGCATGCGACTTATATTACATAGAAAAGCCGAGGATAAACAGCTTTGAATGACAATGGGACTTAAGGCTTTCTATGCCTTCCATTGAGGTCAATGGGAGGTCAGAGACGGAAATGGCAGAAGAAAGGGCATGTTGCTTCTTCTTGCGAGCGTTTTTCTCCGCTCGCGGGAAAAAACGCCTTTGCTTCCCGTTGAAATCAATAGGAGGCGATTTCGGCTGTTTTTTGCTGCAGTTTCCAACGCGGTTTCCGCTGCATAAATGCGGCAAAAAAAAACTGTGTGAACAGGGCCTTATTCTCGTGCGGATCTGATACACGCTTGTTGCACATCGGCATCATAAATCAAAGGGGAAGCCTCAGATTTTTGCTGTTGAAAAACACATTGAACTTTAATGGCAACGTAAGAACGGAGGATTAGTTCTCCTTACATCCTCACAAGCGCTTCCCCCTCCCTTAAGGCCCCTTCACATCATGTTGTTGCCCTAAGTTTATCGTATACGTCAGGAAATCTCACGTACACTATAAACAACGTAGACGATAATTCGCAGGGCTCCATTACGTCCTTTTAGCCTCCGTCTAGCTGGTAGCCGTCGGTATACCTTATTTTTGAAGGATGGAATAGCGTTGTAGACTTTGCTATTCCGGAGTCCCCAGGCAGAGCATCACAATTGCTCTACCCGTGGACTTTGTCCCTGGGAAAGCTCCTGACATCACTGTCCATATATGTAAAGTGACGTCAGGGGATTCTCCAGGGCTGGAATCCCTGGCCAGAGCGTTGCCGATGCTCCGGCCGTGTACTCAGGCTTGGCAAAGCTTTGGACGTCACTTTACATATATGGACATCAGGAACAGCGCCCTAATCCCTGGGAAGAGCGCCAGTAGAAGGCTCCAGCCCTGTTCATGGACAGTGACTTCCGTAGTTTCCCCCGGGCCATTCCCCGGGCGACTTATCGCACTGTATGCCATACAGTCGGATACGTTTTAGCTAATTAGATCAAAATCCAGGGCATTAACCGGTCACTGCCTGGTCCATCGTTTCCTTCACTGTAATTGACACCAACACCAAAATCAGTTAATGTGTATAACGTACAAACGTGAGTGCCACACTTTCCGTTGCCCACCCCCTGTAATGGAGGGGGGTCCCAGACATCTTGGCTGTATGGGGCCCAGAAATTCCTGATGGCGGCACTGATCGTACAGCATCTATAATAGATGCTGCACAAAATTATTAGTCATCAATGAATAGGTTTTGTTAGCAAATAGCATTGTTGGGAATTATCAGCTGTTAACTCCTTCCCGCTTTGGCCACTTTTGACCTTCCTGACAGAGCCCTATTTTTCAAATCTGACATGTTTAACTTTGTGGTAGTAACTTTGGAATGCTTTTACCTATCCAAGCGATTCTGAGATTATTTTCTCGTGACACATTGGACTTTATGTTACTGTTAAAATTTGCTCAGTATTTAATTGTGAAAAACACCAAAATTTTGTGAAAAATGGCAAAAATTAAAAAAAATTCAAAATTTAAATGTATCTGCTTGTAAGTTAGGCAGCTATACCAGACAAAATTGTTGCTAATTAACATCCTCATATGTCTACTTTAGATTGGCATTGTTTTTTGAACATCCTTTTATTTTTCTAGGACGTTACAAGGCTTAGAACTTTAGCAGCAATTTCTCACATTTTCAAGAAAATTTCAAAAGGCAATCAGGGACCAGTTCAGTTGTGAAGTGGCTTTGAGGGACTTATATATTAGAAACCTCCAATAGGTCATCCCATTTAAAAAAAAATTGAAAAAGTATTCAAAACACCATTTAAAAAGTTTCTTAACCCTTTAGATGTTGTACAGGAATTAAACCAATGTAGAGGTGAAATTTACAAATTTCATTATTTTTTTGCAGAAATCGATTTTTTTTAATCAATTTTGTTTTGTAACACAAAGTTTTACCAGAGAAACGCAACTCAATATTTATTGCCCAGGTTCTGCAGTTTTAGGAAATATCCCACATGTGGCCCAAGTGTGCTATTGGCCTGAAGCACAGGCCTCAGAATCAAAGGAGTACCTAGTGGATTTTAGGCCTCCTTTTGATTAGAATATATTTTAGGCACTTCAACCTTTAGTCCCACATGTATTTTTGCAGACATGGGAATCGCTAGGCGTAACAGCCCTCTCAGATTTATATGAGGGAAAACACTTGAAATCTTTTGAGCAGTTGGTAAGGGAATATGACGTAAATAAATCCATGTTTTACCAGTATCTCCAGATACGACATATGATACAAACAATTGCTATCCCAGCTCAACCTACAAAGCTTTCCTCATATCACAAATTCCTGTTTAAATGGCAAGGTCACAGTAAGGGTTTAGCTTGTAGCTACGATCTAATTTTGAAAAAACAGTCCTCGGGGAAGACAGAACATATATTACGATGGGAACGGGAGATGGGTTCTACGTTTTCCATGGCACAATGGCTGAAGGCCTCTAGTTGGATTACTCGTCATTCCAAATGTGTTAAGCATATTGAAGTCACCCTTAAAATTCACATGAGATGGTACCTAACACCTTCCAGATGTGCACATATATTTCAAAGCAGTTCCAATGGCTGCTGGAGAGGATGTGGTTGCCTGGGATCCACCTTGCATATGTGGTGGTCCTGTCCCAAGGTGGGGGAAATGTGGAGGGAGCTTTTTCACCTCATACTAGAAATTACAGGAGAATCTATGCCGTTCTGTCCGGAATTGGCTATTCTAGACATTGGTTTGGAAGACATAATGGCAGAGCATCGGGTACTAGTACACCATGTTTTCATTGCTGCTAGAATGGCAATTGCCAAGTCCTGGAAATCAACTATTTCCCCTTCTTTATCGGAAGTGATAGGCAGGGTAAATGTAGCATGTCACCATGAATCCATGCTATTACAATCTCCCTCTGGTTATGCCAAGAATTCACATTATTGGGAGCTTTGGGTAAATTCGAAGTATTACACCTAAGTGAAGAAATGTATCTGGTAACATGACATAATTAGTATTAACATTGGATTGAAAATGGCATAGCAAAGTTGTCTGTTTTTTCTTGTTTATGTTTATGTATATCCTTCAATGACATATCACATGTATGTATTATTGTATGCAGGTCCATGTTCTAGGACCAAGGATGGTTTATACTGTTTGAAAAAAATTGTAAAAAATTTTCAATAAAAAATTTATTGATTTAGAATATATTTTAGGCACCATGTCAGGTTTGAAGGGCTCTTGCGGTGCCAAAACAGTGGAAATCACCCAAAAGTGACCCTATTTGGGAAACTACACCCCTCAAGGAGTTTATTAAGGGGTATAGTGAGCATTTTGACCCTACAGGTTTATTTCAGAAATTATTGGAAGTAGGCCGTGAAAATGAAAATGTACATTCTTTCAAAGAAAATGTAGGTTTAGCTAATTTTTTCGAATTTTCACAAGGACTACAGGAGAAAAAGCAACACAACATTTGTAAAGCAATTTCTTCCAAGTAAAACATTACCCCACATGTGGTCATAAACGGCTGTTTGGACACATGGCAGGGCTTAGAACGGAAAGAGCGCCATTTGGCTTATGGAGCTCAAATTTAGCAGAAATGGTTTGCGGAGGCCATGTCGCATTTGCAAAGCCCCTGAGGGGACAAAACAGTGGAAACACCCCACAAGTGGCCCCATTTTGGAAACTACACCCCTTGAGGAAATTATCTAGGGGTATAGTGAGCATTTTGACCCTAGAGGTTTTTTGCAGAAATTATTGAAAGTAGGCCGTGAAAATGAAAATCTACATTCTTTCAAAGAAAATGTAGGTTTAGCTAATTTTTTCTCATTTCCACAAGGACTAAAGGAGAAACAGCACTGCAACATTTGTAAAGCAATTTCCCCCGAGTAAAACATTACCCCACATTTGGTCACAAACGGCTGTTTGGACACACAGCAAGGCTTAGAAGGGAAAGATCGCCATTTGGCTTTTGGAGCTCAAATTTAGCAGGAATGGTTTGCGGAGGCCATGTCGTATTTGCAAAGCCCCTGAGGGACCAAAACAGTGAAAACACAAAGTGACTCCATTTAGGAAACTGCACCCCTTGAGAATTTCATCTAGGAGTGTAGTGAGCATTTTGACCCCACAGGTGTTTCATAGAATTTATTAGAATTGGGCAGTAAAAACAGTCCTTTTTCTTCAATAAGATGTAGCTTTAGCTCAAAATTTTTCATTTTCTCAACAAATAAAGGAAAAAAAGAACCCCAACATTTGTAAAGAAACATCTCTGGAGTACGGAATATGTACTGGACCAAATATGTGGTCATAAACTGCTGTTTGGGCACACGGCAAGGATCAGAAGGGAAGGAGCACCATTTCGCTTGGATTGGTTTCTGGTCGATATGTCGCATTTGCAAAGCCCCTGTGGGACCAAAACAGTGGAAACCCCCCCAGAAGTGACCCCATTTTGGAAACTACACCCCTCAAGGTATTCACCTAAGGGTGTAGTGAGCATGTTAACCCCGCAGGTGTTTTGCAGAAATTAGTGTGCACTCGATGTTGCAGAGTGAAAATAGGATTTTTTTCCATAGATATGCCAATACGTTGTGCCCAGCTTGTGCCACCATAACAAAACAGCTCTCTAATTATTATGCTGTTTCCTGGTTTTAGAAGCACCCTATATGGGGCACTAATCTTTTGCCTGGACATTCGACAGGGCTCAGGAGTGAAAGAGTACCATTCGAAATTGAGGTTCACAATTTCAGAGGCTCTGATGTGAAGTAATAAAATAAGCCCCTGAGAAGTGATCCCATTTTGTAAACGACACCCCTCAAGGCATTTATTAAGGAGTATAGTGAGCATTTTCACCCCACAGGTATTTTCCATAAATGAATGCGCTGCGGATGGTGCAAAGTAAAAATTTAAATTTTTCCCCAGATATGCCAATTCAGTGGCAAATATGTCATGCCCAACCTATGCCACTGGAGACACACACCCCAAAAATTATTAAAAGGGTTCTACCGGGTATGGCGGTGCCATATATGTGGAAGTAAACTGATGTTTGGGACGCTGTAGGGCTCAGAAGGGAGGGAGCACCATTTGGCTTTTGAAGTGTAGATTTTGCTTGGTAGTAGTTTTGTTTGGAGTTTTACTGGTATTTCAGTTTATAATGTGGGGGTACATGTAAGCTGGGCAGAGTACATCAGGGGTATAGTCAGGTGGTATAATAATGGGGTAAAAAAAAAAACAATAAACAAATCTATAGATGTGTGTTACGCTGTGGAGCAATCCTTTCTGCACAGGCCAGTGTCGCACTGATAAATGGTGTCCTTCCTTATCCGCCTTTTGGTCCACACTCCGCACACTTGCAGTTTGGGGGACTTTGCTGGGAAGTGTTGTCCTGGTATAATACGGGCACCCTCGCTTCCAGCACATATGTTTGGGCCCTCCCCTTCCTGATTCCCTAATTTTTGGGCCACGATAAATCGCCTCTTGAAACAGAAGAAATGTTCCCCTCGGGCCTGCACAACTTCATATTTTTATTTCCTGACTTCTTGGAGCCTTAACTAATTTTTTTTTTCATAGACGTAGTGGTATGAGGGCTGTTTTTTTTTGCGTGATGAGCTGTAGTTATTATTGGTACAATTTTGGGGTACATGCGACTTTTTGATCACTTTTTATCCTATTTTTTGGGAGGCAAGGTGACCGAAAAACAGCAATTCTGGCATAGTTTTTTATTATTTTTTTTTATGCAGCGTTCACCATGCATTATAAATTACATGTTAACTTTATTCTGTGGGTCAGTACGATTCCGGCGATACCTGATTTATAGCACTTTTTTATGTTTTACATCTTTTTGCACAATAAAATTACTTTTGGAAAAAGAATGTAAGAATGAGAACCACAACTTTTTAATTTTTCCGTCGACAGAGCTGTATGAGGGCTTGTTTTTTGAGAGACGAGTAATAGTTTTTATAGGTACGATGTTTGGATACATGCAACTTTTGGATCACTTTTTATTTTAATTTTTTAGGGCAAAGTGACCAAAAACAGAAATTCTTGCATTGTTTTTTATGTTTTTTTTTACGCTGTTAACCGCGTGGAATAAATAACATAATATTTTTATAGTTTAGGCCGTTACGGTCGCGGCGATACCAAATATGTAGGGTTAATTTTTTTTTAAATAATAAAGGACTTGATAAGACAAAAAGGCATATTTTGTTCTATTTTATTACTTGAAACGTTTATTATATTTTTTACAACCTTTTTTTTCACTTTTTTCAAACTTTTTATTTTTTTACACTTTTCTTTAGTCCCACTAGGCGACTTGAAGGTAAAACTGTCAGATTTTTTTTCTAATACATTGCAATACCTATATAGTGCAATGTATTAGATCTGTCAGTCATTCACTGACAGTAAGCCGATTAGGCTTCGCTTCCGGGAGGGGCCTAATCGGCTTCCGTAATGGCAGAGCAGTGGGCCATTGTTAGGTCTCCTGTTACCATAGTAGCAGTCGCCTGCCCTGCGTTTGCAGGGCAGAGCTTCTGATCTGCTGACAACCACAAAGATGCAGCGATCTCTTTCGATCGCTGCATCTAAGGGTAACGGCCACTCGGAGCGGCCCTGACACGGTCGCAACGCGGCCAACAACCGCGCTGGCACTATGTAGGAGCGGCTGACAAATACCTTGTTAAGAGGTATTCCGGTTACTTGCGCATGCGCACTGCCGCTCCATTCATTCTCTATGGGTGCACCGGAGATAGCCAAGTGCAGTGTTCGGCTTTTTCCGGCGCTGCCATAGAGAATGAATAGGAGGTAAGTTGTTGTAATTTGCTAAATCGTGCGGCCATAAAGGGTGTATTAATTCATGGCCGCACGATTTTGCAGATAAAGGGACGGTTTACCCGCGTTAACATGCGGCCACTAACAAGCTGTTTGACAGCCGCACCGAACATGGTGTCGGCGCGGTTGTTAGCCGCGTTGCGACCGTGTCAGGGCCTCTCCGTGTGGCCTTATCGTAAGAGGTTAATGGCAGGGTTTGGAGAAAGCTCGAGTTCCTGCCGTTACAGGTGGATGTCAGCTGTAATATACAGCTGACATCCACTGCTGATGACGCCGGCTTATCTCCTGAGTCGGCGCCATCTTTCCGGCGGCTACGGAAGCCTTTTAGATCCAGCCTCAGGGCGGGGACTGGAAATTTTCCGTACTAGGCAGACCGGGAGGCCACTAGTAGGCCTCCGGTTGCCATTGCAGCCACCGACACCCCGGCGATTTCATTGCTGGGGTGCCGATGAGCTGCAAACACCTTAAATGCAGCAATCGCTTTTGACTGCTGCATTTAAGGGGTTAATGGCACGGATCGAAGCCTCTACTGGAGCGCCGGAGATAGCCAAATACATTGTTTGACCACCCACCGAATAGCATAGGGGGTAACTTGTTGTAACTGGAATACCACTTTAACTTCTCTACTGCTTCAACAGAATTTATTTTTAACCCCTTTAACGTAATGTGTACAGGGTCTAAAAATGCAACAAATGGTAATTGTGCACTAAGGTCGAAATGAATCATGTGCCCATTTGCCATTTAATAACAGTGTCGTTCAGTGCCACCTGGGTGCCCATTTGCAACTTATTGCCCCTTTAGTGTCCTTCTGTTCAGTGCCTCCTTGATGCCTATTTGCCAATTACTGCTCCTTTAGCACCCTTTCTCACAGAAGAACAATAAAGGGGCAATAAATGGCAAATGTGCATTGAAGGGGCACTGAACAGAAGAACAATGGAGGGGCAATAAGTTGCATATGGGCACCAAGGTGGCACTGAATCCTCTGCCCATTTCCCATTATTGCTCATTTTAGACCCCCCACCAGTGCCCCCATACAACCAAAGCCTACAGTGTGACTGGCCTGCTGGGCTGCTCACAAACCGTGCACTGTGACCAATGATGCTGCTGGAGCTGAGTCCTGGGGAAATTGCATTTCAAACCACCCCAGAAACACATGGGCAGCTAGTCTCCTCCCTGTCTTGCATCCTGAATGATGTCATCACGCATGATCATCACTCAGGATGCAAGATGAGGAGGGTGAGTGGGTGAGCGGTAGCCGCAGTGCGGGGCAGCCAGTATTGAGGTCAGGGAGTGGTACCTGACCAGCTGGCACCCCCCTTACAGCAAGGCGGCGGCGGCGGCGCTCAAGACACTTCAGTAAAGTTAATGTGTGAGTAAGTGACAGCACATTGTGATCTCGCAAGATCACTATGTACTGAGTACATGAATGGAGAGAAGTGTATGATGCTGATTGGTCACCCACTTGGTCAAAAGCTATAAAACACCCAGTTGGGCATTAAGAAAGTCATTAGCATAAATCTAAAATAGGTCATAACTTGGTCAAAAGTGATCGTTTTTTTTAAATAAAAACCACTGCTGTTATCTACATTACAGTGCCGATCATATTATGTAGGAGATAGGCCACTTATAATCTGGTGACAGAGCCTCTTTAAAGGGAATGTAATAGCTAGTTATTTATTTTTAAAAACATTCCTGTGTGAATGATCTTCCAGTATTATCTATGTAGACAAAACAGCAGGGTGTGTATGCTTTATTGCAGCTGAAATTAATGGGAGTTAATTGACAGAAATGTCATAGACTATTAGAGAAATTTGCAGGAGAAAAAGGGATCATTCCAGGGGCGCTGCTGTGTGGTAGGAATAATAGGAACGAAATCCGGAGATAATTGTTATTCAATTTATTCGAAAAAATTGAATAACAATTATCTCCGGATTTCGTTCCTATTATTCCTACCACACAGCAGCGCCCCTGGAATGATCCCTTTTTCTCCTGCAAATTTCTCTACCTAAGCGGTCCAATTGGATACCGACTCGGATCTGGCAGCAGCACTGTGGTTCTTACTTTGACGCTTATTACCATCGTATCTAGGTGAGCACATTACTTGTACTCTTTTCTCACCCTTTCCCGACTGATCTGCACAAGGTGGCGCCGTGACTTTTTCTCCTTTTAATCTAATAGACTATTAGGGCACTTTCACACAGGACGGGAGATTCAGACGAAAGTACACCTGCGGAATTTGCCACGAATTTGCAGCATTTCCGTTTCAAAATTTAAATGTTAGACATGCATATTTTGCTGTGGATTGTGTTTCTTGCTGTGTATTTCACCCCTCTCATTGAAAGGAGTGACATCTGCAACGTAAACTGACATGCTGTCATTTTAAAAATCCACACCGTGGGTTAATTTACGTGTGGAGCTTTTCCACAGCATGTGAATGAGCTTGTTAAAATCTCATCCATTTTGCTGCTACTGCAATACTCAGTGGATTTTCGTCTGCAACTCCAGACAGAAAACCTGCAGCTTATCTGCCACGTGTGAACATACTCTTAAGGCCCTTTTACACATCGTTGCTCGGCGCACGCTTGCTCCTGTCACACGGAGCTATGGATGGGGACGAGCGGTTGTTACTCCGATCGCTCGTCTCCATCCATTATTATCATGTCGGCAGCGAGTCTCCCTGTTTACACAGGGAGATGTTCTGCCGACAACGATAATCTTTTACTTTTTTAAAACGATATGACCATCAGATGATCGAGCGTTTGCTTGTTCATCTGCTGATCGTTCCCCTGTTTACACAGGGCAATTATTATTAATATAACGCTCGTTTACCCATTAATCGTCCTGTGTAAAACCCCCATTACAGTCTCCAGAGAGTGATGGAGTACTTATCTTACCTTATCTGTGTGTATCATGCTATCTTTACTTATCCAGGCCTCCAGCACTACAATAGAGTAGTCATTAAAATTCCCACCATCTAATGATAATGAGATTGTTCTGCTCTTTCTGTCCCAATCTATTCAGCAAAGCTGACAAGTGAGCTACAGAAAACAGGAAATATAAGACAATATTGTGTATGCTCTAGTGGCCAGAGCAAAAATGGTAATATTTTTGGATAAAAACAAACAACAAAATGAAAAAGAAACAAAACTTGTTTATAACAAAAACCTGATTTAAATATTCTAGTCATTTTCTAATTTATATGTCCCCTTTAAACTTCAAGATCAATATGTGAACATTTTGTCTTTTTTACAGAAAGTTGGACTAACAGCATTGCACCTGCTCCTATAGTTCACACAGAACTTTTGTGCCCTTGGGATTTGTGCACACGATAACTGCAATTACGTCTGAAATGACGGAGATGTTTTCAGGAGAAAACAGCTCCTGCATTTCAGACGTAATTGCTCGTACTCGCGTTTTGCGAGGCGTCAATTACGGGTGTAATTTGGAGCTGTTCTTCATTGGATTCAATGAAAAACGGCTCAAATTACGCCCAATGAAGTGTCCTGCACTTCTTTGCCGAGACAGTCATTTTACGCGTCGTCTTTTGACAGTGATGCGTAAAATTAAAGGTCGTCGGCACAGTACGTCGGCAAACCCATTGAAAGGAATGGGCAGATGCTTGCCGACGTATTGAAGCCGTCTTTTCAGGCGTAAATCGAGGTGTAAAACGCCTCGTTTACGCCTGAGAATAGGTCGTGTGAACCCAGCCATAGAGTTTTTGTGGCAGAGGAGTGAGTGGACTGAGTGGATTTGAAAAGAAGTAAAATCCTATGTTTATTTCTTTGGAAAAAGTAGTTTTTGTTGTGGTCACTTTTGCGACAAATTAGGGTATGTTCGCACGACCTCTTTTCAGACGTAATGGAGGCGTTTTACGCCTTGAATTACGCTGGAAAACACGCCACTAATACTCCTATAAACATCTGCCCATTGCTTTCAATGGGAATTACGATGTTCTGTTCCCACAAGCCTTTATTTTACGCTTCGCTGTCAAAAAACGGAGCGTAAAAAGAAGCTCCGTAAAAAGAAGTAGCATGTCACTTCTTGAGGCGTTTTTTGGAGCTGATTTTCCATTGAACACTATGAAAAACTCCTCAAAAAACGCCTCAAAATAGGTCTGAAAAGAAGCCTCAAAAGAAGCTCCAAATTTCATTCTGAGGGTATGTTCACACACACTAATTACGGACGTAATTCGGGCGTTTTTGTCCCGAATTACATCCGAAAAATGCGGCTTGAAAGTGTTGACAAACATCTGCCCATTGAAAGCAATGGGCTGACGTTTGTCTGTTCACACGAGGCGTATATTTACGCGCCGCTGTCAAATGACGGAGCGTAAATAGACGCCCGCGTCAAAGAAGTGACCTGTCACTTCTTGGGGCGTAATTGGAGCCGTTATTCATTGACTCCAATGAAAAGCAGCGCCAATTACGTCCGTAATGAACGCCGCTTTAAAGCTCCTGCACATGCCGTTACGGCTGAAATTACGGGGATGTTTTCTCCTGAAAACATCCCCGTAATTTCAGCCGTTATGGACGATGCCGTGTGAACATACCTTCAGCTTCAAAAACGCCTGAAAATCAGAGGCTCTTTTCTCTGAAATCAGCTCCTTATTTTTCAGAAGTTTTTTATTAAGCGAGTGAACATACCCTTGTCAAGGTCCCTTTCCGTGTAAGGCTGGGTTCACACGACCTATTTTCAGGCGTAAACGAGGCGTATTATGCCTCGTTTTACGCCTGAAAATAGGGCTACAATACGTCGGCAAACATTTGCCCATTCATTTGAATGGGTTTGCCAACGTACTGTGCAGACGACCTGTAATTTACGCGTCAAACGACGACGCGTAAATTGACTGCCTCGGCAAAGAAGTGCAGGACACTTCTTTGCAACGTAATTTGAGCCGTTCTTCATTGAACTCAATGAAGAGCAGCTCAAGATTTACGAGCGTCACAGACGCCTCGTATATTACGAGGAGGAGCAATTACGTGTGAAACGAGGCAGCTGTTTTCTCTTGAAAACAGTCTGTCTTTTCACACGTAAATGCCTGCTATCGTGTGCACATACCCCTAGGGTATGTGCACACGGTAGCAGGCTTTTACGTCTGAAAAGACAGACTGTTTTCAGGAGAAAACAGCTGCCTCGTTTCAGACGTAAATGCTCCTCCTCGCATTTTGCGAGGCTTCTCTGACAGCTGTAAATTTTGAGCTGTGCTTCATTGAGTTCAATGAAGAACGGCTCAAATGAATGGGCAGATGTTTGCCGACGTATTGTAGCCTTCTTTTCAGACGTAAAATAATATGCCTCGTTTACATCTGAAAATAGGTTGTGTGAAACCAGCCTTAGTCCACACCGAATACCCATCTCTGTAATTTGGAAACTGAGGGCATGTGTTAGGGTATGTTCACACGGCGGGGGTCCGTAACGGCTGAAATTACGGGGATGTTTCAGCCTGAAAACATCCCCGTAATTTCAGCCGTACCGGCATGTGCAGGCGCTTGAACGCCGCGTCAATTACGGCCGTAATTAGCGCTGCTATTCAATTACGGCCAAAGAAATGACAGGTCACTTCTTCTACGCGGGCGTCTATTTACGCGCCGTCATTTGACAGCGGCGCGTAAATATACGCCTCGTGTGAACAGACAAACGTCTGCCCATTGCTTTCAATGGGCAGATGTTTGTCAGCGCTATTGAGGCGCTATTTTCAGACGTAATTCGGGCCAAAAACGCCCGAATTACGTCCGTAAATAGGCCGTGTGAACATACCCTAAAGGATCTGCCAGACACAACTTCTGTGTCGACGCCCATAGGTAATCAGTCTGCACCTGCTTCTATGTCTGTGAGACTGACTCCATCTTCCACCACCCAGGATGGCAGGCTTAGGAGTGGGAGAGCCTATCACAGCCTGGCCAGACGGAGCTAGCTCCCGCCCTCTGTCTATTTATACCTGCCTTTCCTGTTCCTCCTTTGCTTGTGATTCTTCTCTGCTGGTTTCCTGGCCCCGCTGCAGCTTCTTGAACTACTGATCCTCTGCTTGTGTTTGACCTTGGCTTTACTGACCACTCTTCTGCTCTGCGTTTTTGTACCTCGCTCATCTCCTGGTTTGACTCGGCTCGTTCACTTCGCTTGTTGCTCATGGTGTCCCCGTGGGCAACTTCCCCATTTCCCTGGCTTCTTTGTACGCTTGTCTGTTTTGTCTGTCGTACACCTATTGAGTGTAGGGACCGTCGCCCAGTTGTACCCCGTCGCCTAGGGCGGATCGTTGCAAGTAGGCAGGGACTGAGTGGCGGGTAGATTAGGGCTCACTTGTCTGTCTCCCTACCCCGACATTACATAATCACAAGCCCATATACCTAGTCTACCCTGGTCCCTGACACTACTATGGACCCCCTTGACACCCTGGCTCAGCAAATGCAGGGCCTCTCCCTACAGGTCCAGGCCCTGGCTCAGAGGGACAACTAGCCTGATGCTACCCTGGTAGTGCCCCTCACCTCACCTCTTGAACCCCACCTCAAGTTGCCTGACTGGTTCTCAGGGGACCGGAAGACTTTTTTCTCCTTTCGGGAGAGTCGTAGGCTCTATTTTCGCTTAAAGCCCCACTCTTCTGGTTCTGAGAGCCAGCGGGTGGGTATAATTATGTCCCGGCTCCAGGACAGGCCCCAAGAATGGGCCTTCTCCTTGGCTCCTGACGCCCCTGAACTTTCCTCCGTTGATCTTTTCTTTTCTGCTCTCGGGCTCATTTATGACGAGACTGACAAGACTGCCTTTGCCGAGAGTCAGCTGGTGACCTTACGTCAGGGTAAGAGACCTGTTGAGGAGTATTGTTCTGACTTTAGGAAGTGGTGCGTAGCTTCTCGGTGGAATGACCCTGCCTTAAGGTGCCAGTTTAGATTGGGTCTGTCGAACGCCCTGAAAGACCTGCTAGTTAGCTATCCCTCTTCTGACTCCCTAGATCAGGTTATGGCTTTAGAGGTATGACTTGACCGACGTCTCAGGGAACGACGACTTGAACGTGTTTGTGTTTTCTCCTCTGACTCCCTTATGATGCCTCCCGAGGTTCCGTTGCTTCGTTCTTCCACGGAAGACTCGGAGGTACCCATGCAACTCGGGGCCTCCGTGTCCCCCCAACAACGTAGAGAGTTCCGCAGGAAGAATGGTCTCTGCTTCTACTGTGGGGATGACAAGCATCAAGTGAACAACTGTCCTAGGCGTAAGAATAAGCAGCCGGAAGAACTTCCGCGCCTAAGTGACCATCGGGGAGGTCACTTGGGCGCACAGGTATTTCCCGTAAATATGAAACGTAATAAAATCTTGCTTCCCTTTCAGGTCTCTTTTGGTGGTAGGTCTGCTACCGGCAGTGCCTTCGTGGATTCAGGGTCTTCTGCTAATATTATGTCTGTGGAATTCACTATGTCTCTAGCTATGCCATTGATTGATTTGCCTAAACCTGTCCCGGTAGTGGGTATCGACTCCACTCCTCTTGCTAATGGTTATTTTACACAGCATACCCCTGTTTTTGAACTCCTTGTTGGCTCCATGCATTTGGAGCAGTGCTCTGTACTGCTGATGCAGGGATTATCGTCCGATTTGGTTTTAGGCCTTCCCTGGTTGCAGTTGCATAATCCCACGTTTGACTGGAATACTGGGGATCTTACCAAATGGGGTAATGAATGCATGACGGCATGTTTTTCTGTTAATTCTATTTATCTCCCTGAGGAGGTGAACACTCTACCTGAGTTTGTTCAGGACTTCGCTGATGTTTTCTCTAAAGAGGCCTCCGAAGTGTTACCACCTCATAGAGAATACGATTGCGCAATTGATTTGGTACCAGGAGCTAAGCTCCCTAAGGGTAGGATATTTAATCTCTCTTGTCCCGAACGTGAAGCCATGAGAGAGTATATCCAGGAATGCCTGGCCAAGGGTTACATTCGCCCCTCTACTTCTCCGGTAGGTGCTGGCTTCTTCTTCGTAGGGAAGAAGGATGGTGGTCTTAGGCCATGCATTGACTACCGAAACTTGAATAAGGTCACTGTAAGGAACCAGTATCCCCTTCCTTTGATTCCTGATCTCTTCAATCAGGTTCAGGGGGCCCAATGGTTCTCTAAGTTTGATCTACGAGGGGCTTATAACCTTATCCGCATCAAAGAGGGGGATGAGTGGAAGACTGCGTTTAACACGCACGAAGGTCATTTCGAATACCTCATCATGCCCTTTGGGTTGTGTAATGCTCCCGCGGTCTTCCAGAATTTCATAAATGAGGTTTTAAGAGACTACCTGGGGGTATATCTTGTAGTGTACCTTAATGACATACTTGTGTTTTCCAAGGACTGGTCCTCCCACATTGAGCATGTCAGGAAGGTGCTCCAGGCCCTTCGGGAAAACAAGCTGTTTGCTAAGACCGAAAAATGTGTGTTTGGGGTGAAGGAGATACCGTTTTTGCGTCAAATCCTCACTCCTCATGAATTCCGCATGGACCCCGCCAAGGTCCAGGCTGTGGCGGAATGGGTCCAACCTGAATCCCTGGAGGCGTTACAGTGCTTCCTAGGGTTCGCTAATTATTACAGGAGATTTATTGCTAACTTCTCGGTCATCGCCAAGCCTCTTACGGATCTCACTCGCAAAGGTACTGATCTCCTCCACTGGCCTCCTGAGGCTGTCCAGGCTTTTGAGGTCCTTAAGAAATGCTTTATCTCTGCTCCAGTGCTGGTTCAGCCCAACCAAATGGAGCCATATATCGTGGAGGTTGACGCGTCCGAGGTGGGAGTGGGCGCTGTCTTGTCCCAGGGTACCAGGTCCCTCACCCATCTCCGCCCCTGTGCCTACTTCTCCAGGAAGTTTTCGCCCACTGAGAGTAACTATGATATTGGTGTAATGACGGGGGTAGGGAAACGGACAAGTGAGCCCTAATCTACCCGCCACTCTGTCCCTGCCTACTTGCAACGACCCGCCCTAGGCGACGGGGTACAACTGGGCAGCGGTCCCTACGCTCAGTAAGTGCACGAGACAAACAGACAAGGGTACACAAAGCTAAGGGAAAAGGGGCAGTTGCCCACGGCAACACCGTGAGCAACAAGAGTGGTGAATGAGCCGAGTCAAACCAGGAGAGAACGAGGTACCAAACGCAGAGCAGGAGAGTAGTCAGTAAGCCAGGGTCAGTATGGAGCAGGATCAAATAGCAGAAGCTGTAGCTGGGCCAGGAAACCACACGAGAAGAATCACAAGCAAAGGAGGAACAGGAAAGGCAGGTATAAATAGACAGAGGGCGGGAGCTAGCTCCGTCTGGCCAGGCTGCGATAGGCTCTCCCACTCCTAAGCCTGCCATCCTGAGTGGTGGAAGATGGAGACATAGACTCAGGTGCAGACTGATTACCTATGGGCGTATACACAGAAGTTGTGCCTGGCAGATCCTTTACAGTACCCCCCCTTTTATGAGGGGCCACCGGACCCTTTCTAAGTGGACCTGGTTTATTGGGGAAACGAAGGTGGAACCTCCTGACCAATACCCCAGCGTGAACATCCCGGGCGGGTACCCAAGTCCTCTCCTCAGCCTTGGACCATCTTGCTGTCCACAATCTTGGCCACCTCGAATTCTACCCCCTCAGGGGTGAGAACGGGGACAGGAGGTTTCCTCGAGGGAGCCAAGGACGGGGAGCAGCGTTTAAGGAGGGAGGCATGACACACGTCGTGTATTCGAAACGATGGGGGCAACTCCAGTCGGAAGGAGACAGGATTGAGGACTTCAATGACCTTATACGGCGCAATAAACCGGGGAGCAAACTTCTTGGACGGGACCTTAAGGCACAAGTTCCTAGACGATAACCACACCAGATCCCCGACCATAAACAAGTGGTTAGCAGAACGTCTTCTATCAGCCTGAGTTTTTTGTACGCTCTGGGACGCCTCTAGGTTCTTCTGAACCTGGGCCCAGACTGTGCACAGTTCCCGATGAACGACCTCTACCTCGGGATTGTTGGAACTACCAGGTGAAGCGGAGGAGAACCGTGGATTAAACCCAAAATTACAGAATAAGGGGGAGACCCCTGACGAATTACTGACCCGGTTATTAAGGGAAAATTCGGCAAGGGGAATGAATGAGACCCAATCATATTAACAGTCAGAGATAAAACACCTTAAATATTGTTCTAGAGACTGATTAGTCCTCTCAGTTTGGCCATTAGTTTCAGGATGGAAGGCAGAGGAGAAGGACAGATCAATCTCCAACTTTTTACAGAAGGCTCTCCAAAACAATGAAACAAATTGTACCCCTCTGTCCGAAACAATATTGACAGGGACCCCATGGAGACGCAGGATGTGTTTGACGAACAAGGTAGCTAACGTCTTGGCATTGGGTAGTTTCTTGAGGGGCACAAAGTGGCACAACTTACTGAAGCGGTCTACTACAACCCACACCACCGACTTGCCTTGAGATGGAGGCAAATCGGTGACAAAATCCATGGAGATATGGGTCCAAGGTCTCTGGGGAATGGGCAAAGAACGTAGTAAGCCCGCTGGTCGGGACCTGGGAGTCTTGGACCTAGCACAAACCTCACAAGCGGCGACGTAGGCCTTAACGTCTTTAGGCAACCCAGGCCACCAATAGTCTCTGGCAATGAGGAGTTTGGTACCCAGGACGCCTGGATGACCAGATAGTGCGGAGTCATGACTTTCCCTAAGTACCCTTAGCCGGAATTGCAGGGGAACAAACAGCTTGTCCTCAGGAAGGTACCCGGGAGCTGAACCTTGATCAGCCGCAATTTCAGAGACTAAATCAGAATCAATAGAAGAAATGATTATACCAGGAGGCAAAATACAAGCAGGATCTTCCTCCGAAGGAGGGCTGGCCATGAAGCTACGCGACAGTGCATCGGCCTTAATAATTTTAGACCCAGCCCTATAGGTAACCAAAAAGTTGAATCTGGTAAAAAATAGAGCCCATCGAGCTTGTCTCGGGTTTAGCCTCCGGGCAGATTCTAGGAAAACCAGATTCTTGTGGTCGGTAAGGACCGTTACCTGGTGCCTAGCCCCCTCCAGGAAGTGGCGCCACTCTTCAAATGCCCATTTAATGGCTAAGAGTTCGCGGTTGCCAATATCATAGTTACTCTCAGTGGGCGAAAACTTCCTGGAGAAGTAGGCACAGGGGCGGAGATGGGTGAGGGACCTGGTACCCTGGGACAAGACAGCCCCCACTCCCACCTCGGATGCGTCAACTTCCACGATAAATGGCTCCATTTGGTTGGGCTGAACCAGCACCGGGGCCGAGATAAAACACTTCTTAAGGACCTCAAAAGCCTGGACAGCCTCAGGAGGTCAGTGGAGGAGATCAGCACCTTTGCGAGTGAGGTCCGTAAGAGGCTTAGCGATGACCGAGAAGTTAGCAATAAATCTCCTGTAATAATTAGCGAACCCCAAGAAACTCTGTAACGCCTTCAGGGAGGCAGGTTGGACCCATTCCGCCACAGCCTGGACCTTGGCAGGGTCCATGCGGAATTCATGAGGAGTGAGGATTTGACCCAAAAATGGTATCTCCTGTACCCCAAACACACATTTTTCGGTTTTAGCAAACAGTTTGTTTTCCCGAAGGACCTGGAGCACCTTCCTGACATGCTCAATGTGGGAGGACCAGTCCTTGGAAAACACCAGTATGTCATCAAGGTACACTACAAGAAATACCCCCAGGTAATCTCTTAAAATCTCATTTATGAAATTCTGGAAGACCGCAGGAGCATTACACAACCCAAAGGGCATGACGAGGTATTCGAAGTGACCTTCGGGCGTGTTAAACGCAGTCTTCCACTCATCCCCCTCTTTGATGCGGATAAGGTTATACGCCCCCCGTAGATCAAACTTAGAGAACCATTGGGCCCCCTGAACCTAATTAAAGAGATCAGGAATCAAAGGAAGGGGATACTGGTTCCTTACAGTGACCTTATTCAAGTTACGGTAGTCAATGCATGGCCTAAGACCACGAAGAAGAAGCCAGCACCTACCGGAGAAGTAGAGGGGCAAATGTAACCCTTGGCCAGGCATTCCTGGATATACTCTCTCATGGCTTCACGTTCGGGACAAGAAAGATTAAATATCCTACCCTTAGGGAGCTTAGCTCCTGGTACCAATTCGATAGCGCAATCGTATTCTCTATGAGGAGGTAACACTTCGGAGGCCTCCTTAGAGAAAACATCAGCGAAGTCCTGAACAAACTCAGGTAGCGTGTTCACCTCCTCAAGGGGAGAAATAGAATTAACAGAAAAACATGACGTCAAGCATTCATTACCCCATTTGGTAAGCTCCCCAGTATTCCAGTCAAACGTGGGATTATGCAACTGCAACCAGGGAAGGCCTAAAACCAAATCGGACGATAATCCCTGCATCAACAGTACAGAGCACTGCTCCAAATGCATGGAGCCAACAAGGAGTTCAAAAACAGGGGTATGCTGTGTAAAATAACCATTAGCAAGAGGAGTGGAGTCGATACCCACTACCGGGACAGGTTTAGGCAAATCAATCAAAGGCATGGCTAGAGACATAGCAAATTCCACAGACATGATATTAGCAGAAGACCCTGAATCCACGAAGGCACTGCCGGTAGCAGACCTATCACCAAAAGAGACCTGAAAGGGAAGCAAGATTTTATTACGTTTCATATTTACGGGAAATACCTGTGCGCCCAAGTGACCTCCCCGATGATCACTTAGGAGCGGAAGTTTTCCGGCTGCTTATTCTTACGCCTAGGACAGGTGTTCACTTGATGTTTGTCATCCCCACAATAGAAACAGAGACCATTCTTCCTGCGGAACTCTCTACGTTGTCGGGGGCACACGGAGGCCCCGAGTTGCATGGGTACCTCCGAGTCTTCCGTGGAAGAGCGAAGCAACGGGACCTCGGGAGGCATCATGGGGGAGTCAGAGGGGAAAACACAAAACCGTTCAAGTTGTCGTTCCCTGAGACGTCGGTCAAGTCGTACCGCTAAAGCCATAACCTGGTCTAAGGAGTCAGAACAGGGATAGCTAACTAGCAGGTCTTTCAGGGCGTTCGACAGACCCAACCTAAACTGGCACCTTAAGGCAGGGTCATTTCACCGAGAAGCTACGCACCACTTCCTAAAGTCAGGTAAATACTCCTCCACAGGTCTCTTACCCTGACGTAAGGTCACCAGCTGACTCTCGGCAAAGGCAGTCCTGTCAGTCTCGTCATAAATGAGTCCGAGAGCAGAAAAGAAACGGTCAACGGAGGAAAGTTCAGGGGCGTCAGGAGCCAGGGAGAAGGCCCATTCTTGGGGCCCTTCCTGGAGCTGGGACATAATTATACCCACCCGCTGGCTCTCAGAACCTGAGGAGTGGGGCTTTAAGCGAAAGTAGAGCTTACAACTTTCCCGAAAGAAGAGAAAAGTCCTCCGGTCCCCTGAGAACCGGTCAGGCAACTTGAGGTGGGGTTCAAGAGGTGAGGTGAGGGGTACTACCATGGCAGCGTCAGGCTGGTTGACCCTCTGAGCCAGGGCCTGGACCTGTAGGGAGAGACCCTGCATTTGCTGGGCCAGGGTCTCAAGGGGGTCCATAGTAGTGTCAGGGACCAGGGTAGACTAGGTATAAGGGCTTGTGATTATGTAATGATGGGGGTAGGGAAACGGACAAGTGAGCCCTAATCTACCCGCCACTCTGTCCCTGCCTACTTGCAACGACCCGCCCTAGGCGACGGGGTACAACTGGGCGGCGGTCCCTACGCTCATTAAGTGCACGAGACAAACAGACAAGGGTACACAAAGCTAAGGGAAAATGGGCAGTTGCCCACGGCAACACCGTGAGCAACAAAAGTGGTGAACGAGCCTAGTCAAACCAGGAGAGAACGAGGTACCAAACGCAGAGCAGGAGAGTAGTCAGTAAGCCAGGGTCAGTATGGAGCAGGATCAAATAGCAGAAGCTGTAGCTGGGCCAGGAAACCACACGAGAAGAATCACAAGCAAAGGAGGAACAGGAAAGGCAGGTATAAATAGACAGAGGGCGGGAGCTAGCTCCGTCTGGCCAGGCTGCGATAGGCTCTCCCACTCCTAAGCCTGCCATCCTGAGTGGTGGAAGATGGAGTCAGTCTCAGAGACATAGACTCAGGTGCAGACTGATTACCTATGGGCGTATACACAGAAGTTGTGCCTGGCAGATCCTTTACAATTGGCAACTGCGAACTCTTAGCCATTAAATGGGCATTTGAAGAGTGGCGCCACTTCCTGGAGGGGGCTAGGCACCAGGTGACGGTCCTTACCGACCACAAGTATCTGGTTTTCCTAGAATCTGCCCAGAGGCTAAACCCGAGACAAGCTCGATGGGCGTTATTTTTTACCAGATTCAACTTTTTGGTCACCTATAGGGCTGGGTCTAAAAATATTAAGGCTGATGCACTGTCGCGTAGCTTCATGGCCAGCCCTCCTTCGGAGGAAGATCCTGCTTGTGTTTTGCCTCCAAGTATAATCATTTCCTCTATTGATTCTGATTTAGTCTCTGAAATTGCGGCTGATCAAAGTTCATCTCCCGGGAACCTTCCTGAGAACAAGCTGTTTGTTCCCCTGCAATTCTGGCTAAGGGTACTTAGGGAAAATCATGACTCTGCACTATGTGGCCATCCAGGCGTCCTGGGTACCAAGCACCTCATTGCCAGAAACTATTGGTGGCCTGGGTTGCTCAAAGACGTTAAGGCCTACGTCGCCGCTTGTGAAGTTTGTGCTAGGTCCAAGACTCCCAGGTCCCGACCAGCGGGCTTACTATGTTCTTTGCCCGTTCCCCAGAGACCTTGGACCCATATCTCCATGGATTTCATCACCGATTTGCCTCCATCTCAAGGCAAGTCGGTGGTGTGGGTTGTAATAGACCGCTTCAGTAAGATGTGCCACTTTGTGCCCCTCAAGAAACTACCCAATGCTAAGACGTTAGCTACCTTGTTTGTCAAATACATCCTGCGTCTCCATGGGGTCCCTGTCAATATTGTTTCTGACAGAGGGGTACAATTTGTTTCATTGTTTTGGAGAGCCTTCTGTAAAAAGTTGGAGATTGATCTGTCGTTCTCCTCTGCCTTCCATCCTGAAACTAATGGCCAAACTGAGAGGACTAATCAGTCTCTAGAACAATATTTAAGGTGTTTTATCTCTGTCTGTCAATATGATTGGGTCTCATTCATTCCCCTCGCTGAATTTTCCCTTAATAACCGGGTCAGTAACTCGTCAGGGGTCTCCCCCTTTTTCTGTAATTTTGGGTTTAATCCACGGTTCTCCTCTATTTCACCTGGTAGTTCCAACAATCCCGACGTAGATGTCGTTCATCGGGAACTGTGCACAGTCTGGGCCCAGGTTCAGAAGAACCTAGAGGCGTCCCAGAGCATACAAAAGACTCAGGCAGATAGAAGACGTTCTGCTAACCCCTTGTTTGTGGTCGGGGATCTGGTGTGGCTATCGTCAAAAAATTTGCGCCTTAAAGTTCCGTCCAAGAAGTTTGCTCCCCTGTTTATAGGGCCATACAAGATCATTGAAGTTCTTAACCCTGTCTCCTTCAGACTGGAGTTGCCCCCGTCTTTTCGAGTACACGACGTGTTTCATGCCTCCCTCCTTAAACGCTGCTCCCCGTCCTTGACTCCCTCGAGGAAACCTCCGGTCCCTGTTCTCACCCCTGAGGGGGTAGAATTCGAGGTGGCCAAGATTGTGGACAGCAGGATGGTCCAAGGCTCCCTCCAGTACCTGGTCCATTGGAGGGGATACGGGCCTGAGGAGAGGACTTGGGTACCCGCCCGGGATGTTCACGCTGGGGTATTGCTCAGGAGGTTCCACCTTCGTTTCCCCAATAAACCAGGTCCACCTAGAAAGGGTCCGGTGGCCCCTCATAAAAGGGGGGGTACTGTAAAGGATCTGCCAGACACAACTTCTGTGTCGACGCCCATAGGTAATCAGTCTGCACCTGCTTCTATGTCTGTGAGACTGACTCCATCTTCCACCACCCAGGATGGCAGGCTTAGGAGTGGGAGAGCCTATCACAGCCTGGCCAGACGGAGCTAGCTCTCGCCCTCTGTCTATTTATACCTGCCTTTCCTGTTCCTCCTTTGCTTGTGATTCTTCTCTGCTGGTTTCCTGGCCCTGCTGCAGCTTCTTGAACTACTGATCCTCTGCTTGTGTTTGACCTTGGCTTTATTGACCACTCTTCTGCTCTGCGTTTTTGTACCTCGCTCATCTCCTGGTTTGACTCGGCTCGTTCACTTCGCTTGTTGCTCACGGTGTCCCCGTGGGCAACTTCCCCATTTCCCTGGCTTCTTTGTACCCTTGTCTGTTTGTCTGTCGTGCACCTATTGAGTGTAGGGACCGTCGCCCAGTTGTACCCCGTCGCCTAGGGCGGGTCATTGCAAGTAGGCAGGGGTAGATTAGGGCTCACTTGTCTGTCTCCCTACCCCGACATTACAGCATGCTTGGAAGAAATATACCAGACAGACAAATGTTGGTAGAGATCCTCCCTCAGTGGAGTAGGAAGTACAACTGAACTTTATTGAACAAAGAATTACAAGTTTCCTCCCTAGAGATGTGGGACGTGCTTAAGCTCTATTGGCTCTATTCAGTTGTGAGTTCATCTGCACACTCCTCTTGCATTCCAGGGGCGGTGTCTTCAATAGGCGTGTTCCTTATGCAAACTCCATCTTGTTTCATACATTCAAATTCTTTGTGAAATATACTGATATTTAGTCTATATAAGGCAATAATGTTTTCGCAAGCAATATACAGGCTAATGATCCCGGACACCCTCACTAATATATACACAATTTTCATTATTCTGTTCTGTTTCATAAAAAGCAAAAAGTAAAGAGATTTGTTGTTTATATGAAGAAAAAAAAAAGCTTCCACTAAGGGTATGTTTACACGCAGTGTTTTCAGGCGTATTTCAGGGCATTTACGCCTCTAAAAACGCCTGAAAAAATGGCAGTTGAACGCCTACAAACATCTGCCCATTGAAATCAATGGGAAAAACAGCATTTAGTTCATATGGGGCGTCTTTTTACGCCTCTGTTTAAAAAAACGGAGCGTAAAAAGAAGTAGCATGTCACTTCTTGAGGCGTTTTTTGGAGCTGATTTTCCATTGAACACTATGAAAAACTCCTCAAAAAACTCCTCAAAAAAACGCCTGAAAAGAAGCCACAAAAGAAGCTCCAAATTTCATTTTCAGCTTCAAAAACGCCTGAAAATCAGAGGCTGTTTTCTCTGAAATCAGCTCCGTATTTTCAGACGTTTTTTGTTAAGCATGTGAACATACCCTCAAACTACAAGTGTGATATAAGTCCAAAGGCCAAACAAATTCTCTCCTGTTTACTGACCTACCAGCAAAGGCTGGGTTCACACAACCTCTTTTCAGACGTAATGGAGGCGTTTTACGCCTCGATTTACGCCTGAAAAGACGGCTTCAATTCGTCGGCAAACATCTGCCCATTGCTTTCAATGGGTTTACGATGTACTGTGCCGACGACCTGTCATACCTGTCATTTTACGCGTCGCTGTCAAAAGACGGCGCGTAAATAAGACGCCTCGTCAAAAGAAGTGCAGGACACTTCTTGGGACATAATTGGAGCCGTTTTTCATTGACTCCATTGAAAAACAGCTCGAATTACGTCCGTAATGGACGCCGCGAAAAACGCGAGTATGAACAATTACGTCTGAAATTCAGGAGCTGTTTTCTCCTGAAAACAGCTCCGTAATTTCAGACGTATTTGCAGTTATCGTGTGCACATACCCTAAGAGTTTAGAACCATACCCTATTACGTTCTAAGTTATATTGAGCACTGATAATTATCTGTTACTGTTACCCATTGGACAGCCAGCCACTATATATGATGTATATGGAAATTAGATGGTGTACAGCAGTGATCCCCAACCACCAGGCCGCGGACCAATACCGAGCCATAGATCATTTGTTACTAGGCCGCAGTATCTTGTATGGGCCCCGATGGTCGCAGGGAATTCAAACTGCACCAAATTGTGGTGCAGTTTTTCGCCCGGAATGTCCGTTGCGAAAAACTGCTGAGCATACAGGCCGGCCTCCTGGGATCATGTTTGATCCCATGTGACTGCCGCTACAGTCTGTGATTGGCTGCAACGGTCACATGGGATTAATCGTCATAACTGGAGGCCGGTCTGGAGGAAGAAACAGACTTCTGAGTAAGTATAAGATTATTTGTGATTCCGCCGCAATAAACGCAGCAACTGCTATTTTTTGTGGGTTTTACCTCCCCATTGAATTCAATGGGGAAAACCCGTAACAAGTAAGCAGCGTTTACGAACAATTGACATGCTGCGGAATAAAACTCCGCACCACATGGTAATTTCTCCGCTCACTATTTACGCAGCGTTTGGATGAAATTTGTTCTATCTCATCCACTTTGCTGCTACTGTATTACACTGCGGATTATCCGCAACAAAATCCTCAGTATTCGTGCAGCGTGTGAACTGACCTGAAACAGAACAACCCCCCCCCCCCTCCCCTGCTGCTGGTCCGCTGAAAAATTGTCTTGCATAAAACTGGTCCTTGGTTAAAAAAAGGTTGGGGACCGCTGGTGTACAGTACACCAATCACAGCATATTTGCTTTTTCATGACAGCAAATATGGTTTCTACATATAAAAGAAGCACCTGATGACTAGACTTGGTAACTGAGATGGTACAGCATGTTATACATGAATTCAGCATTGGACTAACCACGTTTGGTACCATATATAACTTATTCATATATATAACTTGTCCTTGAATGTACATCTACATTGATAAGGATTCAGTCTCAGGCTGGGTTCACACGACCTATTTTCAGACGTAAACGAGGTGTATTATGCCTCGTTTTATGTCTGAAAATACGGCTACAATACGTCGGCAAACATCTGCCCATTCATTTGAATGGGTTTGCCGACATACTGTGCCGACGACCTGTCATTTACGCGTCGTCCTTTGACAGCTGTCAAACGACGACGTGTAAATTGAATGCCACGGCAAAGAAGTGCAGGACACTTCTTTGCAACGTAATTTGAGCCGTTCTTCATTGAAATCAATGAAGAGCAGCTCAAGATTACGGGCGTCAAAGACGCCTCGCATAATGCGAGGAGGAGCTTTTACGTCTGAAACGACGCAGCTGTTTTCTGCTGAAAACAGTCTGTCTTTTCAGACGTAAAAGGAAGCTAGCGTGTGCACATACCCTAAAAATTGATGGGCTAGAATATGTATTCCGAGTATATAGCAAAGCCTGCACCAAGGCTTTGAAGGAAATGTGTGGGTGTATTGATCATGTATTTTTAATTCACTAGAGTTTACTTACCATATACATTTATCACTGTTGTACTTCTAAGTCTGTATTCACATCTGCATTGTGCCATTCCGTTGTTCTGCTCCGTTAGAGGAGCAGAACAAGGGAGTAATGGAAACGCCGGTTGCCGACGGAACCCATTGACTTTAATAGGTTCCTTCGGCTTGGCCATGATTTTACCGGACACAATAGCGCAGCATACTGCTCTATTGTCTCTGGTAATCTCCGGTAATCCCTGCCGGATCTGCGATGGAGGCCCCTCCAACTCTGCCAAACCCTTTTATTGTTATATAGCAGCTATGGTGCAAGCAGATCAGGATTTACTATTGGAGGAATAATTGTATGTTACTTTATTCGTTAGGACTACAATTTTAGCCTTTTGAAACAATCAGTGTTTGTATGCACTGTTGGACTGACTTTAGTTTTTTTACTGATGGAGCATCCTTGTGCATTTCCACTGCTTCTTCAGGTTGTCTATGTATGTCCTGGCAATCTTAAGAATGGAAGAAAGCAAGAGCAGATACATTGGACCGATTGAAGTTTGAGCCGGATATAAAATTAGAACTTCTGTATTTTCCAGGAGATGGCACCATTGTGCAAAACATGATTGTACATTCTCCTGATTCCAAAGCATTTTACCAAAGTCATTTACTCACTAGAAATGTTTGAACTGTATGTATTCAGAATTATTAACAAAGAATAGTCTTCATAATACATTGGATTCTAGCTTTTAATAATCTAAAATTGTCTTATTCATTTCATACTCATTTTAATTAATTTTACACTGTTATTTTATTTATAAGGTAAAAATAATACATAACCTGATTATGTTACATTCAATAACAAAAAAAGTTGTTCTAAGGGGCCGTTCACATATGTCAGTGGCCCCTATCAGTTTCCCACCGGCGCGTTGCAGAACAGCCGGAGGGAAACTGATGTTAGAACGGATCCCATAGCTTTCTATGGGATCAGTTCTGGCACATGGGACATAAGTTGTGCCGCCGTACGGAGCCGGACTTGTGCAGGAGCCGAATCCAAAAATGTTACCAGCAGCGTTTTTATGCCCAGCTCCCTGGGAGGTCCTGCACCGTATACTATTTAATCTATTGTTCCCAAGTTCAACGCCGGGTGCTGCTGCATCCACCTTCCGGCAGAACCTGGCATGGGAATCCAGGCTAGAGCATTGACGATGCTTTGCCCAAGCAGTAGGAGCGGAATTGAGTGCCACCTATGCCCCCCTGTAGATAGCAGCAGCACCCCTGTAGATACGCCGCACCCCTGTATATAGCGCTACCCCCTATAGATAGCGCCATTGTAGCTCCCTCTAGCAGCAGAATCTGACGC
The DNA here is from genome assembly GCF_050947455.1 of Rhinoderma darwinii. Classification (NCBI taxonomy): domain Eukaryota; kingdom Metazoa; phylum Chordata; class Amphibia; order Anura; family Rhinodermatidae; genus Rhinoderma; species Rhinoderma darwinii. The sequence continues at coordinate 110,779,866 of NC_134688.1, read as the reverse complement.
TGTGGCCAGGGATTCCCTCCAAGAGGAGCCCTTGATGCCACAGTCCATATATGGACAGTGACTTCAGGGGCTACTCCTGGAACAGAATCCCCTTCCAAGAGTGTCAGCAACACTCTGGTGGAGATTCCGCTTCTAGAGGTAATCGCTGACGTCACTGTCCATAGATGGACTGTGGCATTAGGGGCTCCTCCTGGAGGGAATCCCCGGACACAGCGTCGGCAATGCACTGGCCCGGGAATTCCGCTGCTAGAGGAAGCTTCAGTGGCGCTATCTACAGGGGAAGGGGGGAAGCGCTATATACAGTGGTGTGGCGCTATCTACAGGGGAGCTCTGTATGGCACTCTCTACAGGGGCGCTGTACACAGGGCGCTGTGTGGTGCTATCTACAGGGGACGCTGTTTGGTGCTATCTACAGAGGACTGTGTGACATTATCTACCGGGGGTACTGTGGAATTATCTACAGAGGGCACTGCAGCATTATCTACAGGGGATGTGTGGCACTATCTACAGAGGGTACTACGGCATTATCTACAGGGGGTGTGGCACTATATACAGAGGACACTGTGGAATTATCTACAGGGGTTGTCTTGCACTATATACAGGGGGAGGGTGGCATTATTTACAGGGGGTGTGGCACTGTATATAGAGAGCAGTGTGGCACTATTTACAGAGGGAACTGTAACATTATCTACTGGGGGGCGTGTGGCACTATATAAAGAGGGCACTGCGGAATTATCTACAGAGGGCACTGCTTCATTATCTACACATGAAATTCATATGTTTTTAAAAATTTGTCAAAAACAGAAACACGAACATGGAACGGATACCAAACAGATGCAAAACGGCCATCAAAAACGGACCTAGATGGCAGTTTTTAACGGCCGACGGTCGGACCCTGTTGAGTGAATAGAAACAACAGCAATCCCAGCGCAGTGTGGGGTGGGTAGGAGATGCGGGGTGGGATTGGGTAGCTGTAATGGCACCAAAAACTAGCTCCACCTTTAAGTTAGGGCTAGTGTTTGGCGTCTTTGCAGGCTTACAAGGCTGCTTCGAAGATCTGAGGTGAGGTCAGTGGACAGCAGCTGCCTTCTGGGCTCTCTCCTTGGCGCCGGCCTTGGCACTGCACTGAATATGACACCTGTGACATTACAATGTGTGCGTCAGACTTCAGTGTAGCACTAGAGCCAGAGCAGAGAAGGAGAGCCCTGACATGGTACACAAAATGTATCTAATCTATCATGTATCCAATCTAACATCTCTAATAGTTTCCGTTCATCACCATTCCGGCAGGTTTCCGGTTTTCCGACGGAATCAATAGCGGAGTCGACTGCGCTATTGATTCCGTCGAAAAATCGTAAACCTGCCGGAATAGTGACGAACGGAAACCATTAGCGATGTTTCCGTCACCATTGATATCAATGGTGACTGAAACGGAAGCTGTGGTTTCACTTTCACTTTCCGTTGCCGGGTTCACCCGATGGAAACCTCCGACGGAACCCCGGAACGGAAAGCGAACGGTGATGTGAACAGGCCCTGATACATGTGAACGCACCCTAAGGGCCTGTTCATATCAGCGTTGGCTTTCCGTTCCGGGTTTTATGGCGGAGGTTTCCGTCGGGTGAACCCCGCAACGGAAAGTCAAACTGAAACCACAGCATCCGTTTCTGTCACCAATGATATCAATGGTGACGGAAACATTGCTAATGGTTTCCGTTCGTCACCATTCCGGCAGGATTACGTTTTTTCGACGGAATCAATAGCGCAGTCGACTGCTATCAATGGTGACGGAAACAGAAGCTGTGGTTTCAGTTTGACTTTCCGTTGCGGGGTTCACCCGACGGAAACCTCAGATGGAGCCCCGGAACGGAAAGCCAACGCTGATGTGAACAGGCCCTTAGTTCTGTACTTGGATGTGATTGGTAAGGCCCCATTCACATCGCTGTTACTTAACCCGTCAGTCCCGCTGACCTGACGGATACAGGATTCAGCACTAGATACAGCTGCTCTGTATACAGAGTACAAAGCAGCTGTATCTCAAAAAGTAGAAATCATTTTTAATAAAAAAAAGTATTTAGGAAGTTGAACAAAACACACTGATACACATTTATATTAAAAAAACAAAAATGTTTTTAAAGGTATTCATACCCTTAAAGCTCTGTTTATTCATCTCTAGTTTAATTAAATGTAAGCTCATTCATATTCACATATTCACTGAAGGGCTCACCTTTTGGTAACACCTGAATGTATGAACATTATTGAGCCGCAACTTCTTTGTGGCTACAGGAAATTCTACAGCGTGCCAGTGCACACTTGTATGGTACAACTAAATCAGTTGTCCTTCTGCATTTAGGTGCACGCTTGTATGGACTATATTGCAAGAGGCTGTGGCTAATTAATATTCATATATTTATTACACAGCCCACCTTGTGGTAACACCTCAACCTCAGCGTTATTTAAAGGGCAAGCCCAAAAGTTAATATTAAAATGCTAATGAGCTGCAACCTTAAAAAAAAATGAGGCATAGCTTTCAAGTTGCACTGATTGAAAACTGCCAGAAAACTTTTATAAGTGTATATCCTGGTGTAGTTCAGTAGTTATATTGTATTCTTTAAAGTGTACCTCCAAAGATTCACTTAAAACCAATTCAACTAAAATTCTATATTAAAGAGGCTCTGTCATCACATTATAAGTACTATCTTGTACATAATGTGATTGGCGCTGCAATGTAGATTACAGCAGTGGGTTTTATTTAGAAAAACGATCTATTTTCACCAAGTTATGAGCGATTTTAGCTTTATGTTAATGACTTTCTTAATAGACAACTGGGCGTGTTTTTACTTTTGACCAAGTGGGCGTTGTGGAGAGAAGCGTATGATGCTAACCAATCAGTGACCAATCAGCGTCATACACTTCTCTCCATTCATTTACTCTGCACATAGTGATCCTGCGTTGTTCACTATGTGCAGTGACATACTCACACATTAACGTTACTGAAGTGTCTTGACAGTAAATAGACATCGCGTCCAACCAGAACGGGATGTCTATTCACAATCCTGACACTTCGGTAACGTTTGTGTGTGACTTACAGCACAGCAAGCATAATCTCGCGAAATCACGCTGTAAATGACAGCACAACGTGATCTCGATGTGCTGTGCTGTGCTGTGCTGTAAGTACAACACAAACGTTACCGAAGTGTCTGGATTGTGAATAGACATCCCGTCCTGATTAAAGGTGATGTCTATTCACTGTCAATACACTTCAGTAGCGTTAATGTGTGAGTATGTGACTGCACATAGTGAACAATGCAGGATCACTTAGTGCAGAGTAAATGAATGGAGAGAAGTGTATGACGCTCATTGGTCACTGATTGGTTAGCGTCATACACTTCTCTCCACAACGTCCACTTGGTCAAAAGTAAAATCACGCCCAGTTGTCTATTAAGAAAGTCATTAGCATAAAGCTAAAATAGGTCATAACTTGGTGAAAATAGATTGTTTTTATAAATAAAAAAACACTGCTGTAATCTACATTACGGCGCAGATCACATTTTGTACAAGATAGGGCACTTATAATGCGGTGACAGAGCCTCTTTAAGGTTCTAATTTAGAATGAATAAAATATCGCTCGATGCTGTTTATTAGCTTAATTGCTGAGATAGAGAGACAGCTAAAATAACTTGAATATTTTACCCAAACAGGGAATTCTAAGTGGTCGGTGTCTGTAAAGTTCTGTGATCAAAGCAGCATAAGCACTGATTCAAGCAGGCAGTTTCATTCTCTCTCTGCAGTCTGAGAGGAGTGCCTAGTGTAATGTAAACGAGCGGGCTTGTAGACCGTGACCGGGCTGCAGTGCCACTGTACCTGTCTACCATTAAAAGATAATGAATCCTAACATTGCGATTGTTAAGTATTCACTCTTACATACAAGCAGAATTTTTATAGAGTTTCTTTTAACGGGGCATCGGCAGCATGTCAAAAGAATCTATATTGAATGGAACTAATGGCCTCCCATCCTGGTCGCAAGGACTCAGCCAATGTTCTGTGTTAATGACCACATAAAGAAAGAAGCTTATTAAAAAAATATATAGCATTACAAGTTATGATTACTAGATTCTGGAGATGGGATGTTGTTCCAGGGATTTATTCTAATTGTCATATTTGGAGTGGAGGAGGAATTTTAATGAGGCAATTGGCATCCGTCTCATTGAGGTTTTTGCCTTCTTTGGGATCAACATGGTAGGATTAGATCAGGTTCACATGTAGCGTAAATACCACAGATTTTCTGCAACGGATTTCATTGCGCAAAATCGGCAGTGTATTACAGTAGCAGCGAAGAGGATGAGATTGGAACAAATCTCATCCATACGCTGCATAAAAAACCTGACAAAAAAACATTTCTAAATTGACCTGCAGTGCGTTTTCTCAATACACAGCATGTCAATTTATGCTGTGGAATCGCTTGTTTTTGGTTGTGGGTTATCCCCATTGAATATAAGACCCGCAACGAACAGCAGTTGCTGTGACATTTGCGGCTGAAAAGCTGCAACTCAGAAAAAAACAAAAACATTATACTTAGCCAGATTGCTCTGCTTCTGCGTCCAGCCCTGCCTCCAGGGGTGACGTTTCATCCCATGTGACTGCTGCGGCCAATCACAGGCTGGGCTGCACTCTACCCGCCCTGTGTGAACATACCCTTTTTTTACGTGTTTTCAACGCGTTTTTGTCACGTAATTAGGTCTCCCATTGACTACGGGAATTGGGGTACGTTCAGGCGGCTTAGTTTCATCCGTTTTTTTTTGTTTTTTTTTAAACGGCGCATAAAAAAACGCCCAGTAAAAATAAGCGCATGTCACTACTTAAACCGTTTTTGGAACCGTTTTTCAATGTGTCAATAGAAAACAGCTCCAGAAACGGGCGCAAAAAATGCTTTAGAAAACTTGTGTGGTTTCAAATATGGCTGAAAATCATTTTTCATTTTGCGTGTGAACATACCCTTAGGCGCGTATTGAGGGCATTTTCGGCACATTTTACGTGACAAGAATTGACCTGATGCTTCTTTTTTTGGATGACGTGTTTTTTTAAACATGTGAGCGTAACGAAAACCACATCGTATGCACTACAATGCGGTTTCCCATTGATGTCAATGGGAAGCTTAAAGCATGCATTTTTGATGCGGTTTTGACGCATTTTTTGGCAAAAACACGTTGAATACACACTGCACGGGGCCCCTCATGCCTGGGTGCATCGCTAGCACCGGAGGGCGACAGCCACATTTACCTGTATTTGCGTCCTGAATACTATAGGCTGCAGGCCACGTTAGGCTCTGCGAAGACTCCCTGCGCAGTTCGAGCATGATGACATCACTGCATCACGCTGGTCTGGGCATGCGTCCCACCCGGAGGATATATAGCGCTCCGTAAGTCTCGGTAACGGGGCAAAGTAAGTGAAATATTTTTTATTTTCTTTGGGGGGGAGCGCTGTGTAGCACTACATACAAGGGGGGAGCACTGTGTAGCACTATAAGCAAGGGGGGAAAGCGCTGTGTAGCACTATATATACAAAGGGGGGAGCGCTGTGTAGCACTATACACCGTGTTCCAAATTATTATGCACATTGGATTTAAGTGTCATAAACATTTAATTATTCGTTTTTCAATTAAACTCATGGATGGTATTGTGTCTTAGGGCTCTTTGGATCATTGTAATCAATCTCAGACACCTGTGATAATTAGTTTGCCAGGTGTGTCCAATCAAAGGAAAACTACTTAAGAAGGACGTTCCACATTATTAAGCAGGCCACAGGTTTCAAGCAATATGGGAAAGAAAAAGGATCTCTCTGCTGCCGAAAAGCGTGAAATAGTGCAATACTTTGGACAAGGTATGAAAACATTGGATATTTCAAGAAAACTTAAGCGTGATCATCGTACTGTGAAAAGATTTGTGGCTGATTCAGAGCACAGACGGGTTCGTTCAGATAAAGGCATAATGAGGAAGGTTTCTGCCAGACAAATTAATAGGATTAGGAGTGCAGCTGCTAAAATGCCATTGCAAAGCAGCAAACAGGTATTTGAAGCCGCTGGTGCCTCTGGAGTCCAGCGAACTTCAAGGTGTAGGATCCTCCAGAGGTTTGCAAGTGTGCATAAAGCTATTATTTGGCCACCCCTAAACAATGCTCACAAGCAGAAACGGTTGCAGTGAGCTCAGAAATATATGAAGACAAATTTTCAAACTGTGTTGTTTACTGATGAGTGCCGTGCAACCCTGGATGGTCCAGATGGATGGAGTAGTGGATGGTTGGTGAATGGCCACTATGTCCCAACAAGGCTGCGACGTCAACAAGGAGGTGGCGGAGTCATGTTTTGGGCTGGAATCATGGGGAGAGAGCTGGTAGGCCGCTTTAGGGTCCCTGACGGTGTGAAAATGACCTCTGCAAAGTATGTAGAGTTTATGACTGACCACTCTCTTCCGTGGTACAAAAAGAAGAACCGTGCCTTCCGTAGCAGAATTATCTTCATGCATGACAATGCACCATCTCATGCTGCAAAGAATACCTCTGTGTCATTGGCTGCTATGGGCATAAAAGGAGAGAAACTCATGTTGTGGCCCCCATGTTCCCCTGACCTCAACCCTATTGAGAACCTTTGGAGCATCCTCAAGCAAAATATCTACGAGGGTGGGAGGCAGTTCACATCAAAACAGAAGCTCTGGGAGGCTATTCTGACATCCTGCAAATATATTCAAGCAGAAACTGTCCAAATCCTCATAAATTCAATGGATGCAAGAATTGTGAAGGTGATATCAAAGAAGGGGTCCTATGTTAACATGTAACTTGGCCTGTTAAGTTTTTTTTGATTGAAAGAGCTTTTCATTTCTGTAAATATGACCTCCTGATGCTGCAAATTCAACAAATTACAATTTTAGTTCTCTTTACAACCTTTAAAATGTTTTGATCTCTGTTGTGCATAATAATTTGAAACAGTGCATTTTGAGTTTTTTACTTCTAAAAAAAAATTTGTTATTATTAGGAGATTTGTTCAATAAAATTCGCATTATACTCCAACGGTTGATGGCTTAAAGATAATACTGACTGTCATTTGCATCGACTATTTATTAAAATCAGCGAAAAATAATATGTGCATAATAATTTGGAATGCGGTGTATACAAAGGGGTGAAGCGCAGTGTGGCACTATATACAAGAAGGGGCGAAGCCCTGTGTAGCACTATATACAAAGGGGGGACCGCTGTGTGGTACTATATACAAGAAGGGGGGTAGCGCTGTGCAGCACAATATACAAGGCGGGGACCACTGTGTGACACTATATACAAGTGTGGGACCGCTATGTGGCACTATATACAAGGGGGGAAGCACTGTGTGGCACTATAAACAAGGGGGAGCACTGTGTAGCACTTTATACACGAACGGGGAGTGCTGTGTAGCACTATATGCAAGAAGGTGGTGAAGCACTGTGCAGCACTATATACAAGGGGGAAGCGAATTGTGGCAGTATATACAAAGGGGGAGCGTTGTGTGACACTATATACAAGGGGTGAGCGCTGTTTGACACTATATACAAGATGGGAGCGCTGAGTGACACTATATGCAAGGGGAAGCGCTATGTGACACTATACACAAGGGGGAGCGCTGTGTGACACTATACAAGGGGGGAGCGCTGTGTGATGCTATATACAAGGGAGGAGAGCTGTGTCACACTATATACAAGGGGGGAAGTGCTCTGTGGCACTATATACAAGGGGGGAGCGCTGTGTGACACGATATACAAGGGGGAAGCGCTGTGTAGCACTATATACAAGGGGAGCGCTGTGTGACACTACAGTATATAAAGGGGGAGCGCTGTGTAGCTCTATATATAAGGAGGGGAGAAGCTGTGTGGCACTATATTCAAGGGGAGCGCTGTGTGACACTATACAAGGGGATCGCTGTGTGGCACTATATACAAGGGGGAGCGCTGTGTGACACTATATACAAGGGGGGGAAGCGCTGTGTGACACTATATACAAGGGGGAGCGCCGTGTGGTACTATATACAAGGGGCGGAGCGCTGTATTGTACTCTATACAAGAAGGGGGAGTGCTGTGTAGCACTATATACAAGAAGGGGGGAAGCGCTATGCGGTACTATGTACAAAAACGGGGAGCACTGTGCAGCACAATATGCAAGGGGGGAAGCGCTGTGTAGCACTATACACACGGGGGAAGCACTGTGTAGCACTATATACAAGAAGGGGGGAAGGGCTGTGTAACACTATATACAAGTAGGGGGGAAGAGCTGTGCAGCACAATATACAAGGGGGGAGCGCTGTGTAGCACAATATACAAGGGGGAGCGCTGTGTGGCACTATATACAAGCGGGGAAGCAATGTGTGACACTATATACAAGGGGGAAAGTGCTGTGTAGCACTATATACAAGAAGGGGGGAAGCGCTGTGTGGTACTATATGCAAGAAGGGGGTGAAGCGCTGTGCAGCACTATATACAAGGGGTGGTAGTGCTGTGTAGCACTATATACAAGGGGAAGCGCATTGTGGCACTATATACAAGGGGGGAGCATTGTGTGACACTATATACAAGGGGGAGGGCTGTTTAACACTAAATACAAGAGGGGAGCGCTGTGTGACACTATATATAAGGGGAAGCACTATGTGACACTATACACAAGGGGGAGCACTGTGTGACACTATATACAAGGGGGAGCGCTGTGTGATGCTATATACAAGGGGGAGAACTGTGTGCCACTATATACAAGGGGGAGCTCTGTGTGACACTATATACAAGGGGAAAGCGCTGTGTGGCACTATATACAAGGGGGTCACTGTGTGACACTATATACAAGGGGGAAGCACTGTGTAGCACTATATACAAGAGGGAGAGCTCTGTGTGAAACTATATACAAGGGGGAGCGCTGTGTGGCACTATATACAAGGGGAGGAGTGCAGTGTGACTATAAACAAGGAGGGAAGCGCTGTGTGGTACTATATACCAGGGGGAGCATTGTGTGACACTATATACAAGGGGGAAGCGCTGTGTAGCACTATATACAAGAGGGAGAGCACTGTTTGACAGTATATACAAGACGGGAGCGCTGTGTGACACTATATACATGGGGGGGAGCGCTGTGTGATGCTATATACAAGGGGGAGCACTGTGTGACACTATATACAAGGGGGAAGCACTGTGTAGCACTATATACAAGAGGGAGAGCACTATGTGAAACTATATACAAGGGGGAGCACTGTGTGGCACTATATACAAGGAGGAGTGCTGTGTGACACTATATAGAAGGAGGGAAGCGCTGTGTGGCACTATATACAAGGGGGTAGCATTGTGTGACACTATATACAAGGGGGAAGCACTGTGTAGCACTATATGCAAGAGGGAGAGCACTATTTGACAGTTTATACAAGACGGGAGCGCTGTGTGACACTATATACATGGGGGGAGCGCTGTGTGATGCTATATACAAGGGGGAGCGCTGCGTGGCACTATATAAAATGGGGAGCTCTGTGTTGCACTATATACAAGAGGGGAGCGCTGTGTGGCACTATATACAAGGGGGGGAGCTTTGTGACACTATATACAAGGGGGAAGTGCTGTGTAGCACTATATGCAAGAGGGAGAGCACTGTGTGAAACTATATACAAGGGGGGAAGTGTTGTGTGGCACTATATACAAGGGGGGAGCTGTGTGACACTATATACAAGGGGGAAGCGCTATGTGGCACTATATACAAGAGGGGAGAGCTGTGTGACACTATATACAAGGGGACAAGTGCCCGCTGGCACTATATACAAGGGGGGAGCTGTGTGACACTATATACAAGGGGGAAGCACTGTGTAGCACTATATACAAGAGGGAGAGCACTGTGTGACACTATATACAAGGGGTGAAGCACTGTGTGGCAGTATATACAAGGGGGAGTGCTGTGTAGCACTATATACAAGGAGGGAAGTGCTGTGTAGCACTATAAACAAGGGGGAGTGCAGTGTAATACTATATACAAGAGGGTGTGCTGTGTAGCACTATGTACAAGGGGGGAGCTCTGTGTGACACTATATACAAGGGGGAGCGCTGTGTAGCACTATATACAAGGGGAAGCGCTGTGTGACACTATATACAAGGGGGAGCGCTGTGTGGCACTATATACAAGGCGGGGAGCGCTGTGTGATGCTATCTATGGGGGGATGTGTGTGACGCTGTCTACAGGGGGATGTGTGTGATGCTATCTACATGGGGTTATGTGGCGCTATCTACTGTGGGGGGTGTCGCTATCTACATGGGGTCTGTGGTGCTATCTATATGGGGATGTGGTGCTATCTACAGGGGCACTGTGTATGTTGTGCTTTACTTTACAGTTTGTGACACAATTATATTCACGGGCTTAGTGTTTTGTACTATTTTATTCAAGGGCACAGTGTTTGGTGCTATTATATTTAGGGGCACAGTGTGTGGCACCATAATAATTGTATCTTCGTTTATAGGTCTGGAAATGTTGGAAAACTGAAGAGCCGAAGACATCTGGTTGGCAAATTCTGCAGCAATGGGTCATGACTGGGAGAAGTCGTCATGAAGTCTGGACGGACCCGATGGAGAAGAAAAGAGGAAAAAAAAAAATAGAATCTGAGATGTCATCACCTGTGTGTCACTAGATTTATAGAGAATCTGTCACCTCTCCTGACATGTTTATTATAGGAAATCCTTGTATTTCACAAAAAAAAACTTTGTGCAGTCCAGGACTGATAGACAAATGCATGTTACCATTCCCCTTGTCAGAAGGATGTGTCCCTGCAAAGCGTGATACTCTCAGTATGTAGGGACACAGCCCTTTGACAAGGGGAATGGTAACACCCATTTGTTAATGTTTGCACAAAAAAGGTAGCGTTAATAATCGTTATGGCCCTGCATGGCGGCAGTGGAGAAGGGGGGCCCAAGTTTGGGTAACAGCCCAGGGCCTATGGTCTACTTAATCCGCCACTGGGTAAGACAAAACCTTGGCAGCAGACCAAACACACAGGAAAGGCAAACAAATCAGTGGAACAGCTAATCCCATGATACACATAAAACCACTATACAAAAACTAGATCCCTCAGAGTACCAACAAGTTCCATGGTACAAACAAACACATAGACAAGAACAAAGTCACCAACTAGAATCTGGAAAGAGTTTAGCATATGCCAGAAACACTATAACTAGCTCCTGAGTCTTTCAGGCCTGAAGTATATATAAGCCCAAAAAAAGTACTCCATCCTAATTAACGAGGCAAAGCTAAATGATGACCAAATGCAGACTCAGACCAAAGTCATTGCCTAGCACTGCTCAAACACAGACATAACAGAAATCATTGATTAGCAGCAGTCCTGCTGCTAAACGTAACAAAGGAACACTCTGGTCAAAAATTATACACTGTGTTTAGGCAGGTGCAGGCAATAATAGCTATAGATTGCTACCAGTGTTTATAACCATCTAATATCAGAGTGAGGCCTCCTAGTCCTCTTTCACCATATATAAATATCAGTTAAAATGAATGCTTTTTGCAGGGTCTGAGGTGAGTGAAGGGGTCAGCTTTGTAAGGTGTTCTTTTAATTCCTTTGTCAAACCCCGCCCTCTTTGGCTTTTTAGTTTTGCCAAGTGTTCCATTAAGAGTAGCATTATAACAAAGGTATAAATACCAAAGGAACATGCACTTTTCTGAAGAACTGTGAAGATGGAAAAATAAAAGGGATACATGTTTATAGAAGGGTTAAGAAACTATGAAAAAAATAAAGATTAGTAAATTGTACTGTAAAAACTCAAAGTAAGGATAAGTAATCAGTGGTAATGGTAGGGATCAGTATTGAGCCCTACTTTGTTTTATATTTAGTTTTTAACATTGACATTTGTGGTAATATGTGGTCTGCAAGCGGAAGGTATGTTTATTTGCAGATGACACAAAAACGTATTTCATGGTTGGTATCGCAAAAAGAATAAAGCAAATGTTAAGTGATCTTGATAAAAATTGGAAAATTGATGAAAAAAACAAATAATGATTCAGAATACAAGATAATAAATGTGAGACAACTATAGAATTAATGTTGCCACTGAAAGAAGATGATGATGTAATAAAGTCCTCAAAAGAAATCAAGCAACAAATAAAAACACACAAAATAACCCAAAAATATCCATCAAATTGCCATCAATTTCTATTCCTCCATTCTTGTATTGTATTGATAATGAACTAACATCAATGAGTTAATGCCCATTGATTTAAAAGGTATTTTTGCTTATCAGTTGGCATCAGTTAGCCAGCTTTTCATCAGGTTCCCATTTCTACATATGTGTACTTATAAGTCTTAAAAGATTATAAAAATATCTCAAATACTATCCTATTTTGTTAGAGAATATTTGGCTATGGAGCAGAAAATTATGAAAACACAGTTTTTTGAGGTCAGAGGACCCTTTCACAATTAGACATTTCTATACTGGACCTCCTTAGGCCCTATTCACACGGCACGCTTGCAGTAAAACAATAGACCCCAAATAGGGCTATTCACACAGCCGATTGGCTCCCATAGAAGTCTAACGACAGGGGGCTGTGTGGCACTATCTACAGGGGACACTGTGGCACTATCTACAGGGTGCACTATCTACAGGGGGCACTGTGCCCCCTTACCACATAACAAAAAGATTTATTCCTAGAAAATAAAAATAATAGCATAGACTTCTAATCTGGGATATATATATGCACTACCGTTCAAAAGTTTGGGGTCACCCAGACAATTTAGTGTTTTCCATGAAAACTAACACTTATATTTATCAAATGAGTTGCAAAATGACTAGAAAATATAGGCAAGACATTGACAAGGTTAGAAATAATGATTTTTATTTGAAATAATAATTTTCTCCTTCAAACTTTGCTTTCGTCAAAGAATGCTCCATTTGCAGCAATTACAGCATTGCAGACCTTTGGCATTCTAGCTGTTAATTTGCTGAGGTTATCGGGAGAAATTTCACCCCATGCTTCCAGAAGCCCCTCCCACAAGTTGGATTGGCTTGATGGGCACTTCTTGCGTACCATACGATCAAGCTGCTCCCACAACAGCTCTATGGGGTTGAGATCTGGGGACTGCGCTGGCCACTCCATTACAGATAGAATACCAGCTGCCTGCTTCATTCCCTAAATAGTTCTTGCATAATTTGGAGGTGTGCTTTGGGTCATTATCCTGTTGTAGGATGAAATTGGCTCCAATCAAGCGCTGTCCACAGGGTATGGCATGGCATTGCAAAATGGAGTGATAGCCTTCCTTATTCAAAATCCCTTTTACCTTAAACAAATCTCCCACTTTACCAGCACCAAAGCAAACCCAGACCATCACATTACCTCCACCATGCTTGTCAGGCACTCTTCCAGCATCTTTTCAGTTGTTCTGCGTCTCACAAATGTTCTTCTTTGTGATCCAAACACCTCAAACTTCGATTCGTCTGTCCATAACACTTTTTTCCAATCTTCCTCTGTCCAATGTCTGTGTGCTTTTGCCCATATTAATCTTTTCCTTTTATTAGCCAGTCTCAGATATGGCTTTTTCTTTGCCACTCTGCCCTGAAGGCCAGCATCCCGGAGTCGCCTCTTCACTGTAGAAGTTGACACTAGCGTTTTGCGGGTACTATTTAATGAAGCTGCCAGTTGAGAACCTGTGAGGTGTCTATTTCTCAAATTAGAGACTCTAATGTACTTGTCTAATTGCTGAGTTGTGCAGCGGGGCCTCCCACTTCTCTTTCTACTCTAGTTGGAGCCTGTTTGTGCTGTCCTCTGAAGGGAGTAGTACACACCGTTGTAGGAAATCTTCAGTTTCTTGGCAATTTCTCGCATGGAATAGCCTTCATTTCTAAGAACAAGAATAGACTGTCGAGTTTCACATGAAAGCTCTCTTTTTCTAGCCATTTTGAGAGTTTAATCGAACCCACAAATGTAATGCTCCAGAATCTCAACTAGCTCAATGGAAGTTCAGTTTTATAGCTCCTCTAAACAGCAAAACTGTTTACAGTGGTGCTAACATAATTGCACAAGGGTTTTCAAGTGTTTTCTAATCATCCATTAGCCTTCTAACACAGTTAGCAAACACAATGTACCATTAGAACACTGGAGTGATGGTTGCTGGAAATGGGCCTCTATACACCTATGTAGATATTGCATTAAAAACCAGACGTCTGCAGCTAGAATAGTCATTTAGCACATTAACAATGTATAGAGTGTATTTCTGATTAATTTAATGTTATCTTTATTCAAAAAATCTGTGCTTTTCTTGCAAAAATAAGGAAATTTCTAAGTGACCCTAAACTTTTGAACGGTAGCGTATATACATATATACAATGTATATAATATACTATATATATATATATATATATACATAATTATTATATATATATATATATATATAATATATATAAGTATATTTATATATATCTAAAATTTTATATATATATATATATATATATATATATATATATATATATATATATAGAAAAGGCATATAAATAGAAAATAGCTTGAAAAATGCCAAAGATGGTGGCCTGAAACAGTATATATTGTACCAATAAATTATGTGCTTCATATGATGAATTATTTTAAGGTCTTTTTTAAGTGGCTACCATACTGTATGTTTCTATAGCAAGTCTATATGTTTTGCCTATGGAAATAGAATATATAATAGTAATTGTGGATTTATTTTTATATTATAATAATTACATGTGATAGTATTTTTCCCTTTGGATAGCAACACTTTAGTCAGCCATGTGATATGATGGCCTTTGTAGTTATTAGTATGTTGTTTATAAATGACTATAATATAATTTGACTCTTTTGTGAGGATAGATTTTCCCCTTGCTTTCTTGAGATGGTTTGGAAATAGTAAGATAGTAACTCAGCTATTTAGTTAATGGAAATTATTCCACTGACTCTTAATATAATCATCCTTACTATAGTTGCTAAATATTGGATCATGTTTTCTTACTATTTACTGTAGATTGTTTTACTTTTTTTTTGTAACTTAAACGTGGGTTTTTTTTCTCAAGACTGGCTAATTCTGCTAAAATACCAATATACTTGAAAATGCAGCTTTTTTTTCCCAATGTTTAAATGCCCATTAAAGCACAGTTCAAATGGCATTGTCTAAACAATATATATTCATGAAACTTGGTCACCCTTTGACTGACAGATAACAGCTGAGCCATGATTGAGGTCAGTGGAGTCAAGATAAAATAAATCATCAATACAATAGTTTTCAGAGGCAGAGGCAGGGAATTGTATGGTGTTTTACTCTGTTTTTGCATTTGATGAGTGCTGATGAAACTGGATCATAACTATTGGTAAGGGGCCTAAAATCGTTATACACAATTATGGTGAAAAATGCCTATGTTGTTTTTGAAAAAAACGCAAAAACAATACACATAGATGAATGTTATAACTAAACAGGGCAAGATGATCATGTCGAACGCCAGAAAATCCATTGTATAAGATTATTTATAAATCTATGTCCATTGTCAGCTCAATATCTTAAATAATTAAATGAACGATTAGTGGTTTGAAAAATCTCGGCTGAGCATCTACCATCAGTGTGATCAAACAACTGGCCGAGAGGAAACTCCTTCACATCAAGCGAGGAGTGTCATTATGGGCCAGCGACATCTCTAGAGAGAGCGGTGCAATAGGCAGTAATGCCTATTGTCAATCTAAATGTCCCTATGAGTGAGTGATAATGACGCCGCTGATCACGATGATTTTTATGGTGGCATGATCAATAGAGATCAGTGATAAATGATGGTTTTATTGTTGATCTTTTCCTTCATTCACACTGGCCAATTATTGTAACAATCACTTGGAAAGAAGTGTATTGTGAAGGTAAGTGACTAGAGTAAACAGCCTTTTACAGAAGCACCAATATAACTGCACCGTAAGAACAACAACAATATAAACAATAATATGAAAATGTTCATATCTGAGTACAGATGAAGAACTCAAAGGTAGAAGGGGCTATTACAGAGGCATTGCTCTTGATTCATGGGAATTCACTATTTAGGTAGGAATAATGGAGTTTTGTCTCAGCATTTGGTGTTCTAGTTAGATTTGTAGCTTGTTGTTTCATAAAAGTCCCCTTTCACTTTAGATACAGTGTTGGAAATTTGTTTTTAAATTGGGGGAAAAACTTGCTTTTCTTAATGTCTTAATCTATTGCTCCTACCCCAGTTCTAAATCTAAAATCACACAAAATTGGAAAAAAACTGTGTACCTAGCATTTTGCGTAGTAATTTTCCCCTATTATTATATTCATAACCGGCAGATTTTTTTCAGAAATTTCTGAAACTTTCCCATTCATCTCAATAGAGCTTACAGAAATCCATGTGCTTGCCGCCAAAACAGCACAATTCAGATGAATGTAACTCATTTTTATTTGCAGAAATTTGTACAACAAATCTCTCACGTGTGCATTCACCCTCAAACAGACAAAGTCAATTTTGCTTTTCCGTTCTTGGGATCAGTGTCTATTTTTACCTTTTCAATCTGAATGTGGAATTTGTCATAACAATAATAATAGTGTCATTTAAAGTAGACTTTCATGTAATATACAAATTTTATTTGTGAATGGCAGTTTTAAAACGTAACCCTTGTCAAAATAAAAACATAGATTTGGCTGACATTACAGAATCATAAAATATTTCCACTAATTTCTACTTCCCTGTTTCTTTGTTTTCATAGAATCATTATCAGATGTTATCATTACATATGAAGCTATGTTTTGGTTGGAGTTACCCTTCAACCATTACAGGACTTTTATGATGATGTTGGGAGTAGTATGCCATTCTTGAAAAATGTATCAAGATGAGGCTTACGTAAGCCAGAAAATATGCAACATGGCAGCGCAAGTACATGATCCAGTAAAGCCATAGAGATGGGTGCAAGCACTGTGTCGATATCTGATACAGATGAACGTAAGAAAATAAAACATATATATTTATTTAAAATCTGGAGAACATTAGAAGTATGTCAGGTTCTACAACAAGAAAAAGAAGCACAATCAGATAAGCGAACACCCAATGCAAATAGTACAAAAATGAATAGCTTTTATTAATCAAAAAATAGCACACAAGCTAAAAACAATTAAAAACATACAAACATAAGCCCATGTCAAATAAGCAGGGCAAAACTACAGCCTCAACATATGTATCAAATAGGACAAAAAATATGTAAATATAGTAATAATAGCAAAACGGGTCGATATTGTGGACACCTACGCCAAATTTTTTTTAACATTTTTTTTTATGTGTAATAGAACAACCCTGAACTGAGCTATGTCAAGAAAATATCAAAAGTGGACGCAAAAAAGCACCATTCAGAACAATAATGCTGTGGATGCAGTTGAAAGCAAGCACACAGAAAAGGGCATATAGAGAGAATAAACAAAGTCACAAAACGGAAATATACCTGACCCGGAAGGCTGTAGTGTTGCGTATCGCTGCCTCTCAGTGCGGCTGCCTCAGGGGAAATAGAGCAGGTTCCAACATTACTTAAAGGAGTAACTTTTAAATAACTGAAAATCGACCTAAATTTTATAGTTACTTTGCTTTATTTATCCTTTTGATTTTGCATTACACACTGTTTTATTTATAATTCCACCTCTTTAGGCCTCAAGCACACATCGTGGCCATTATACGGCCGCAAATAACGGATCCGCAAAACACAGACCGCACACGTATGGCTTTCGTGTGCAGTCTGTAGTTTTAACAGACCAATGGATAGAATGGCCGAGACTGATCTGCAAAAACGGACAGGAATAGGACCTGTTCTATTTTTTGAGGAACGGCCACGCGATTCCGCAAAAAAAACAGAAGTGTGCATGGCCCTATAGAAATGAATGGGTCAGTATGCTATGCATTAAAAAAACGGATAGCACACTGAAGCATTTCACTGAAGTGTGCTTGAGGCCTTACTGTGTTCACAGGTCAGTGTATTCTGGGTAGTCAGATGAAACAGTCCATAGACATGAGATGGAAACCGACTGTAAGATATATGAACAATCAGTCGTCCTTTAGCACTTTTGACTAATTACAAACATATCCGACCACGCACAAAGATCCTCAGGTGCACAAATAAATCACCCCTATGGGTGCTCTTTTACAAACTCTGATCAACCGAAAATTGGCTGCTGTAGCATAAACTTCTGATCACAACCATCCACCATCTCCCCAGAACAAAAGGGCCATGATCCCTTCAGCACTTTCACTGCACATAGAACTGCAACAAAGCCCCATTTAAGTAAATGGGGTTGAGCTGCAGTACATGCATAGCATTGGGTTGGAGTAGCAGTAAGTTATGGCATATCTTAACAGGTTCTGTAACCTATAATAAAAAATAATAATTTTTCTTAGTCCACAACTTAAAGGGTTTCCCTCACCAGTAACATTGATGTCATATTTCTAGGATACATAAATATTCACACGACTGGGTATCAAATTGGCCATAAAATGGCCGTCTTTTTTACAGTCCATTTGCACCTGTGCGGGACTTGATCCCTCATAGACTTCAGCAATTGAGTAATCCGGGAAAATGGGCAAAAATATGACACGTCCTATTTATTCCCGGGCCGTTCACACGGTCCGTTAAAAAACACGGCCGTGTGAATAGCATCATAGACATGCATTAATTTTAATGCAACCGCGTGACAACCCTTAAAAAAAAAGGCTGCGACACGGCCGACTTTCCCTGTCGTCTGAATAAGCCCTTAATGTCTGAATGGTGGTCATCTGATGTGCCCCCCCCATTGATCCCAAGAACAAAAGGGATGCAGCCTATAGTCAGGAGTGTTGCTGTATAAGAGAAAATGTAGCGTATAGGGGTTGTATAGGATTAGAAAAACATGGCTACTTTATTTGAAAAACAGTGCCACAACTGCCAAAGGTTGTGTATGGTATTGCAGCTGAGCCTCATTCATTTCAATGGAGCTGAGCTGCAATAGCAGACAACCCAAGTACAGATGTGGAGCTATTTGTAGAAGAAAGCAGCCATGTTTTTTTTAATCCTGTACATACCTTTTAACATAGCACTGCAGTGCCTTTGTTCTAGGGTACAGTGGGGTCCAGGTGGTCAGATCCCCTCCGATTAGCCAACGATGACATTTACCATTAATGTCAATGGTTGGGGAAAAAAAACTCTTTAAAGTGACTATAGATGTAAAAATGAATCTGGATATCAGAGTGTTAAAGAGGCTCTGTCACCAGATTTTGCAGCCCCTATCTGCTATTGCAGCAGATAGGCGCTGCAATGTAGATTACAGTAACGTTTTTATTTTTAAAAAACGAGCATTTTTGGCCAAGTTATGACCATTTTTGTAATTATGCAAATGAGGCTTGCAAAAGTCCAAGTGGGTGTGTTTAAAAGTAAAAGTCCAAGTGGGCGTGTATTAGGTGCGTACATCGGGGCGTTTTTAATACTTTTACTAGCTGGGCGCTCTTTAGAGAAGTAACATCCTCTTCTCTTCAGAACGCCCAGCTTGTGACAGTGCAGATCTGTGACGTCACTCACAGGTCCTGCATCGTGACGGCCACATCGGCAGCAGAGGCTACAGTTGATTCTGCAGCAGCATCAGCGTTTGCAGGTAAGATCGACTTACCTGCAAACGCTGATGCTGCTGCAGAATCAACTGTAGCCTCTGGTGCCGATGTGGCCGTCACGATGCAGGACCTGTGAGTGACGTCACAGATCTGCACTGTCACAAGCTGGGCGTTCTGAAGAGAAGAGGATGTTACTTCTCATCAGAGCGCCCAGCTAGTGAAAGTATTAAAAACGCCCCGATGTACGCACATAATACACACCCACTTGGACTTTTACTTTTAAACACACCCACTTGGACTTTTGCAAGCCTCATTTGCATAACTACAAAAATGGTCATAACTTGGCCAAAAATGCTCGTTTTTTTAAAATAAAAACGTTACTGTAATCTACATTGCAGCGCCTATCTGCTGCAATAGCAGATAGGGGTTGCACAATCTGGTGACAGAGCCTCTTTAATATCCAATTATTATTTTACAATAACCACTTGTAACCACGCATACAGTGAAGGAAATAAGTATTTGATCCCTTGCTGATTTTGTAAGTTTGCCCACTGTCAAAGTCATGAACATTCTAGAATTTTTAGGCTAGGTTAATTTTACCAGTGAGAGATAGATTATATATAAAAAAAAAAACAGAAAATCACATTGTCAAAATTCTATATATTTATTTGCATTGTGCACAGAGAAATAAGTATTTGATCCACTACCAACCATTAAGAGTTCAGCCTCCTCCAGACCAGTTACACGCTCCAAATCAACTTGGTGCCTGCATTAAAGACAGCTGTCTTACATGGTCACCTGTATAAAAGACTCCTGTCCACAGACTCAATTAATCAGTCTGACTCTAACCTCTACAACATGGGCAAGACCAAAGAGCTTCCTAAGGATGTCAGGGACAAGATCATAGACCTGCACAAGGCTGGAATGGGCTACAAAACCATAAGTAAGACGCTGGGTGAGAAGGAGACAACTGTTGGTGCAGTAGTAAGAAAATGGAAGACATACAAAATGACTGTCAATCGACATCGATCTGGGGCTCCATGCAAAATCTCACCTCGTGGGGTATCCTTGATCCTGAGGAAGGTGAGAGCTCAGCCGAAAACTACACGGGGGGAACTTGTTAATGATCTCAAGGCAGCTGGGACCACAGTCACCAAGAAAACCATTGGTAACACTTTACGCCGTAATGGATTAAAATCCTGCAGTGCCCGCAAGGTCCCCCTGCTCAAGAAGGCACATGTACAGGCCCGTCTGAAGTTTGCAAATGAACATCTGGATGATTCTGAGAGTGATTGGGAGAAGGTGCTGTGGTCAGATGAGACTAAAATTGAGCTCTTTGGCATTAACTCAACTCGCCGTGTTTGGAGGAAGAGAAATGCTGCCTATGACCCAAAGAACACCGTCCCCACTGTCAAGCATGGAGGTGGAAACATTATGTTTTGGGGGTGTTTCTCTGCTAAGGGCACAGGACTACTTCACCGCATCAATGGGAGAATGGATGGAGCCATGTACCGTCAAATCCTGAGTGACAACCTCCTTCCCTCCACCAGGACATTAAAAATGGCTCGTGGAAGGGTCTTCCAGCACGACAATGACCTGAAACATACAGCCAAGGCAACAAAGGAGTGGCTCAAAAAGAAGCACATTAAGGTCATGGAGTGGCCTAGCCAGTCTCCATACCTTAATCCCATCGAAAACTTATGGGGGGAGCTGAAGATCCGAGTTGCCATGCGACAGCCTCGAAATCTTAATGATTTACAGATGATCTGCAAAGAGGAGTGGGCCAAAATTCCATCTAACATGTGTGCAAACCTCATCATCAACTACAAAAAAACGTCTGACTGCTGTGCTTACCAACAAGGGTTTTGCCACCAAGTATTAAGTCTTGTTTGCCAAAGGGATCAAATACTTATTTCTCTGTGCACAATGCAAATAAATAGATATAATTTTGACAATGTGATTTTCTGTTTTTTTTAAAAATATAATCTATCTCTCACTGGTAAAATTAACCTAGCCTAAAAATTCTAGATTGTTCATGTCTTTGACAGTGGGCAAACTTACAAAATCAGCAAGGGATCAAATACTTATTTCCTTCACTGTATCTTTATATATAATTATCACTATTCTCCTTTTATTAGTCAGATCAGATGATTTATTGGCATCTCTATATCTAACTGAAAGGCAGTTATGGAAAGTGTCTAGGGACAGCTCTTAGAGCATTGTTAGTCAAGGTAAGAAATTCAGTGGTGACTACTTTTCTTAACCTCCATGTCACAGGCAGGCACACAAACCGCTATTCAAGGACTTCGATGTGGGGCGCTGTGCACAATATCCCAAATCTGTGCTATGTATTACGTGGATGAAGTGGGATATTGAGCTATTGATATATTTGCTCCAGTCTAATTTTTCATTTTTATGTTTGGGGCTTAGGTGCGCTTCCACTTTACGGTGAATAGAAAAGAATAGTTAAAAATTTGCCCAGAATGTGTCCAAAACAAGTTGATTAATAGTTATTATGGTAGGGTAGCTATTTTGCAAACTCTCACTGACACAGGCAATCTACAGCGACAACTAAGGTGACCAAAAATAAAATAGTGGAGGAATCGGGCAGCATAAGGTGCACTATTTCAGTAAATATCATTCACCTAGATTTTGGAGATACTCTTTATAGAGAACCTCTGGGCCAAACTGAAAATGTAGCTCTTCCTATAGGGTTGGCTGCTCCCCTATTACTATAAGGCCCAGTTCACACAGTTTTTTTGACGCGGAAAGCGCGTCGGAAAACGCAACAAAAAACGTCCGAAAATGCCTCCCATTGATTTCAATAGGAGGCGGAGGCGTTTTTTTCCCGCGAGCGGAAAAAAAATGTTCGTGGGAGAAAGAAGCGATATGCCCTATCTTTGGGCGTTTACGTCTCTGACCTCCAATTGACATCAATGGGAGGCAGAGAAAGCGTATTTCGTGGCGTTTTTGCCCGTGGCACTCAATGGGCGCGAGCGAAAAACTCTGTGTGAACATACCCTAATACATAGCTCCTTTTTATCATATACAGGGGCAATCTTCTGGCAATTAGCTAGAAAAGATGGGTACCAGGGCATGCTCGTCCAGTCCAGGCAGATCATCTTCGTATATTAAATGGACTGAAAATGATAAGAATAAAGGAGCTGGTGAGACTTTTATATCAAAGGTTTTCTTCAAATTCACTGGTACTCCATCTAATACCACACACATTCCAAAAACAGACTTGCTATGAAATTGTGTCTGAGATATAGAATTTAGATTGTAAGCTTCACTGGTATCAGTGCATTAACTGTACGATGTTGTGTAAGGGTCAATGTACACGATGCGTCTTTTCTGCGGTTTTGCTGCATGTAGCCTAACAAGCCAATATTATATAAATACAAGTTCAGGAAAAGTACTGTATGATGTAAAGTAGGATTATTTGCAGTCCTGAAATATGTCCTGAAACTTGCAGTCTTACCCCAAAAATGTGATGTCACTTCATCCCAATATCCACCTACCATCCCTCCCATTCTTATTGCTTTTTTAAAATTAATGTGTGTGTGTGTGCGCGTGTGTGTGCGTGTGTGTGTGTGTGAGCGCGCGTGTGTGTGTGTGTGTGTGTGTGTGTGTGTGTGCGTATACACACACACACACACACACACACACACACACACAAATAGAATCCAGCAGCACAGGCTTAAATGAAAGGAGGTGCAAGCCTTAGGGAACTGACCACTGTCCCTCTAGACAAAAAGCACTTTTGGGGTCAATAAAGCACCCACTTTTTTCAGCATAAGCCTTTGTGAGTGCTGCCTATTTACTGCTATATATATATTTTAAAGTCAGTTAAGTGAGATTTTTGCTAATAACAATATGGACTCCCCTGTGATAGTCTGCAGGGCACAGGTACTTTAAACTGCTTGGCTTGAAATTTCCCACAAAAGAAGTAAGATAACTCTGAATCACCTGTAGGTCATCCACATAAACCTTCCGTTATGCAGAATACTGGAAAATAATAAAAACAACGTTCATTTGTAAAATCCATTTCTTTAATTTATATTTGATATCTTGGGAGCTGTGTAAACTGCAGGTATATAGGCTGCTGAAACCACACAGATGAAGCAGATCAGAATTTGTCATTTACCTGTGCGATGGGATAATTCACTGATCTAATATAGAGACAAACCTGAGGCAACACATGACCATAATGGCATCGACTGACAAATGCCATGTTCAACCCTGCTGCTACATCTGTATATCAGAATGCACCGAATATGATGTTAACAATCCTCAGCCTCAGCTACATATGGTGTATGTATGTGTGTATATATATATATATATATGTATGCATGTGCGTGTGTGTGCGGATGTATATATATATATATATATACATATATATATATATACATATATATATATATATATATATATATATATATATATATATATATATATATATATATATATATATACATATAAAGAAGTATGTGTGTGTCTGTGTGAGATCTCAGAGAGTGTCCTGCACTTGCCTTCAGCTACAGGTTCTGCATGTCATAAAACAGCAATAAAGGGGGGGGGGGTGTTCCCTGTTCCAGAGGTGGATGAGGAGGGAGCACAGGAGTGTTACAATAAGAGGGCTTTGTGTCTTTAAGATGTGTCACAGCCCCCTTCCCTGTACCAAGTCGCTGAATCCAGAGTAGTCACTTTGCTCCTGTTCTCTTCCTCTCCTCTCTCCCTGTGTTTTACTTTGTTGACAGCCCTGCTAGGGGCCTTTTGTTACCTCTCCAGCCAATGAAAGCATTTTACGACAGAGAACAGTTGGGATATAAAAAGAAGGAGTCCCTGTGCCTAGTACATGATCTGTGGTTGCCTACCCCTCCCCTATAAAGACCTGCACAAGGCAGCTGTCCTCTCTGCACCAGCAGCAGCAGCACTACTCAGCTTGGGCACTCAGCTATGCTGTCTCAGCGCTACCCACTCTTCTTCTGCATGCTGGTCCTGTCCCTGGAGTTTTCCAAGAGCGGAGGAGAGTCTATGATGGAGAAAGGAGCCCTGCAGGTGGAGACCTCACTGGGAGAAAGTGAGGAGCAGGACTGCCCGGTGTGTATGTGGAGGAAGCACAGCAAAGAGATGAGGCTGGAGAGCATCAAGTCTCAGATCCTCAGCAAACTCAGACTAAAGGAGGCCCCTAACATCACCCGGGAGGTGGTGAACCAGCTGCTGCCCAAGGCACCCCCTCTCCAGCAGATCCTGGACCAGCACGAGTTTCAGGGAGACTCCTTCCAGCATAATGCTTTCGTGGAAGAGGATGAGTATCATGCCACCACGGAGACTGTCATCAGCATGGCACAGGAAAGTAAGTGCACCCCACTTCTCAGCATGGCATCAATCACTATTGCTATAGCGCTGGACGTTACTGCTTGTCAGGGCACTCACACGTGCTGTGTACCCACGTGTGACAGCTCACCCATTGATCATCAGTGCAGGCAATGGATGGCAGGGGCTGCCTGCAATTCTCCTGGGCATAATAGGGGTTAAGTGGCAATTTCATGCCATCACCTGAGTGTATGCAGAGGTTAATTGTCTAATAATGCCCCTTACTAGAGGTCTGAGCTTTTATATTCATTTACTGTCACACACCGTTCTTTATTTTACATGGGTGCCAGTTCCAGAGGGGTGAGTTAGCCAACCTATAATGTACATGCAGTGACCTGTTTACTGTAGGAAGGCTGCCAATAAGTAAATACCCAGTCCAGTAGTTAGTGCACCCTAGAATATGTCTTGGGAAAGATATCAAGAATTACTTGGCTTCAATTTTTTTGTTATCAAGAACTTAATCAATGACCTGAACCAACTTCTTAAGGTGTGAACATTAAACATGAGTGCAGGTGACCAGCCTGTGGTTGGGGTTACACTCTGTATTTTGCCTACAATCTGATTCATTCTGACAGCATCTAGTAATAATCACTGCATGTAAATGACCTCCAGGGATTGTCTTCAATTGATGATCATTCACGCCATAGTAATTCACTGACATGATAAAGATTTGTGTCATAAGTCAGGCTCTATTGTGGGGAGCACAGTCATTAGCATAGAAATGAATGGCCTCCAAATGTCAGACTCCGATTGATGCTTTAAAGGAACCGATCACATTGTATCTGCATCTGCGTGGTAATACTACTTGTATAGTCGTTTGCAATCATCTTAATTGGATCACAAGTCCAACCTTCTCAGAATTGTTCTTTCTGAACCCAGCCGTAGTGAGATATTTGTTAGATTGCTCAAAGTGTGGATGCCAAGAACACTCCATGATCTGGAGAAGTGGCAGAATAATAATGATTATGTTATGATTTTTAATATGATACAGCCATTCACCGATCAACGTAACAATGTATTACATATATAAGTTTTGATGCAAAACGTTTTTTGATTGACTTACAATTGTAAATTGTAACATGTATTTGGCAATTTGGCGAGTCAGAAGCAATATTTTCTGGGAGCACATTCAATACACTGGATATCGATTATAATAATTGTACAATTATTTATGGCGTGCACAGGAATTTGGGCTGATCAAACAATATTTGATCAACTGTTTTTAAAGAAGATCAATACATCTACTATTTCTTCAAATTTCTGTTTGTTGTACATTTAGTTTTGTTTCTTGTGACAATTATGGCAAAATATTGATAGAAATATTTTGAGTAATTTTGTCTTGGGGAAACAATGGTATGGGTAACGGTATGTTGGTTTTTTAATTCAACTGAAGTAAGTCTGAAGTAACATTTCATCTTTTATATTAGTTACATTTATCATTAGTAAGTTTAATATACATTTTATATAAGTTACATTTATCATTACCGTACTCTCTATTAGTATTGCATTGCCTGAATGTTTTGGGCATTGCTTAAAAAGCAATGCCTGATAAGACAAATAACTGTCCTGTATGTGAAAAGGGGTCGCCTGACCTGGTCCTCCAAACTGACAGAAGAAAAGTCATTTACCTGAATACAATTGTTCAACAAGTGATATGGTTTCCACATTCTGACAGAGCAAGTTTCTCCAAGCAGCTGAAGTCATTCAGCCTGAAAAGTCCCTTGTCTTTAGCTGAATACTGCTGTGTCATGCTTTTCAGCCTATGTAGAACATTTGCTTTGCTGGTTGACATTGTCTGCAGATGTTTTGCAAAAAGGCATCTTCTACCCCTACTGAAAATATGACTTTTTAAACTGGTGTATATATATATATATATATATATATATATATATATATATATATATATATATATATTTAAAAAAATAAAATAAATATATATATATGTTTGTGTGTGTGTGTGTGTGTGTGTGTGTGTGTGTGTGTGTGTGTGTGTGTGTGCGTGTGTGTATTTGTGTGTACACGAACATGCATTCACATATTCATGTGTATGTTATTTTCATTCTTATTTTTTCTCTCTTGTCAACAATTTATATTCCATTTCCAACGTCTTTTCCTTTTTATGCTTTTCCCTGGTTATCCCTTCTGCTAATTCTTTGCTGTTATCCCCTTTTATTTTCGGTTTGGTTTTGCGTTCTCCTTGGCTCATTCTCTCTAGTCTTTTGTTATCTTCAGGTCACTTCTGTTGGTTTTTCCTTTTTACCATGTGCAGTAATAACAAAGCCTGGCGGTGGTTACCCCATGGGGTCCTTGTGTTGTCCTTTTCATTGGTTTTGGGAGGAGATGTACAGATCCATTTGGCAGTGTTAAAGGAATGTGACTGGAAGCATTTCTAATCCCCTATGTCTATTCCAACTCATGCTAAATACCTAAACCGTATAATGTCCCATGATCTTCATTGTTCATGTTTGCTTAAATTATACAATAAACCCAATAGTCATTATACCTTCAACTCTAAGTTTTTGCCACATAGAACATAACCTTGTTACTTCTCAATTCTACGGAAATTTCCAATTCATTGGCCAAACTCTTAGCTATCGAACCTTTAATATACATTGACAAGTAACTTCTATGCGTACCATAGTTATACTCGCTGAGATATTATCAAGAGGCATGTGTGTAGTTATAACTTTCTTGTCCTTTATAATACTTAAGGTGCTAAAAATAAGCTGGAAAATAAAGTTAGTGTTCTGTTGCACAATTTATTGCATGTTTTATTATAATATTATATGCATGTTTTTATTATAATACAGAACAGAAGTTTATTATACAGATCCAAAGTTTATTGAGGAGATTACAACAATACAGCTACAGGATACAGGTATTTGATACTGGCAACAATGGTGACTCATGTAAAATGATAGAATATGACTAGCTGAAACCCAATGTCCATGACCAAGGCCATTTCTATCCACTGTAAAACAAAGCTCTTTTGTAAGGATGTGCGTCAGCCTTCTATTAGCCATTATAGAAAAAACTGCTCCTCATTCTCTTATGAGTTTTGTGGTTCTTTTCCATTCTATAGCGAGATGCTTGTGTTTGTTCTTATTAAAATGATATTATAAATAACACAAGAATGTTCTGCTAGTTGAAGAATGGTAGAATCCATATCTATTACCGAAGGCCGTGATCAGGATTCAAAATGGTAATTTTGTGGTTTGACCCAAGTTTTTTAGATTACACAAAACTTTTATTAGAAGCCAATATCGTCACATGGAAAAAGTTCCTAGCTCATAATGTTTTTATAGGTTGTACTTTTCTGGTTCAAAAAAATGAATCGCTGCCTTTATTCTGTATTATACAATACTATATTTTACTTTGGACCAGTTATATACACAATCACGAGAGGGTCTATAAAGAATCAAAAAGATAAATATTCGATTCTGAAATATGTGACTGACTTTCCACTTAAAAACAATCTACGTCTACAATACTGTATAACCAGGGTGGCCACAATGTGTCTTGCGGGAAACATGACCTGAATTCCTTGAAGCAGTCCTGGATTCCTGGGTGCCAAATAGTATGAGTAATTTTGCCTTGGGGAAACAATGGTATGGATAATTCTATGTTGGTTTTTTAATTCAACTGGCACTATTGTTTGACCTATATGGATACTATTTGGCAATAGTTTGAGGACAGTCTGCTGTGAGCACTACTATTGGAACAGGGGCATGTTTTGTGTTCCTAGGTTTCGGGATTCAAGCTGAGAACACAGGATTTTATTGAGTTTATAACTAGTGTGTAAAGGATTTGCCAGACACAGGTTCTGTGTCGACGCCCGTGGGCAAACAGTCTGCACCTTCTCCTATGTCTGTGAGACTGACTCCATCTTCCACCACTCAGGATGGCAGGCTTAGGAGTGGGAGAGCCTATCACAGCCTGGCCAGACGGAGCTAGTTCCCGCCCACTGTGTATTTATACCTGCCTTTCCTGTTTTTCCTTTGCCTGTGATTCTTTTATGCTTGTTTCCTGGCTTGCTGCTGCTGCTTGTACTACTGATCCTCTGCTTGTTATTGACCTTGGCTTTCTGACCACTCTCCTGCTCAGCGTTTTGTACCTCGCTCTCTCCTGGTTTGACTCGGCTCGTTCACCACTCTTGTTGCTCACGGTGTCTCCGTGGGCAGCTGCCCCGTTTCCTTGCTTCTGTGTACCCCTGTCTGTTTTGTCTGTCTTGCACTTACTGAGCGTAGGGACCGCCGCCCAGTTGTACCCCGTCGCTTAGGACGGGTCGTTGCAAGTAGGCAGGGACTGAGTGGCGGGTAGATTAGGGCTCACCTGTCTGTCTCCCTAACCTGTCATTACATAGTGTTAGAGAGTATTGGGGTCATGTATTCTAATTTTTAATTCTTCAATCAGATGTAGAATATATTTTATTGTGCAAGAAGAAATGAGCATGGACACTTTTGACCATTAGCTCACATGTTATAGAACAGTAGTCAGGTAAAAAGAACTTCCAAAACCATTAGATAAAAAACAACCCAGAATATCAAGTGCCAGCATTAAATTTCTAGGTATATTTACAACCTGGCTTATGGATTTGTCCAGTCCTGCTATTCTATCCCACAGGTTGGCCCCATTTTCTTCGCAAAAACTCTCCCAGACCCCACAGTGCTTGCACACAGGGTCATGTCTTGTGTCTTCCTCTCTTACAGAGGACCTGTCACTAGTCATATAAGTTGAACTGGTTAACTGACCTGAATAGCGATGTCTCCCTGATTCCAGAACTGTTTTCCTTTTCCTGAACCCCCCCCCCCCGTTCCAGAGATATGGCCCGGTTTTGTGTTGGCTCCCTATATGCTAATTTGCTGTAAGGCATCGGCGTGGAGCTAGCTTCCCTATCTCTGATGCTAACACAATAAGCGTGAGGCAGCTTTATGGGTAGTTCACGCCCTGTTGGCTAACTATAGCAAATTAGAATAGAGGAAGCCAACTCAAAAGTTGGCCATATTTCTGGAACAAGGGGGAGAGGGATCCAGCAAAAACCCCCCCCAAAAAACAGCGCTGGAATGAGGGAGACAGCGCTATTCAGGTCAGTAAACCAGTTCAACTTATATGACCTAGTGACAGATCCTCTTTAGGCTGCGTTCACACGAAAGTAGCCCACCTCGGACGTAAAAAACTGCCGTTTTCCACGGCTGAGGTGGACCCGTGCGGGAGGCGTTGTCACGGATCCCCCACAGACTACAGTCTATGGAGGGATGCGTGACACACAGTAAAATAGGACTTGTTCTGTTTTTCAACGGAGCGTTCACACGCTCTGTTGAAACAACGGTCGTGTGAACGGCCCCATTGAAATGCATGAGTCCGTGTGATGGCCGTTGTTTTAACGGCCGCCACACGGACGTGATTCACGCTCGTGTGAATGAGGCCTTAAGTTAAAAAGATCTATAGCTCTTGCTTAGGTTCTCAACCTAAAAACTTGAGCATTGCAAATTTGAAACATAGATGTTAAGATATATAGAACAACATGTTTCAATGTTAATCACGGTATGGAAATATGTTTAAAGGGGTTTTAGTTTGTAACAATCCCTTTGTAATTGCCTCCTCAGGTCATGTTTAGCTAGTAGAGGATGTACAACACTGAGAGAAGTGTCTAGCACAGCTCTGGAGTGGGTCTATGCCCACTGTCAACAATGGATGGCAAGTATGTCCATTAATTGCAGCGGGCACCTTGTGATTCTTAAACATGTGACCCCCCTGTCACAATAGGGGAGATCCCATAAACAAGAGCCCACATAGTCTCACCCAGTTGCGATTAGCTTCTGGTAGGGTGCCCTGCTTTTTAACTCCATATAAACTGCTATATAAATTCAGGGAACACAAATGAATCATGGTAAGCACTAAGTTTTATTAGTACCATTGCTGCATCTCATAGTCCATAATAGATCTATAGATGTTATACAATCTAAACATTCAGTTGTTCTTTCCATCTTGAATATACTTGATGAGAGTCCTGACAGAATAAAAACCAGCAATAATGCTACATCACTCATGAAGAATTTGTTTTATTTCCAGCATAAAACCTATTCTTTGTGATGCTTCAACCCAACAGTTTCATTAGATCTTTTCATCATGTGGAATTTGTGTGCGCTGCCATAACCTTGTGCAGGAATGAGCACATAACTTGCTTGCTTCAATAGGCATTATGTAATTCTGTAAATCATTACTCAATCTCTTCCAATAGAAAAATAATTCCGTCATTCTATGTTAAACACGAATCCTTTTGTAGGCATAGTAACACGTTTCAAGGATAATTCCTGAAAATTGCAGTTATGAGATCACAATGCAAATTAATACAATTTCTCTT
Organism: Rhinoderma darwinii; assembly: GCF_050947455.1. Lineage (NCBI taxonomy): Eukaryota > Metazoa > Chordata > Amphibia > Anura > Rhinodermatidae > Rhinoderma > Rhinoderma darwinii. The sequence continues at coordinate 110,748,528 of NC_134688.1, read as the reverse complement.
AATTGGTATCTGCAGATCGAATGCCCAAAGTGCGAAAAAAAAATGATGCGTGTTCACTTAAAGAAGTAACCTTACCTGATCTATTGTGAATTCTGAGGTGAACTGCACATTCTAATTCATCTACTTTAGAGATGGAGAAGTTTACGAGATGGATAAAGAATATCTCCAGTTAGGGGTTAGCTTAAACAGCAGTTTCCTAATGTGCATTATGAATTATGAAATTAATTATTCCTTCAACAAGCTATGGAATACTATCTATAGTTGACAAATGTGGAGTTGGCTATAGAATTTTGGAAAAACAGTCTATAATTTGACAAATGAGCTATTTTTCCACAGCTTTATTGCTTTATTTGCATGACTTGCTCCAATTGCAAGCCTTTAAATGGAAACTCGTGGGTAAATAAAAAAAATAATCCAAGTGCCCAGATGAGTTTTAAAATTTGTCTAGCAAAGGGCCCTGTGCTACCAGGGGCAATGATGCCCAATCTTCATTGCTGCATGCCAACACCGTCATTCTCTATACTTACTTAAAGAGGACCTTTCACTACCCTAGACCTGTGAAGCTGAGTGCACCATTTTATCGGAGCAGTTGCACAGACCTTGGAGCACGTTGAATTAGATGTGTTGTCTAAGCCGTTCTGGAGATATCGGTGCCGTTATAATTGGCGCCCGATATGTAAATTATCCCCTGTACGGTCAGTGCGCCTTCCTGGACATGGAAAGGGCAGGGGGGCATGATGGTCAGCGCTCTGACGCAGTCCCATCAGCTGCGGACAGTGTCAGATCGGCTTCTGTTGTGTGATCTCTCTGCTGCGTGTGTGCGCACGTGCTCTCCTCTCTCGCAAGATCACACAGTCTTCTCATCACTTGCTGACATTAGCAGAAGAGAGGAGGAAAGCGCGTGTGCATAAATTATGGGGCGCCAATTATAACGGCACCGATATCTCCAGAACGGCTTAGACAACACAGCCAATTCAATGTGCCCCAAGGTCTGTGCAGCAGCACCTATAAGATGGTGCACTCAGCTGCACAGGTCTGGGGTAGTGAAAGGTTCTCTTTAAAGTGATTAAACAGGATTTTAAAAAAAGCTAACAAAAAAAAGTTCTGTCAGAACATTGTATAACATTTTTATTCTAGTATATCATAATGCAACATTTTTCATATGGGTTATACTCCTGAACAAACCCTTTAAGCAGCTTTAGATTTGAGCTAGAAATGTGGAGTATTTAGTTCAGGGATAGGTGGCAAAAAGGTCATGGGGCATTTGCCAACTGGGTTACTGACCACTTTACGGGTAAGAAACTGTTCTCCTTTGCTGCAAATAATCATCTCTGCAATACCTGCTAAGGGATTTCCATAATAATGAGATCCCTATAAGAAGGGGCTCTTTATGCCTATAATAGTGCATTGTTGTACATGTGAGGCCAGTATTACAGGCCACTTTCTTCTGGGTATCCCCTGGGATAGCAGTTGCCAGTTTTCCATTCAAATCTTCTCAAATAAAGCATTAAAGTCTTTACACAAGAGCAGGGTTATAAAGTTGAGAGAGATTTTGTATTAGATTATCTCTCAATCATTTCTATGACCATTATATGATTTATTACAATTTAATATTCACTTCACTATAAAATTGTAAATATATGGAGGTTTCTCTCCTGATAGATATATATTACTAGTTGTCTAAGGCTAGGGCTACATGGTGACTTTGGCTGCAACACAGGCTGCACATCCAAAGATTGCTGTGTCGCAATGCGTACATCACAGTAATGTAAGTGAATGTGGCTGCGTTGAGACCTGCATCATCAACTACAAAAAATGTCTGACTGCTGTGCTTGCCAACAAGGGTTTTGCCACCAAGTATTAAGTCTTGTTTTCCAAAGGGATCAAATACTTATTTCTCTTTGCACAATGCAAATAAATATATATAATTTTGACTATGTGATTTTCAGTTTTTTTTTTAATATAATCTATCTATCACTGGTAAAATTAACCTAGCATAAAAATTCTAGACTGTTCATGTCTTTGACAGTGGGCAAACTTACAAAATCAGCAAGGGATCAAATACTTATTTCCTTCACTGTATATATATATATATATATATATATATATATATATATATATATATATATATATATACACATATATATATGTATATATATATATATATATACACTATATGGACAAAAGTATTGAGATGCCTATGCATTACACCTACAGGAGCTTTTATGACATCCCATTCGGAATCCATAGGCATTATTATGGACTTGCAGCTAAAATTTCAGCTAAAACAACTTCCACTTTTCTGGGAAAGCTTTCTACAAGATTTTGGAGTGTGTCTGTGGGAATTTTTGCCCATTTATCCAGAAGGACATTTGTGATGTCAGACACTGATGTTGGACGAGAGGGCCTGTCTCGCAATCTCCATTCTAGTTCATTCTAAAGGTGTTCCATGTGGTTGAGGTCAGGGCTCTGTGCGGGCCAGTCAAGTTCTTCCACACTAAACTCACCCAATCATGCCTTCATGGACCCTGCTTAGTGCCCTGGGCCCAGTCATGCTGGAACAGAAAAGGGCCTTAACCAAACTGTTCACACAAAGTTAGAAGCATACAATTGTCCAAAAGTCTGGGTTGTCACGATTTGTGGGTATGTGGACCCACTAGGCCCCACCGCCGTAGCGGGGTAGCAGCTGGCCAAACAACAGTGTACCAAGTATAAAAAAAGTCTAGCACAAGGGTACCTGTAATAATCCAGACAGTAGCAACGGCACAGATGGGACATACAGGACACAGCAGAACGGAGTGGAAGTGAGCGCTGGCTTCTCCTAGGGAGGTGATGTGGGCCAGCGCTCACATATCCATGGCTGCGGCCATCGGGGGGGGGGGTGAGTAATCCTACTGGGCCTGCCTTGGCTCCGACTACATGCCCCAGTCCTGGCTGGAATTCCGGAGAGGTTCTCCAATGGGGCTCCAAATGTCGCAGCCGCTGCCTGTTAGGCTGGGTTCACACGTGGCGGAATTTAACTTAAATTCCGCTGCGGACACTCCGCAGCGTTAATCCGCAGCGGAGCCGTTTGTCCATTGACTTACACTTTAATTTAGCAGTGTTCGTTTAGACGAGGCGTAAAATTCCGCTGCGGAGCATAGGCTGCGGAGCGGAATTTGGTGTCCGCAGCATGCTCTGTCTGTTGCGGAGCAGTGGCGGACTCATGGCGGAATTTCTCCATTGACTTCAATGGAGAGTCAAAATTCCGCAATGAAGTCCGCAGATCTTATGTGTGCTGCGGAGCGTATTGGTTTTACTACCATGACATTTCTTCATTCTGGCTGGACCTATGTATTTCTAGGTCTACAGCCAGACTGAGGAAGTCAATGGGGCTCCCGTAATGACGGGAGCGTTGCTAGGAGACGTCTGTAAATAGTCACTGTCCAGGGTGCTGAAAGAGTTAAGCGATCGGCAGTAACTGTTTCTGCACCCGGGACAGTGACTACCGATCCCAATATACAGCAACCTGTAAAAAAATATAAGTTCATACTTACCGAGAACTCCCTGCTTCTGTCTCCAGTCCGGCCTCCCAGGATGACGTTTCAGTCTAAGTGACGGCTGCAGCCAATCACAGGCCAAGCACAGGCTGCAGCGGTCACATGGACTGGCGCGTCATCCAGGGAGGTCGGGCTGGATGCCGAAAGAGGGACGCGTCACCAAGACAACGGCCGGTAAGTATGAAAATCGTTTACTTTCACTAGGGAAAGTGCTGTCCCTTCTCTCTATCCTGCACTGATAGGGAGAAGGGAAGCACTTTTCCCGCAGTCCGCAGCAGCTAGTCCGCATCAATGTACTGCACATTTTGTGCAGATCCGCAGCAGAATCTGCAACGCAGATTCTGTGCGGCATTGATGCGGACAGTTGCGGAGGAAATCCGCCACGTGTGGTCATGCCCTTACAGATCCATCCTGTCCTCCTCTGCCTCAGTCATTGGCAAGATTACCCCCTCATTTCTCTCAGTTTGTGGATGTCCTCAGCAAGAAGGACGCTGAGACGCTTACTCCACACCGGGCCTATGAGTGCCCCATTGAACTGGTTCCAAATGCGTCCCCTCCCCATGGACGGGTATACCCTTTCTCCTTGCCAGATACATAGTCTATGTCGGCCTATATCAAGGAGAATCTGGATAGGGGTTTCATATAAAAATCTTCCTCCCCGGCCAGGGCCAGGTTCTTCTTTGTCAAGAAAAAAGACGGATCTCTTCGGACTTGCATTGACTACCGTGGTCTCAATCAAGTCACGGTCAAGAACAAATATCAGTTGCCACTAATTTCCAAACTATTTGACCGCATACGAGGAGCCAACGTCTTCTCAAAACTAGACTTGCGTGGGGCTTACAATTTGATCCGAATCCGTCAAGGTGATGAGTGGAAGACGGCGTTCAACACTCAAGATGAGCTCTACGAATACCTGGTGATGCAATTCGGTCTGTATAACGCTCCCACGGTCTTTGAGGAATTTGTCAATGATATCTTCCGAGATCTTCTCTGTGTCTGTGTTCTGGTCTATCTCAATGATATTCTGATTTTCTCTCCAGATCCGACGACTCATCGGAGGCATGTTCGGTAAGTTTTACTGCGATTAAGGAAGAATCATCTGTATGCCAAGCTGGAGAAGTGCGTCTTGGAAAATAACTCCCTGCTCTTCCTGGGTTACATCATCTCGGATCAAGGCCTCAGGATATGTCCTGAGAAAGTAAAGTCCATCCTGGATTGGCCACATCCTCAGGGCCTGCGGTCCATACAGCGTTTTTTGGGATTCGCCAACTTCTACAAGCGTTATACAAACTTTTCATCATTGACGACTCCCATCTCTACCATTAGCAAGAAGGGTGTAAACGCCAAGATGTGGACTCCAGAGGCAAAATCTGCATTTAATAGCCTCAAGAATGCCTTTACCTCAGCCTCAATCCTCCATCATCCTGACATCTCTTGACAGTTCTCGTTGGAAGTGGATGCTTCCTCTGTTGGTGCAGGTGCACTTCTGTTCCAGAGAGGCCTCAAAGGAAAGGCAGTGATATGTGGCTATTACCCGGGACTTTTTTCCTCCACAGAGCGCAATTACTCTATTGGGGATCGGGAGTTACTGGCCATTAAATTGGCTCTGGGGGAGTGGAGACATCGGCTAGAGGGCGCAGCCCACCCCATCCTGATATACACTGACCACAAGAACCTTACATATCTCCAGTCGGCTCAACGGCTGAACCCCCGTCAAGCCAGGTGGTCGCTGTTCACCCGTTTCCAATTTGTGCTCCACTACCGTCCCGCTGACAAAAATGTGAGGGCCGATGCCCTGTCTAGGTCATTTGAAACAGAGGACACTGTGGAGTCACCTCAATGTATCATAGATCCATCCTGCATTATCTCTGATAACCCTCTGCAAGTTAGAGACATCCCTCCGGGGAGGACGCTTGTGCGGTTGGCAGACAGGAGGAGAATCCTTCGCTGGGGACACAGCTCCAAACTGGCTGGGCACTCGGGGGTTCGTAAGACGCGAGATCTGATTGCTCATCATTTCTGGTGGCCCACGCTGCCCAAAGATGTTGTGGACTTTGTCGCTTCCTGCACTGTGTGTGCTTCCAACAAAGTTGCTCACTCCAAGCCTGCTGGCATGCTGCAGCCTCTGCCTGTGCCCAACACTCCCTGGCAGCATATAGCATTGGACTTTGTCACAGACCTTCCTTCCTCAGCAGGATGCAATATGGTCTTGGTGGTGGTGGACCGATTCTCGAAGATGGCTCATTTTGTTCAGCTGACCGGCATACCTTCTGCTTCTCGACTGACTAACCTCTTCATCCAACACATCTTCCTGCCTTCGTACAAGTTTGCTCCCAAGTTACTCTGACCTTTTGAGATCATACAGCAAATTAACCCTGTCTCTTACAACATTCGGCTGCCTTCTACCTTCAAGATCCCCAACTGCTTTCATGTTTACCTCCTGAAGCCTGTGGCCCTGAACCGCTACACAAAAATTCCTAGCCCTTCAGTTACTCCCTGCGGTTCTTCTGATGTGTTCGGGGATAAGGAGATCCTGGGCTTCAAAAAAGTAGGAGGAAGAACTTTTTATCTGGTGGATTGGAAGGGGTTTGGCTCAGAGGAGAGGTCCTGGGAGCCAGAAGAGTACCTCAATGCTCCTACCCTCATTAAGAATTTCCTCTCTCGCTCTGGTCCCAAGAAGATGAGGCGTAAGAAGGGGGATACTGTAGCGTCCACAGCCGTGGGTCGTCGGGACTACTCACCACCCGATGGCCACAGCCATTGATCTGTGAGCGCTGGCCCGCATCTTCTCCCTAGGAGACGCCAGCGCTCACTACCGCTCCATTCTGCTTTGTCCTGTAGGGAGCGCACATCCACAAATTCCTCTTCCTGTTTCAGCTTCATCCCAGGGGTCCGCAGCTCACTCTGTATTCGGGGACTTTCTGCAGATCTGGCAGCAAACCCGGTCCTCTATTCTGCTGGCAGTCGATCGCATGAAGCGAAAGGCGGATACAAGAAGAAGAGAGCCGCTTCGGTATCTTCCGAGGACCAAAGTCTGGCTGTCTTCAAAGAATATCCGTCTGAAGGTGCCTTCATACAAGTTTGCTCCCAGGTTCCTCTGACCTTTTGAGATCATACAGCAAATTAACCCTGTCTCTTATAAGATTCGGCTTCCTTCTACCCTCAAGATCCCCAACTCCTTTCATGTTTCCCTCCTGAAGCCTGTGGTCCTGAGGCTTTAGGCAAAACAAGAAACGAAATTAGTTCAGAATAAAGAGCTCCAACTTGGAGCTTCATTGGCTTGGTTTCAGATATGATCGGGTCGGGCAGAGGCAGTTCATTCACAGAGGCAACAGCCAAAGACGTCTCCAGAGGGACTGTGGGCAACTGGAGAAAATCCACCAGGTATTTTTGGATGAAGTTTGCTGCTGACGCCGAGTCCAGATATGCAGAGAACCGGTGCGTCTTTTCACCAGACACTATGGTCACGGGAATGGACAGTTTAAAGGAGAACTTTCTATATAGCGCCATTCCACCTAGGGTTGTCTCCCCAACCAATCCTAGGCATTGGAGTTTTTTTGGCTACTGAGGGCACAAACGCACAACATGGTCTCCGAGGGCGCAATTCAGACAAAGTCTTGAAGTGAGTCTGTGGTGTTTCTCCTGGGAGACAGTTTGAGCCGCTCCACCTGCATAGGTTCCTCTGGTGGAACAACTGGTGAGGGCAGCAGGGGTTGCTGGAATGTAGGAGCCAGCCTGGGCAATCTCCTGACCCGGTGAATCTCTTGAGACCGTTCCTGGATCCTCATGACAATCCGGGTGGCTAAAAGGGTTAGGTCATCTAGGGTAGAGGGTAGGTCTCGAGCGGCAAGCTCGTCTTTGATATTGGAGGAGAGACCTTGCCAGAATGTAGCCACTAAGGCTTCATTGTTCCAGATCAGCTCTGCCGCAAGGGTACAGAACTGAATGGCGTACTCGCCCACGGAGGTATCTCTTTGGTGAAGGGTCAGCAGGGATGCAGCTGCTGAAGAGACTCTTCCAGGTTCCTTAAATACAGTGCGGAAAGTAATTAGGAAACACTGTAGGTTACGGGTCTCCGGTCCCTGACATTCTCAGATGTGGTTCGCCCATGCCAGGGCCTTGTCAGTAAGGAGAGAAACTATGAATACAATCCTTGCGCCATCAGAAGGAAATGCACTGACATGTAGGCTGAAGTGGATCTGGCACTGGTTCAGAAATCCCCTGTAGGTCCTTGCATCTCCGTCGTAGTGAGGAGGTAGTGGCAACAAGAATCAGGAGGTAGCGCTGGTACTGACAGGAGGAGTAGCAGGAGGAACAGCCGGAGCAACTGGAACGGATGATATGATGACTGCAGCTTGCGCATCCAGCCAATGTGTAATGGCGTTTACCGCCTGGAGGAGTTGGTCTTGTCGTAATTATCAGACTAGCATATTCGCCTGCATGGCTTGTGATGTCGTCAAGGTCTTAGGTTGACCAACGGGGTCCATGGCCTGAGCGTACTGTCACGATCTGTGGGTATATACCAAGTATATACAAAGTCCAGCACAGGGGTACCTGTAATAGTCCAGACAGTAGCAACGGCACAGATGGGACCTTGGAAACAGGTGATGCAAAACGTGGCAGATGACACCAGCCGTGTCAGCAGGCGTAGTAGACGGCACAAGATGACTCCAACACTAGAGATGGCACAGGAACAAATACAGCACGGGATACAGGTAGCAGTGCACGGGAACACAGGGAACAGGATACACCTAAGGGACCATTTACAAGACTAACAGAGGAATACAAACAACGCTCAGGCAAAGAGTAAAGGGGCAGGGCCCTTCTTATAGTCCAGGGTGATCATGGGTTAATTGATTATTTTCATGTTCACGCGTTGGCCCTTTAAGGCCGGGCACGAGCATGTGTGCGCACCCTAAAGGACACTGCAGAATGGAGCGGAAGTGAGCGCTGGCGTCTCATAGGGAGTAGATGCGGGCCAGCGTACACAGTTTCATGGCTGCGGCCGTCGAGAGGTGAGTAATCCCGATGGTCTGAGGCCGTGGACGCTACATTGGTATTCTGAAGCATTAATGTTTCCCTTCACTGGAACTAAGGGATCTAGGCCAACCCCTGAAAAACAACACCATAGCATTATCCCTCCTCCACCAACCTTTACAGTTGGCACAATGCAGTCAGGCAGGTAACGTTCTCCTGGCACACGCCAAACCCAGACTGCCAGATAGAGAACGGGGATTTGAAACTCCATGTTTCTACTGCTCCAAAGTAAAGTGGCGGCATGCTTTACTCCACTCCATCCGACACTTGGCATTGTGCCCGGTGATGTAAGGCTTACATGCATGAAGCTCCTGGCACATATTTCTGGTGCTGATGTTAATGCCAGAGGATGTTTGGAAATCTACAGTTATTAAGTCATCAGTGCGTTGGGGACTTATATGAAATATGCAATTCAGCACTCGGTGACCCCACTTTGTAACTTTGCGTGGTCTGCCACTTCGTGGCTGAGTTGCTGTGGTTCCTAAAAGGGAATAATACCACTCACCCACTCAATAATACCACTCACAGTTGATCTAGGAGGAAAGAAATGTCACAAACTGAAATTGTTACAACAGTGTTATCCTATTGCAGTACCACACTGGAATTCAGTGTGCTCTTTAGAACAACCCATTCTTTTACAAATATTTGTAAAGGAAACGGCATGGCGGGGTGCTGGATTTTATACATCTGTGGCAATGGGACGAACTGAAAAACCTGCATTCAATAATTAAGAGATGTGTCCCAATACTTTTGTTCATATCTCGTATATATATTTACATGTTGTTGTGATATAGCAAAAGCTGTCTAGTTCTGGGCTCAAAGTTATATGTACTATAAGTTAGTACCTTTGGGTAATGCCGTCTGGCTATTTATTTTCTTCAGTGTTTGCTGCTTGGCTGTTTTCTTCATTCTGCTCTGATAGGGCAGTGGCTCCGACTTAGATGCATTGTGTTAGAATATCAATAATGATTCAAGTTTTCATCCCAATAAGAGTTTTATTCTCATCGATGAGGAGACAAGTCGAAATCAGCAGTTGTCTGCCTTCATTACATAATCATAGGTTTATATACACATATACCAACTGAAAACCGTTTGTGGCTTTCCTGTCATATGAAATGTTACACTTCAGAATGAGATTAGGCCACGTTGGACTTCCTCTGGAGATTGCAATCTTTATTAAGAAATCCAACCGACTTACACACTTAAGAATATAACATATTTAACCTTTTGTTAGCTAAAGCATTTTCTGAGAACCCTGCATGCACATTTAATATCTATTACATGAAGTAACAATAAATTTAAAATAAAACTATTCTAACATTCCCTCCTCTTATAAATTTATGTAGACATGTTCTGTAAGATTATCCAGTACAGGTTCTCTTCTTTTGAATCTCTTGGCACATTGTCTTTGTCACTGAGGTCTCAATTAATCTTTGGATCAATCCTCTTATGCAGAGTGTCGCATCGACAAACAGTCAATATACTGGCAACAACAGCAATGGTCATGAGTACAGATGTTACCAGGCCAGTCCATTTTCCAAACTACCCCTCACTCCATGAGGTGAAGATGTCATTTATTCTGGAGTTTTCCTGCAAGCTCTTCGGACAGGGAATTGAGTCCTTCCAATGCCTTGGTAATACTGCCATCAGGAGCTGTATTATTGGGAATAAAAGTACAACAGACATTTTGCAGACACCCCCTTTCTCTGCTAGTAACATATCCAGGGTTATTCTATTTCACCATGTCATTAAAGATATAGGTCCCAACTGATCTGCAATGCCCTTTATTGCATCTCTGGTAAAATTAACAAATCTCTGTTGATTGTAATAAATATAATAATCCAGTCGACATTCTTATTTATCGTAGACCACCAGAAAAGTACAGACTCGCAGCCTGATGCAATCTGATTTTGGGCCTTAAACTCATTTGCCCCCCCATAGGGTACTCGTACTTCATCTATGTATATTCTATGGTCAAAGGAACCTCCAGGGATAGACCGCTTATAGCGATTCAGCTAGTCTCCAGGGCGTTTACTCCTTCTCTGAAACTCAGGTGCTAAAAACAAGTGGAATGGCATCAGAAGCTGAACCAGAGCACAGCTTCCCTGCCACTTGGCCAGTAGCCTCCCCATAGCCACCAGAGATCAGTCCTTGCCCTTGTCTGGTTGGTAAACCAATTAGAGGAGTAATTACCATTATCGGTCTCAAAATTGTTCAGTGAGGTTCCCTACTTTCTTACCTTGCCCATTCCTCAGAAAGCAGGTGTAGTTGCCTGGGTAAGCCACTACTAAGGGAGGGATTTCATCTCTCCCCACAGGTGGGTACAATAAAGAGAATGTCTTACATAATTTATCACCTGGATTATATGATGCATTATATAAAGATAACACGCATTGCAGACCTTGTGGGTTCTCCTTATCTGATAGCCTGAAAGATATAGTAGCCGGATGTGGTCTGGCTTTTGCACAAGCGATACAGTTAGTTCTATTATTTTGGATTGCAGTGTATCTAATCCAGACTAACCATTCATGTTTATCACTGTAACCTGTTTCTAATGTCAATTTATCTTCATAAGTGAAGTTGGCCAGATAAACTTTACAGGGTAGGTCTATCTTTGTAACTAAAAAACTTTCAGTTGCAAGAAATGCCCTATAGGCCAGTACCTGAAACATCAATTCCTATATCATATAGTCCCTTATCCTTTTTATTAGGGTATTTACATAGATAGTACAAATGTATTTATCTGAATATGCTAGTTTGTGGGATGTGTTTCTATCCTTGCCTTGATCTACAACACAGAGCGGAAATCTATTTCATACATTGCAGTCTCACCTTCAGTGAAATTAAAATATTTAACTCTTTAAGCTAAGTCTTTAGGAAATCATACTCTGACCCTGTGTCCCAGGGATCCCATACCTTTGGTTGACACACCTTGGACCCCCATAGAATACCTAGAATAACTAATAACATTTTGCCCTGTCTCCTCCCAGGCTCTGGATGTTTTCTTCGCTGAAGTTTGAGACCAGTCACTTCTAACAAATGACCACCCTTTGTAATCAGTCTCTTATAGCCTAGGAGGATAGTGGCAATTCCCTAACTACCTTACAGTGTGATAAGTGTATCCTAGAGGTACATTCGGCTATCTGTACGGCCCCGTAGGTGTGGTAAGCAGAACCTGATATGATCTTTTTCAATGAAAATAATATCCAATTTCCTGGCTTCACAGGTTCAGGTTCAAGTATAGGTACACCTGGAATACAATTAGAGATAGAAACTTCCTTGTTGGTTAGCATTTTTGCCATATATTCAGCAAGTGTAAAATCAAACTCTTCATCCATCCTAGAGAATGGATGTAACTGTGGTATTACAAATAGTCAACCCATTTGGTGAATACAGCAATAATCACTAAACAAAATTTCTTCTCTTTGGGTTTCGCATAGGAACTAATGTCAAAAATAACTATTTTAATAACATGCGAAATCAGCATTAATATACTTGTCTTAAAGAAACAATATCTTTCTTATTCACTACATAAGAACAAGATGGGGTCTCCAGACAAGATGACTGCTGCACAAAATGAATTAATCTAAACATTATTTTAATCACTTTCATATTTCCCACCTTTTGTTTATTTGAGGACATTTTGTACCCAAGCCAGGTACTTAAAATAGGGCTTATCCCCCTTACGGACTTTATTTTCTTAGCTTGCTCTATCCTGCATAAGGCCAAAAAGGTCTATACAGTGGCAACAGGTTGAGCCAACTACTTGGCAAATGCCCCTTTGGGCAGAATTCAAAACATAAAACACGTAATCTGTGCCAGTTTCCAATCTGTTGGCCACTTTCTCTATATTATGAGCATTCTTTACTGCTAAACCTACTAATATTGGCAATAATCCAAACTTCTCCCCCACGGTACATATTGGTCATAATTGTTGCACTGTCACTTACTGTCCTAATGGGACTTTTACCCCTGCAGATATAACAGGTCGTGGGCAGCATCTTTCTCAAACCTAAAGACATACAGGTCACATGACCTCCGGGCTCTCATTGCTGCCATGTACTTCTTACATATGAGTGACAACAACCAGTGACCTTCACCTCTTACCTCAAGTTGTTATTCACAATACCGTGACATGTTATATACATTATAATTATAAACCTCAGACAATATAAACAACAGGGTCTCAACTAAGAAAATAATTCTATCACCAATCTCATGCTATCAGCTCTCATGTTTGGGTCTCATCAGTTCATTGACAAGTCTTGTACATCAAATCAAACAAACACCTTTATATGAGAGAAACTTCTCTGTCCCTCTGGACAGGGCACATAGATAATATGTAGTTACTGGGTACATTTTATGTCACACATGTTGTTACCCTTTTCAGCAGGATTTGTACCTTAATCTGAGCTTATTACCTGTAACATCTACTCACAGAAATATTCATAGATACCATAGATACCATAATATTCACAGATAGTTTATCTGACAAGTGTCTCAAGCCAAATTTTTTCAAATCAACACCCTTATACATATACCTAATATCTTAGGAAGCAAAAACAACTTCAATGAAATCCATACAAATGTGTTAGAATGGATATTGTGGATTTGGGAACTGTTCTCTTTTTGGTCTTACATTCCCCTGTGAATTATATTTGGCGCATGTTAAACAAGCTAAACTAAATTTTTTTTTTTAGAGTAGTTAGTAAAGCCATATGCCATGAACACTTTAGATATGATCTCTACCATCCCCCCTGTTGAGACATGGCTTGTCCGATGGCTCAATATAACTGCACATCTGAATAAGTTGCTGGGTAGGATGTATTTGTTCTTGGAAGATCCATCTACAAACAGTATGAGATCACTATCTAGTAGTGGAATGTCTTTAAGATCTGATCTTGTTAACACTCTTTCTGCTATGGAGGATCGGCAATCATGTGGTTCACCATCCTCCGCAGTAGACATCAAGGTCAAAAAATTTAAAGTGGTACATCTTTCTATCATAAATGTCACTAATGTGAAGCTCTTATAGCTTCTGCGGTGGCTACAACTTATTGAACACATGGAGGTAAGGCTCTAGCTACAGGGTCGAGTTTTGATGAGTAGTAAGCTAGAGGTCTATCCTTTCCCCCATACTCCTGTGTTAGCACTGAAGTCATGTATCCATTTTTACAATCTACAGTTTGAATTAAAAAAAAATTCTTTGTTGTTTTTATTAAATCAGTTAGTCCAAGCACTGAAGATCCTACAAGAACCTGTTTTATCTGAAAAAAAAATGCCTCTTCATAAATCAAAGACATCAATGGTCCTGTAATATCAGCATATCCAACTCCTGCAGAAGTTAGTCATACACAAAAAGGACATCATTTGTTTTTTTGTCAGAGGTTTCGGTGCTTGGAGTATTGCTGACTTTCTTCCTTCATCTAGATGTTTACCTTCATGGATAATATGGTGTATGGAATGCCTGTGTGATGCCGAGGCTAGTAAGTATATGCCCTAATACTTCTCCTATGAAGTGGGTTCTTCTGTCACTCTCGATTACTTCAGGACCCCATATCAGCATACTACTTCACTGAGTATTTTCCTAGCAGTGTTTTTAGCTATGTTTTTTGGTTACTGGCCATGCCTCAGGCCAATTTGAAAACATTTCAATAGATACAAGGACATATTCATATACACTCACCTCGGGTAGCTGTATGTAGTCCACCTGCAGTCGCTGGAAGAGGTAATCAAGGCAAGGCGTGTGCTTACTGGGTGTTTTTATCATTTTTCCGGGGTTGTGTCTGACGCATGTCAGGCAACCCTCTACATGTTGAGCAGCTGCGTTCTGAAATCCAGGTGCAAACCAGTGTTGTATTGGTTTGCCTGCTGCAGTCAGAAAGCCTCTTGCTCGCCATATTGTGTCATAATCGTGTGAGACTCCAAAGGTGTACCTCGAGTCTATATAGACATTCACCCTTTTACCTGTGCCCAACTTACATGCTTCTGCGAGTGCCATGAGTTCTGCCTCCTGGGCAGAGCTGCTGGAGGGCAGTGACTTTTTCAACACTGTCTTACCTTCCTGGACTACTGCATACCCGGTGGAGAAATGTCCTGTCTGCTCATTCCAGTATCTGGATCCGTCTATAAAATACTGAACATCATAGTTAGTCAAAGGTTCATCAGTGACACCTGGTAACCCTGGGGCGTCAAGTAACATTAAACTGTGCCAATCAGACTCATGTTCCATATCAAACAAGACATTGTCATTTGCAAGTTTGTAGATTTAAGGAAGCGGTATTTATAACTTTAAAACCTGATTTTATATAGCTAACTTAATTAATTAAAAAGTCAGTCTATTTACACAATCTTGTACTTTAGTTCAATGTTCTAGGACTTTTTACACACTAATTTTACATATAATAATAATAATTTGAAATTCAATTAATTCAGTTCTTAATCTGGATTGAGAAAAACATCTCACATCAAACAGTACACAATTTCATTTCCTCCCCAGACTAGTCTGCAACACACACGCTGTATACACGTCTACATCATACTTCTCTTTTTCCTTCACTAAATTATAACATTCAATTACCCTCAAAGTCCTTTTAAATCCAAATTTGCCACACCTTTATCATCATCATCATTGTACATTCACCACATCTAATTTGTGCATATACTTAACATCCCCTTCTAAAGGAATATTTAATACTTTTTAACACAAACAACCACATGTTACAAGCAGTGTCCTTTTGAAAGGAAATCTAATTTAGCAATTTTAGTATATGTCTCTCTATTTATTTAATGGACACCTAAATAGTTTATTTTTTCTTTTTTCTAGAATAGGAATCTTACGAGCACTTTTAATATGAAAAGATTTGATTAACTTTGTATCCTTTATCAATTATTTTGACTATTCTATGATCTGACTCTAATTTGATCTCATTCAAAGAGTCTTGTAGAATTTTGATGGTCAGTTGGGAATATTGAATAACAGTGTTTGCTGCACCAAAACGTTATTCTCCCTGGACTGTAGGACTCGCTGCACTCTACACGCCTAGAGCTGCTTACCAAAACACAGTCCCAAGACAGTAATGTCGCTCACCCAAGGTGACCACGACGAGGAAATGTCAAACACTGTCTCAACTCTCACTTTTACCACATTTAGACAAGACACATGATTAACGATTAACAAACAGACAAATTCGATATGAATAACAAAACCTACTATCATATTCTATATTTCTGTATAACTCATATATCTTGACCACAAGGTATTTTCACCAAAGTTTCACAGAACACACACAAAACACAACAATATTTACAAGTATTATGCTGATCAGTCATATACTTCATGTTCCTGGGTGTTTTAACAGTATTTTTCCTACTGATTTGTCCCTGTAACAATTTTACAAAGGACCATTCCTAATTGGACTCCCTTATACACACAGGGTTTTATTTATTTAACCCTCATACATTCATTCTTCACAGTCAAGGAGTCTCATATATGTTTCATCTAGAACAACCATTTCTTTTAACTGCACCAAAGAAATACTTGATTACCTTAAAACTTCTGGTGTCAGGGGCGTCCAGAGACAATAAGAGGCTGGTCAGACGAGCAGCAGATGTCCTGGATGAGTCTTTACACCACAGTTTGAAAGTCTTTATCTTTCTTTAACTTTGGATTTAGTTTATCTCAATCATTCAATACTTTTAGTCACGATCTTAAACTTTATAAAACAAATAATCCTAATACTCTAACAAATAATTCTAATACTCTATAAGAAACAATCATAATACTCTATAAGAAATAATCATAATACTTAATCTATAGGAGATCCTCCAAATCTCCAAGTACTTTATCTTTTACGTGCTGCACGGAGTTATTTATTACCTGTAGCCTTCTCACATAGGCTATGGACTACTAACCTCGAGAACCGCTATTCCCAGGTTTTTATATTAAGACCTCTGCTTAATATAACTAAGACCCAGTCTCAGTACCTAAGTTCCAACTCAGGTTTTTTACGTTATCTTTTTTTTTTGTTTTTTTATCACATAACCTTATAACATCTAAATATGAAAAATAATAAAAACACATATATACAAAATTATATTACCGTTATTCAGATGAAAACTCGAATCATTATTGATAAGTATGGAAAATTCTTCTAACAATTGTCGAATGGGAGTCGGAGTTAGTCTGAAATCTGCCTTCTCTCTCATGAGTAGTTCAAGCTTTTGCTCTGCTCCTTTTGCTTTACACTGCAGGCCATCACCTTGTTTAGATTGATTGCTGTGTATAATTACAGTCCAACACAAGCTTACCAGGAAATCAATACCTTAATGGAGAGAATTAGGGTATGTTCACACGAGGGCGTCGGTTACGGCTAAAATTACGGGGATGTTTCAGCCTGAAAACATCCCCGTAATTTCAGCCGTACCGGCATGTGCAGGCGCTTGAACGCCGCGTCAATTACGGCCGTAATTAGCGCTGCTATTCATTGGAGTCAATGAATAGCGGCTCCAATTACAGCCAAAGAAGTGACAGGTCACTTCTTCTACGCGGGCGTCTATTTACGCGCCGTTATTTGACAGCGGCGCGTAAATATACGCCTCGTGTGAACAGACAAACGTCTGCCCATTGCTTTCAATGGGCAGATGTTTGTCAGCGCTATTGAGGCACTATTTTCGGGCGTAATTCGGGGCAAAAACGCCCGATTTACGTCCGTAAATAGGCCGTGTGAACATACCCTAATTATAAACTATAAGCACAAGTGAGAAAAAAAGCACATTATCAGGCAATTGCTATACATATTCTGAGGCAAATGCGCTCCAGTAAGGCTGGAGCCTTCAGATCAGCTTTAAGTTGCATTTATATAATTTGAGCAGTTGTCATATAATAGGATACCGGAAACTGCATTAAAGTAGCGCCAATGATTTCCATATAATATAATAAGAGTCTTTGATGTTTTTACAATACCTTCCTGGGAGAACAGGGCAGATTATAGAAGAAACGACTTGTAATGTTCTAAGAACTTGTATTCTGATAACAAGACACAGGTTATTAATTATTTCTTTGCATGTTTTCAACATTGTTTAACATGTATTAGTTAAGTAATTATATTGCACCTCAAAACTAAACTTAGTGCCAGATGGGTCATGACATTTTGATGCTTGGGAGTCACTGTAGTAAATGTTTCCAATTACACAAATATCTTGGTTTAATTGTCTATGAAGTGTACATGACACCAATGACCCCTAACCTCTACCCTTGCTAAAAGGCCTAAAATAACACTCGTTTGACCTGTTTAGATAGAGAAGTGTGTAGAGGCATGGCATGTGTGTTTAGGAAACTATAAAAATTTATAGGTAGAAAATATCAGATGTGGCAGCCTTGGGTTGCTGCTCATAAAACAACAGACCTAATAATACTTGCTGGTGCAAAACCTCCATGGTGGTGTGCATGAAGAAAAATATTTTACAAACATTAGAATAAATAATGTACAAAATTTTCTACGCTGATGTAGCCATCTTTATCTTGACTCTTAACTAATTAAATACACAGTGGCAAGAAACGTTAACTTGACTTTTTCAGTGACTTTCAGTTGCTTTTCTTGTGTGATATCACGCTGCAGCAAGTTATCAGTCAAGATGAACTTGGCTACATCTGTAAATATTCAGTGACTTGTGTGTCCAGGAATGTGTATCTAGTATATCATGATCTAAACACAGAGAGGTCTGTATGCTAATAATCATGATGTATATATTGTTAGGAAAGCAATATTTTGATGCTGGCATATACTGTAGAAGTGCTAAAGAGCTGCATATTGCCATTGCATACAACATTTAAAGGCTATGAACACCTTTGAAAACGTTTTATTTTTTTGTTATTAAAAATGTGTATCAGTTTGTTTGGTGCAACTTTCTAATTTATTTTTTATTAAAAATTATTTTTAGTTTTTGAGATACAGCTGCTTTGTATCCTGTATACAGAGCAGCTGTATCTAGGGCTGAGACCTGTATCTGTCAGGTCAGCGGCACTGACGGGTTCAGTGTCAGCGGGTTCTGCGTGTCTCTGACATGCAGGATCGAGCTGTTACCAATCACATCTAAGTCCATAACTTAGATTTGCTTGATAACAGATGGATCCTGCATGGACCCGCTGACACTGAACCCGTCATTGCCGCTGACCTGACGGATTCAGGTCTCAGCGTAGATACAGCTGCCCTGTATACTGGATACAAAACAGCTGTATTTCAAAAAGTAAATACAATTTTATTTTTTTTAACTAATTGGAAATGTACACCAAACACACTGACTGACATTTTTATTAAAAACGAAAAAAAGTTTTTAAAGATGTACTTAGCCTATATGCACACTTTGATATTAATGATAATATATACTCCTCTGTGGATGTATTACATTGATGTTGATGTAAGAAACCTGTATAAATAACAGTAGCATATATGTGGACAAACACACAATGGTATATACAAGGCATGATGAACTGTTTTGACAGAATATGCACAAATTGCCCATCATCTATCCGAGAAATTCGAGTGCCAATGTACCAATAGATAATGCTCCATTGTGAAAGTGAATTGCTGAAAAAGCTTGATCACAATGCGACTTCAGTTAGTTACTATGGGAAAAAGTGATAATTTTATTACAATCATACCATGAATAATCTTAATTGTCTGTCTCCATATAGCCACAGCCTAAAAATGAACATAAAATCATAACATGTTGTACCTACCATAGGTTGACTAAAACAGTGACTACTACAAGACCCCATAACACTAACAGCAACAGAACCCTTTCAAAAGTGGCAGCCCCAATAAAAATCACAGAAACCGTCATAAACAGTAAAAGTCAAAGGAGTTGCAATAACTATAATAACCACAGGACCTCTTGATATACTTCATAGGGCTGAAGCTAGATACAGAGAAGCAGCCACAGGCCATCATACTTCAGATTCTACATGTCATGACTTATGGCTACTGAACTTTGTCTCCCCATATAATCCACCAAGTAATACATTGTCTCAGTTGTATGATTATTATGAGTATGATAATATGATGATTGGATTTACTTTTATTTGAAAAATACATAACTGGATCATGTACTTGTGTTTTGTAAATGTAATACAGTTATTATATCATTGTACAATTATTTTATACAATTTCTATAGACAAATTGTCCTTTCAACCAAAAGGAACTAACATTGTATTTGTATATAAGTCTACAAAACTTCTGCTCTTCACCATAAATATATATACTGTAGAATAGTTCTACATTGACTCTCAGCAATATTTAGCTTATGAGTGTACTTGAACATGTTAATTTTGCGCTGAACAAGTTGGACACAATGCTTGCCAACATAACTGAAACGATCCAAGTTGCCCACAGTTCAGAGGCGTTGAGCAGATCTGTATTTGGCAGCAGTGTGATCATTTGGATAACTTACTTTCACAAAACGGTGCCAATAGTTTGCTTGGGCTCAAAAGCCCTATCCTTTGTCTGAATGAAAGCTATAAAAGAATAAGTGCTTTCACATTTTTTTTACACTGGAGTTTATTTTCATCAGATAGAATTAAAGTGTATTGCTCCTTGTCACTCTCACTTGGAGATTTTAACTGGAATCATACGAATAAGTACTATATATGCAACAGGAAATTAATAAAATTTGGGAGTAATGAAAAATGAAGGCGTTTAATTCTGTGGGTGCAGTCTGCCCATTTAATGCATATCATTAAGTAATAAACACAAAGGAAGACAGTTTTCTGTCACAAAGTAGTTTAGGAGTATTGAGAACTTATAAGTATGAATCCAAGCATATAGTTATATATTCTTGCTCCCCCACCTTCCCCTGTCCTCCAGACACTGATTGACACTTCTCTCTTTGTTCACAGTAATAGCTGACTGTGTGCCGCAAATATAAGTTCTAAATACTCCTAAAATACTTTACGTTATTTAATAAGTGACAGCATGCTAAATTACGGATGTCTGTCACTTCTTTATGCTGCCCTCAGACAGGGAAGCATAAATATCTGACACATCAACTTTAACACTTATAAATATAAGGTTATGCACTAAACGGGAAAATACTGGGTAAAACAACATGGAAAAGGACTTAGGAATTTTAGTCTAGAGTAAACCTAACAGTAGCAACCAGTGTCAGGCAGGTGCTGCCAAGGCAAACAAGATTATGGGTTGCATCAAAAGGGGCATAGATTCACATGACGAGAACATAGTTCTACCACTTTATAACTAGTCAGACAGCATATTCTGTACAGTTTTGGGCACTAGTGAACCAGAAAGACATAGTAGAGCTTGAGTGGCTTCAAAGGTCGGGCAACTAAAGTAATACATTGAATGGTGGACTACAGTACCCAGAAAGATTATCAAAATTAGGGTTATTTTAGTTTAGAAAAAAAATTACTGAGGGGGTGAACTAATAACTATATGTAAGTATATCAAAGGTCAATACAGAGATCTCTCTCATGATCTATTTATACTTAGGACTGTAACTATAACATGGGGGAATACTCTACACCTAGAGGATAGAAGGTTTCTACAGAAACATAGATGGGGATTCCTTACTGTAAGAGCAGTGAGACTATGGAACTCTTTGCCAGCAGAAGAGTTCAAAAGAGGGCTGGATGCCCTTCCTGAGTGTAATAATATTACAAGTTATGTTTAATAGATTACTTGAGATAGGTCATTGATCCAGCGATTTATTCTGATTGCTATATTGGAGTTGGGAAGGAAGTTTTTGCCTAAGATTAGGAAAATTGGCTTTAACCTCATGTGATTTTGCCTTCTTCTGGATCAACATTGCAGAATAATAGGCTGAACTGAATGGACCTATGTCTTTTTTAGGCCTTAGAAACTATGTTTCATCTCAATACTACTGTTGCACATAATTAAAATGGTATACCTCAGAGTATGAACTAATATTTGTAAAGGTGATTATATGGGAGTCATACTTTTCAAATTGTGTAATGCCTCTGCCTAATTCTAGCATTATGTCAATTATTGGGGTTATACGACAACAGACATTTATGGCATATCCATAGGATAGGTGGGAAATCTTAAACCCTCAACTTCTGATAGCCTGTGACCCCCCACTCCCCGTGTAGAAGTAGCTAAGCCGAAGCACCCGCAAAGGAGAAGGTAAGCAGAGAAGAGTCAGCTTTGGATCTGTCACTTATAGTCTAAGGAAGTGACAGAAACAGGCTCTTAACTTAAAGTGATATTCTCAGAGTCAACAATTATCACCTTTCCACAGGATAGGTGATAAGTATCTGATAGCTGGGGGTCCTTCCGATATGATTGGACGATCACTGCCCCGATCACTAGAACAGGGGTCCTTCCGCCCCCCGTTTTTCCTCACAGCAAGACCGCAATGAGGAGAACTTTGAATAGAATGCCAGACGATCATTCGCGGTGCCACTCCATTCAGCATGTGCGGTGCCTCTATGGATAGGTGATAAATGTTGATCCTGGAAATACCCCTTTAAATCTTAAAACTTTTTTTATTACATTGATCATTTTATTTATTACAGATTGAAAGTGGTCTACTATTTTTTTTTTTTGATTTTTTTTTCAAATTTTTTATTGAAAAATCAAACTTTCATACATAGATCTAGTATAAATTCCAGTTATACACAAGAAAAAAAGAAATATAGCATTCTATACATTTTGCCTAACATTGTTTCAGGCATCCTTACAAGGATCTCGAACAAGAACAAGAGCACACTGTTGAAAGTGGTCTACTATTTATGCAGCAATGAGATTAGTATGAAAAAAATTTTTGGGGTGAAAATCATCATGAATGGGCAACCATGTAATCCAGGTTATTAAGGAGTCCTCCTGTAATTCTTTTAGTTTTTTCTGTAATGAGCTAAAATATACCATTCCTTGCTATAGCACCGATTGGAATTTATGTCTGCTCGTGGATGAGTTTTGTATTGTCTCACATCTCAGACTATAAAAACCTTGGATAAATGTTCCCAATTCTAAACATTGCAATCAATTTCGTACTATGTCCCCAAAGTATACTCATTTACATGCACAGTATAGGATAATCATAAATTAGGATATTCCTTCTGCCACTGCTACATAATAATAATAATAATAATAATAATAATCTTTATTTATATAGCGCCAACATATTACGCAGCACTTATTTACAATTTAGAGGGAACATGAAACAAACAATATCAGACATTACATAGTGACCAAGTTAATTTACAATTCAAACCTGAGGAGTGAGGACCCTGCTCGCAAGAGCTTACAATCTATGAGGAAATAAGGGAGACACAAAGTGTAACAGTGTTTGTTCTGTACAATGGTCCGGCCATTTTTATACACATGCGGTGGTAACATAAAGCTGCATGAGCCGGTCACCAGCCAGTATCCCTGTATGACGGACATGAAGAGAAGGAGTGTGAGGGAATCTTATTCTGATGACTAATCTAAAAGGAGGGCCATGGAAAGGAGTCAGATTAGGGAATGTTATTTTATTTGTATTATTATTATTATTGTTTCCCACATTTTTTCAGTGGACACTGCTTCTCATTTATCATTTGTAAAATTCATCCTGCTGTGAAAGGGAAAAAAAATAATCACCATTTGGTAATTGTGAGTAACTGAACCCCCCAAGGTGCTCATTTTCCATGTGTTTTACCCATATGACAGCTGTACAGTGACACATTATTTTTAATTGACGACATTGCTTTTATGGATTTGTGCACCTCTGGTTACATTTTGAAAATGTTATGTTGGCACAATTAACCAAAGAAATATGTTGTGATCCTTCACCCTCCACCCATCTCTGTACTCTGCCTTGCTACTGAACTATCCTGTTAAGTTCTTTTTAACCTGTTACACTACCAATAAAATTGGAACAGGAGTTCTATTTTACTTACTTTCAGCGCTAGATTTTGGTTCTCTTTTTTTTCCTGTTGTTCACCGCTGGCCGTGCGGGATTTCGGGCACTGTCTGTTTACAGACACAACTAATGGTGAGCTGGAGGATTTCCTCCCCCCTTTTCCCTATTTATAGCTTCTATTTTGTTTAGTATTTTGCATTAATATTTGTAAGCCAAAATCGGGACTGGAACTTACACAGAGAAAAAGTATAATGGAAAGATTTGTACCTCTTCCGTGTTTTGGACCCACTTCTGGATTTAGCTTACAAACAGCACTGATGTAAAATACTGACCACAATACTGCCATGTGAAAGTGATCTTATAATATTAAATCTCCATAGATTTAATATGGCATTTTGACACTGATCAACGGTATAAAACTTTTTGATGTAAAAATTAATACATATTTTTCCAAAGTGATCAAATAATTTCTACTGTGTTAGCTAGTAAATGTAAGAAAGAGAATTGAGAATCAGATACTAAAGAGTCTCAATTTTTTCTCCTACAAAGTGATCTACATTCATTCAGTATTAAACACAAAAAAACTGAATGCATTTACTCTCTTTATATACAGTAGAGTTACCTATGACAGCAATTTTAGCCTTGCTGTGGCGTAGCAGGTTACTCTCCTTATATGCAGTAGAGATACCTTTGACAGCAATTTTAGCCTTGCTGTGGTGTAGCAGGCTGTAATATGACCGTATGCCTTAAAAGGGTTGTCCAGTCAAAAAAAGTGATGGCCTATCCTCAGGATAGGCAATCAATATCTGATCAGTCAGGGCCAGACTTCCGTCACCCCCGCCACTCAGCTGTTTTGAAGGGGACGCAGCTCTCGTACGACCACTGCTTCCCCTTCATTTCCTTTACTGCTCACACTGTGAATCTACTCACTTCAATGAGAGAAGGCTGTAATACTGTGAACCGCGGCTACAAGTGTGTCGTCGATTCACAGTGTGAGCAGTAAAGGAGATGAAGGGGAAGCAGCGCTCAGCGCTCATCATCTAAACAGCTGATCGACAGGGGTGCTGAGAGTCAGACCCCAACCGATCAGATATTCATGGCCTATCCTGAGGATAGGCAATCACTTTTTATGGACTGGACAACCCCTTTAATTAAATCTGTGTGAATATATCAGCTTTCTCCCCATTCATCTATGTAAAACTGTTCAAACTCAGGCATCATTTACACGAGCGTAATATACGCGCGTGCGACGCGCGTGCTTTTCACGCGTGTCGTACGCACCTATATTACTCTATGGGGCAGTGCAGACAGTCCGTGAGTTTTGCGCAGCGTGAGTGCGCTGCGTAAAACTCACGACATGTTCTATATTTCAGTGTTTATCGCGCATCACGCACCCATTGAAGTCAATGGGTGCGTGAAAACCACGCAGGTCGCACGGAAGCACTTCCGTGCGAACTGCGTGATTCGCGCAACAGCTGTCAAACTCAGAATGTAAACAGAAAAGCACCACGATCTTTTCTGGTTACAAACATCCAAACGGAGTGTCATAATGATGGTGGCTGCGCGAAAATCACGCAGCCGCGCATCATACACTGATGACACACGCAGCTGTTAAGTGCATTTTGCGCACGCAAAACGCCGCATTTTTTGCGTGCGCAAAACGCACACGCTTGTGTAAATCAGGCCTCAGTCAAGTTACAAAGTTACAGTGAGTGATGAAGTACGTATTTTGAAGTTCAATCGCAGATTCTCAATAGGATTGAAGTCTGGACTCTAACATGATTCTTTTAATGATATTAGTATAGTTATTTAAAGCCATTTATGTGCAGCTTTTGACATTATGCTTGGAATAACGGTCTAGCTCGAAAATAAACTTTTTTTTCCGAGTCTTGGTTCTCCGGCAGACTTCAGATGTTTTTTTTCAGCATTGCCCTATATTTTGCTGCAGACGGGTTGGTGTGTTGCAGTGGAGTGCGGTATTTGACTTACATCAAATGTGGTTGTTTTTTATTGTCCTAAAAATGCTGATGGCTTCCATACCTAGTGCCATCTTTCCGTAGTGATTCATTTTTCCAGGTCATTGTTCCAGGTCGATGTACCACAGTGCCATATTCTTTACTTGATTACCTTTTTCTATACATTTCCTAACTTTTCAATAGTCTAACTCCTCAGCAGTTGGACCTTTCAGATGCTATTATATTTACAGTAAACTACAGTCTCCATTTGACTGATTCTTCTAAAACCAACTGGTTGCATCAATGATGATTTAGACTTTCATAGTAAAGTGGAGGGAGATATTAACATTGTAAAGTGTCCTCGCTGCTTCATCATTAGCATTGCTACTTTTTGTAATATAAATTATGTTTATAGGCCTGCTTTCTCACTATAACACCACTCTTCATTAATTTCAATACACCACTTAAATCATCGATTTTTTTTTAGAAATTAACTTAAGAAGCTAGTTTGTGATGAATATGGATTTACTGTATTTAGGCAAATAAACATGCTTTGTACTAATGAACATTGTTTACAAATGAATTAAGTCTTAAATTCCTTATATTTTTCTCACATGAAATTTTCCACCTTTTGTAGCCATCACAGCAGTGCAAACCCTGTGCATTCTGTTGGTCACTTGTCTAAAGTTTCAGCTCCCATTGCAGCCCACTTCTCTTGTAGCTACTCCCAAAGGTGATTTAGTCTTGTAACTTGCACATCTGGAACACACCTGTCCAGATGATCCAAAGGACGTAAATTGGATTTCAATTGGGACTCTGGGGTGGCCACACAACCTTCCTTAGCACCTGTTGTCGTTCTTATGACTGAATATATTTTTTGCAAAGACAGGAGATTTGATTTGGGTTGTTACCTTGCTGCAGTGGGAAACCACATCCAATAAAACGGGTGCCAGAAGTAATGGCATGGCGTACCAGGGTGTGGTGCTATCTCTTGGAGTCCATGATTCCTTCAATTTTAAGTAATCCACCAACCGCACCACCTCTGTAACATCCCCAGACCATGATGGAAGCTCCTTCATGCTTGACTGTGGGCTGAATGCAAGCAGGAAGCATGCACTCACCTGTCGCACAATGAACAAACTCTCGCCTCTTGGACCCAAACACCTCAAACTTCGATTCATCTGTGAAAAGAACCTTCTTCTACTGACTAGTGGTCCAGCTCCTGTGCTTTTTACTGGGCCTAAGCAATGGTTTTCGGATTGCAACACATCCCACTGGTTACAAGTCGGCGTTCGACAGTCGCAATTGACATGCTTTTCTTTCTCATGTCCATCAGAGCAGCATCGATCTGACAAGCTGTTTTGAATTTGTCCAGTTTGTTTTGTGTCACTCGAGGTTGTCCAGGTCATGGTTGATCATGTACACCAGGGGTCTCAAACTCGGCCAGGTAAGTGGGCCGCATATAGAAAAAATGGGAAGTTGACGGGCCGTATTACTTTCAAATTTGATACAATACAAAATGATTGTTAATCAATTAGTTATTTGAACTACTATAACACTATATTACTAGAATAATAATACTACATTACTATAATAATACCGCTAGGTTTAAAATTTAAGATATTTCTCCACGTGCTTATTTCAACAATCCAGTTTTCCAGTTTAAGTGACGCTAAATGCAGTCCGGCGGCTCAGTTAGCAGCGTTTGGCAGACACACATGTCAAGATTGGGCAGCCACTTTTTAGATAGTGCCACAGGGCCCTCGGTGGGTGCTGCCACAGTGCCCTCTGTGGATGCTGCCGTAGTGCCCTCTGTGGATGCTGCCGCAGTGCCCCCTGTGGATGCTGCCGCAGTGCCCTCTGTAGATGCTGCCACAGTGCCCTCTGTAGATGCTGCCACAGAGTCCTGTGTAGATGCTGCCACAGTTCCCTCTGTAGGTAATGCCACAGTGCCCTCTGTAGATAATGTAACACACCCCTAGATAATGCCACAGTGCCCTCTGTGGATGCTGCCGTAGTGCCCTCTGTGGATGCTGCCGCAGTACCCTCTGTGGATGCTGCCGCAGTGCCCTCTGTAGATGCTGCCACAGTGCCCTCTGTAGATGCTGCCACAGAGTCCTGTGTAGATGCTGCCACAGTGCCCTCTGTAGATAATGCCACAGTGCCCTCTGTAGATAATGCAACATACCCCTAGATAATGCCACAGTGCCCTCTGTAGATAATGCCACAGTGCCCTCTGTAGATAATGCAACACACCCCTAGATAATGTCGCAGTGTCCTCTGTAAATACTGCCACAGTGCGCTCTGTAGATGCTGCCACAGTGTCCTCTGTAGATGCTGCCACAGTTCCCTCTGTAGATGCTGCCACAGTGCCCTCTGTAGATGCTGCCACAATGCCCTCTGTAGATGCTTCCACAGTGCCCTCTGTAGATAATGCCTCAGTGCCCTCTGTAGATAATGCAACACACCCCTAGATAATGCCACAGTGCCCTCTGTAGATAATGCCACAGTGCCCTCTGTAGATAATGCAACACACCCCTAGATAATGTCGCAGTATCCTCTGTAAATACTGCCACAGTGCGCTCTGTAGATGCTTCCACAGTGCCCTCTGTAGATGCTGTCACAGTGCCCCCTGTAGATGCTGCCACAGTGCCCTTCGTAGATGCTGCCACAGTGCCCTCCATGGATGCTGCCACAGTGCGCTCCGCAGATGCCACAGTGCCCTCCGCAGATGCTGCCACAGTGATGTCAGGGGCTTGCCCAAAGCTGGAGTCCCCGAGCAGAGCCGCTACTAGCACTGCATGTGAGTGCTGAAAGTGTTTAAAACACATTTCTGTGCAAAACACACGTATCACGTTCTTCCTTTACTGAGATATAGACGAATCTGGTGGTGTATTTACATTTTATGAGCCGTAGTGTATTTGAAGCTATTTTTAAAAAATTAAATGAATGTTCACTTTGTCTTTATTGTATGATATTTTATTAGTAGCATTTATTTATTACTTGTGTTATATTTTTTATACTGTTTATCCTTTACTATTTCTGAATGCTATTCTAATTAACCATCATAGTATTTTGTTAATCACCTTTCGTGCCATCCATGACCTTGCCCCTGTTCTTTGACCACACTATTGCTTGCTGATTGAGCATTAATGGCCCTACTGGTTTCACTTGACCTTTTAACCTAAGGGACTAATCTCTTCTGCATGACACAAATGTTCTGGGGACTCTCAGTAACCAGTAGCCTTACCAGAGGTTTGCCAGCTAGATCACTGTAACAACTCATTTAGACATCAGTTGTCACATTGAAAACTGAATACTGAATACTTTTCTTGTGAAAAAACTAGTACTTCAGACTTCCCATATTGCTTTCCCAGTTGTATGTAAATAACGATTAATTATTGTATAAATTAAAAGTTATGCAACTTTCTAATGTACTCAAGGATTCAATTTCTCTCCATTTTTAAGAAATGTGTTTGCTGTCAGTGAATGAGGACACTTTTGCTCACATCCAGAGGCTAAAAATTGTACATGTAACTGTTATTTATCTGTCAAATCTCTAGTTACGCTATTGGTTACCGACAGTCCCCAGAACTTTTGTGGTATGCAGAAGAGATTAGTCCCTTAAAGGGGTTGTCCGAGATAAAATGACTATGTGTTAATGGTTGTAATTTATTAATGTAAATACATTTGTAATATACTTACATTTTCCAAAGTGGCCCCGTTTCCAGATCCTGTCGTGGGGAACTTGACGGGTGACGTTACTCTCTGGCCGCTGTGTTGATCTTCAATTATTTTCCGTGTATACGACACGTCTCTTGTGACGTGCCGTGTATGGGCTGTATTGTTGTAACGCGTATTCGCGGTCCCTGCTATTATCTCGAGAACAGCAGGGACTGCGCATGCGCGTTACGGGCTGTACAGCAGAACAGCCCATACATGGCACGTCACAAGTGACGTATACCCAGAAAACAATCAACATAGCGGCCAGAGAGTGACGTCAACCGTCACGTTCCCCACGGCAGGATCTGGAAACGGGGCCACTTTGGAAAATGTAAGTATATTACAAATGTATTTACATTAATAAATTGCTGTGCTTCACTGTGGTGCGCGTGATTTTCACGCACCCATTGACTTCAATGGGTGCGTGATGCGCGAAAAACGCGGAAATATAGGACCTGTCGTGAGTTTTACGCAGCGGACTCACGCTGCGCAAAAATCACTGACAGTCTGCACTGCCCCATAGACTTACATAGGTCCGTGCAACACGCGTGAAAAATACGCGGGTGGCACGGACGTATATCGCGTTCGTGTAAATCCGCCCTGACATCAGGAGCAACTGAACAAGTCTCTGATAGTTTGCTACATTGTATCAGTTTGGATTCCAAGCTGTTTATCTCAGGGTTGTTTGCATAAGGGTATGTTCACACGCAGTGAGCAAAAACTACTGAAAATACGGACCTGTTTTCAAGAGAAAACAGCTCCTGATTTTCAGACATTTTTTGTGCCACTCGCGTTTTTCGTGGCGTTTTTTACGGCCGTTTTTGGAGCTTTTTTCAATAGAGTCTATGGAAAACGGCTCCAAAAAGTCCCAAGAAGTGTCCTGCACTTCTCTTTCGCGGCCGTTTTTTTACGCGTGAAAAACGCAGCGAAAAACGCTCCGTCGGAACAGAACGCCGTTTTCCCATTGAAATCAATGGGCAGATGTTTGGAGGCGTTCTGCTTCCGATTTTTCAGCTGTTTTTCAGGCGTTTACGCCCGTGAGAACATACCCTTGGGCTATGTTCACACAGAGTTTTTTGCAGGCGGAATTTCTGCCTCAAAATTCAGTTTGGAATTTTGAGGCAGATTTTCCTCTCCCTGCACGCTGATTTTCGCTGCATTTTTCGTGGCGTTTTTTTTGCCCGTGGCCATTGAGCGCCGCGGGCATAAAACGCAGCGAAATAGGCTTTCTCTGCCTCCCATTCATGTCAATGGGAGGTCAGAGGCGTAAACGCCCGAAGATAGAGCATGTCCCTTCTTTCTCCCGCGAGACGGTTTTACCGCTTGCGGGAAAAAGACACCTCCGCCTCCCATTGAAATCAATGGGAGGCATTTTCGGGCCGTTTTTGACGAGTTTTGCGGCATGGTTTCCGCATCAAAAAACTTGTCAAAAAAACTCTGTGTGAACATAGCCTTAAGCTGGAAACCCCCTTTAATTAAGGAGGCACTGTTATGTATCTATCTGTTATATGCCTGAGTAAACTAAGCTAGTGTGCACCCATGGAATGGCCCCCAATAAAGCAGGCTGCATGATTCCTCTTAGCCATTTAGAAAACACACTTATTAGGGTATGTTCACACGCCCTATTTACGGACGTAATTCAGGCGTTTTACGCCTCGAATTACGTCTGAAAAAATGTCTCCAAAAGACGGCGTGTAAAAAGACGCCCGCCTCAAAGAAGTGCATGTCACTTCTTGGGACGTTATTGGAGCCGTTTTTCATTGACTCCATTGAAAAACAGCTCCAATTACGTCCGTAATGGACGCCGCGAAAAACGCGTGCACTTGTCAAAACGTCTGAAATTTAGGAGCTGTTTTCGCCTGAAAACAGCTCTGTAATTTCAGACGTATTTGGTGTTGCCGCGTGAACATACCCTTAGAATACAGCGTGAAGAACTCCCTTATGTCCTACCAAACCACGTGTACTGTATTTTTTCAGTACTTTGTGGTCAAGTAAGATCACATCACCTGCTCCTTATTTATTTCTGGGGTGGGGCCAATGTGATCATTCAGTAAATTCAATAGGACCTAAGGGTATGTTCACACGGCCGTAAACGCCCAAAAAACGGCCGAAAAATCGGAAGCAAATTCTGTTTTGACGGAGCGTTTTTCACTGCGTTTTTTTATGTGGAAAAAAACGGTTTGCGAAAAAGAAGTGCAGGACACTTCTTGGGACGTTTTTGGAGCCGTTTTCCATAGACTCTAGTGAAAAAAGCTCCAAAAACGGCCGTAAAAAACGCCACGAAAAAACGCTGAGTGGCACAAAAAACGTCTGAAAATCAGGAGCTGTTTTGAGACTAAGGGTATGTTCACAAGGCAACGCTCCTGAATTTCAGACGTTTTGACAAGTGCACGCGTTTTTCGCGGCGTCTCTTACGGACTTAATTGGAGCTGGTTTTCATTGGAGTCAATGAAAAATGGCTCCAATTACGTCCCAAGAAGTGACATGACTTCTATGAGGCGGGCGTCTTTTTACGCGCCGTCTTTTGACAGCGGCGCGTAAAAAAAAGCCCGTCTGCACAGAACACAGTAAGACCCATTGAATTCAATGGGCAGATGTTTGCAGACGATTTGGAGACGTTTTTTTGTCCGTAATTCGAGGCGTAAAATGCCCGAATTACGTCCGTAAATAGGGCGTTTGAACATACCCTAATAGTTTGGTTTTATTTGTGCAACTACTATAAAGAGCTTTGCACTTGAACCAAGTAATAATATTATTGCAATCTGCATTGTGTATTTGACATAGGCAGGTTGTATTATGTATCAAATATAGTGACATCGCTACCTATTCAAAGTACATATCCCTAAAGATATGAACCAGTGAGAAAAAGAGCTTTGTTTCCATGATTTAAAGAGGTTTTACAGTTTTATGTAAATAAAGCTTTTTTCCTCTATTACGAAAATTTCTGCAATTTTCTAATATACTTTTGTGTTTCGATTCCTGACCATTTTTAGGGTATGTGCACACACACTAATTACGTCCGTTATCGACGGACGTATTTCGGCCGCAAGTAGTGGACCGAAGACAGTCAGGGAGCCGGGTTCCTAGCATCATACTTATGTACGATGCTAGGAGTCCCTGCCTCTCCGTGGAACTACTGTCCCGTACTGAAAACATGATTACAGTACGGGACAGTTGTCCTGCAGCGAGGCAGGGACTCCTAGCATCGTATATAACTATGATACTAGGAGCCCGGCTCCCTGCACTGAGTTCGGTCCGGTACTTGCGGCCGAAATACGTCCGTCAATTACGGACGTAATTAGTGTGTGTGCACATACCCTTAAAGCTCAGTTTGCTGTCTCTTATGGGATAGTAATCTTCAAACTAAAATGGTCTCTGTAGGTGCTCAGCACCCATTGAACAACTCCCTGAACTCCCATGGTGGGGCATTCGAAGGTGCATTCTGTATGCTTAGCATGTGGGTCCCTATCTACTGAATGGGCGGAGAGAGATTTCTTGGCCAACATTTCAACACTCTTCGTGTACAAGTGTCAGTATTCTAAGCCATGATCTTTCTCTTGTGTTAGTTGAACATGATCAAAAGAAGGTTTTATCCTCTGAGTGTAAACAAGAGTTTCTCATTGAAACAAATGGGAAACTGTTTGCAGGCTTATTTCAAGTGTATTTAGGAGAGTAAAACTAGGCTTTCTGCTCCAAAATCTGCCTGAAAATAAGCAGTGTGAACAAACCCCAAGGTGAGGAAGGGGATGCAACTGCAGTACCTCTCTCTCTCTCTCTCTCTATCTTTTTATTTGTCTGTGAGGTGCTTGCTGTAAGACGGGTTGGGTCAAAAGTTGGGGGTCTGATTGGTTACAACAGTGCTAAACATAGAACTAGCATCACACCAAGAAGAGCCCACCAACTTATCAGGGGTGGAGAGTGAGACACAAAAGCCATGAAGAAGGAAAGAAAAAGACACCCACTTTCTTTTACACATCATTTAATTTTTTATATATATATATATATATATATATATATATATATATATATAATATATATATAGATGTATACCTGTCTAAGGTGTGAAAGGAGTGATTGTGATCTATTTTTTTTTTTACACTATTTCGGTTTTAAATGATAAAATTCTGGCTGCCAACACTGGAGGTGCCTATTGTATGGATTTATTATTTTGTTCAGTAGGAGCTGTATGATTCTATGTTTGTGATTCACAGTCAGCAAGTAGAATTAAAGAAGAAGCAGCGCTGCAGACCCTTCAAAACAGCTGATTAGCGGGGGTGCAGGGACTCGGAGCCCGACCGATCACATATTGATGGCATATCCTGCGGATAGGCCATCAATTTTTTGGGACTGGAAAATCCCCTTTAAGAAAACCCCTATCTATATGCCCTGTTAGGGTATATATACATAAAAGAGGGGGGTTCCACACTAAGGACCCCCCTCTATTAGCCAGAACAGAGAACCACTGACAAGCAGTGTAGCGGACTTGAGCCCTCCTTGTACTACATGGAGTACCATTATTTTGAGTGACCTCTATGTAATACTACATTTCCCCTGCAGCCAGCTGCATCATCACCTGGCAAATTAAGCTGTTTGCCAAGGGTCTTGGGTGCATAAACAGCTGTTGACCGCGGCGGCTCTTAGATTAAATGGGTTGTCTGTGATATGAATCAGAAAATTAGGACCTCTTTAATAAACCCCTATAAATACATTTTATGAAATTAATCAGCACAGAATTTTGGACGCGTTTATATATGGAAATAAAATAAACAACGTCATAGGTACACATTACATAAAGTGTATTATATTTTGTTTTATAATATACAAAAAAAAGTCATGTAATATATTACTATTCTTTTCTTTGCTGACACTGAATTAAAATAAATGTTACCTTACATACTTCAATCAACATGCTGTTTATATAGCTTTAGATAGATACAAACATACCAATCCATCTATAACGGTAAAATAGACTGTAGTTTCTTCTAGAAATACATTTATGTATATGGGTTTTAGTTTATAGTATATTAGGCAAATGCTTTTGTACAGAGGCATACAGAAAAAAAAATTCTGTCAGATTCTGTATAAAAAATTGTAGCATGTTCCATTGGATGCCATATTACTAAAGCATTCTCCGCTAAAAGTATTGCTTAGCGGATAATATGTTTGTAATACGGCACTGTACATATCACCATACAGCACCACATGGAGTGCCTATAGCTCTGTAACACAGAATAGTTTATGGGTAAAAATATAGAAAGACTTATCCACTTTGGGTTTTAACCTACTGTAGGTGCTTTGCCCACCTAATAAAAATGCCTATCAGTGTGTTTTGTGCAACTTTTTAAATACTTTTTATTAAAAATTATATTTTAACTTTTTGAGATACAGCTGCTTTGTATACTGTATACAGAGCAGCTGTATCTAGCGCTGAAACCTGTATCTGTCAGGTCAGCAGCACTGATGGGTTCAGTGTCAGCGGGTCCGGATCGAGCTATTATCGATCACATCTAAGTTCATAACTTAGATTTGAACGATAACAGGTCTGACATGCAGGACCCGCTTACACGGAACCCGTCAGTGTCACAGACCTGACGGATTCAGGTCTTAGCGAAAGATACAGCTGCTCTGTATACAGGATACAAAGCAGCTGTATCTAAAAAAATAAAAATAATTTTTAATAAAAAGTATTTAGAAAGTTGCACAAAACACACTTTTTATTAAAAAAAAAAAAAAATATTTCAAAGGTATACATAACCTTTAAGTTACCTTGGAAAAACACTAGTGAGTATAATGAGATGGATAACAAGTGTAATTTTTGTCATGTAGAATTGCAGGTCTGTCAGAGAACAACTTTTGGTATTTTCATGCCTAACTGTCTGTTCAATATTAATAATACTACATATAAAAGATATTGAACCAAGGTTTTCTCTACATGGTAAGCAGCAAAGAATAAAATTCGAGAAGGGATCGTGGCATTTTGTGTGTTCTGTATCAGCGTAGTTAATAATACTCCACATATTAGCAGTTGGCTTAGTGGGAATTACTGAAGCATAATTAAGTACTCCTGTGAACAATAATTGGGACCCATCTGCTTTTCACATAGCAATACAAATGACATCCCGTAATCATGGGGAAGGTCATGGAAATGAATGGCTGGTGTCATGTGTGGATGAGGTAGTGCAATTGAATTGGAGATGTCATTATAAAACATGGACTGGAGAACCGTGGTCTTTATATATTGACTGCATGTAATGAAACTTTTATAGGGACAGAAAATTGCAATAATGAGCATTTTTAGCAAGCAGTGTTGCAAGCCGATTATGTAATACTATGCAATGTACTTGATTTATTGTGAGTGTAACATAATGGGAATCCTAGTTTTTGGCAGCAGACTTGCTGTGTTCTCAGGCTTTGCCACCAGTTGGGACAGTATAAGCATCTAAATTGAGATATAAAGAAATCTTTTAAAGAAGCTCTGAAGTCATTGCCCAACTTGCCATAAAACAAAAAGTAGAATGTGTTAGCACAGGAAATAATCAAAATTAGATATAATCATAATAATCATATTAATAGTAATAATAATAATAATAATAATAATAATAATAATAATAATAATAAGAAGAAGAAGAAGAAGAAGAAGAAGAAGAAGAAGAAGAAGAATTTGTGTTTACTAATATTTTTGTGAAGTAATGTTATTGTAAAAATGATTTAATCTTGCAACAAAGAAGGTGTCTTACTAATACTGGATATGTGTCAACCTTTTTACACTGTTGTTTTTAGGTTCAACATTCTGTACTGATTACTTTCTTAATATGAAAAACTCAAGCACTCCTTCGGTTGAAATATGCAAAATAGGTTTATTTTAAATACGGCAATATAAGAGAAAGGGTGTAACGTTTCGGCCACAATCCGGCCTTTATCAAACTTTATTGCAGCTGGTCAATAGAAAAAAACTAATGGGAAACGACGCTGTGAAGATGGGTAGCTTGTACTATGGGTACACCTTTTCTCTTATATTGCCTTATTTAAAATAAACCTATTTTGCATATTTCAACCAAAGGAGTGCTTGAGTTTTTCATTGCAAGTACCTACAGCACCCAGACAACTATATGTCTTTGTAGCGGATAATATAAACCATTGTGTCTGCCTGCAGAGGCCACTAGGAGGAGCTTAGGAGCGCACTGCACGTAGTTTTATTATTGAGTTTATAGTATATACAGTATAAAGTAAGCTCTTAAAGAGTTTGTCCCGTTTCATACAATCTTTACTTGTTAGAATGGTCCCTTGACAATAAGCAGATCACAAAGTGTCTTCTGCTGGCACCCCCAGTTTTCAGCTTTTATCTGTGGGGGAACCGGGCAGTAAGTATTCAATTTCCCTGCAGCACCACCAAAGGGGAAATTAAACATCACACAGTGTCCATTTAAATCAATGTGTTTTCTGTGTAATGCAGAACAGGTGACAAGTCCTCCAGAGAGAGACACTATTTGTAACTGTTCTCTACTCTAAAGAGATGAGGATCCTGAACAGAGGACCACCCTCTATTTATTTATAATTCCCAAATCGGGTATATGAAATTAGTTTTTTTTTAAACTTGACAACCCCTAATGGCAGATTTAGACCTATAGAATTTTATAATTTAAATCAATGTCTATGCTGGGGAAAAATGAAGCACCAACCGATGGACATTTAATTTATGCATTTCATCACAAGTCATATACAGTACCTGTCCAGCACATGTGAATATGATTTTACCAGATTTGCATTATTTAGTTTACACTTCCCACCACTAGTGTGCTACGCTCATACTTTTACTTTTATTTATAATTCGAAGTTTGGACTCCAGAGAATTTTTGATTTCTAGATCTCTGATAGTACAAGTCTAATTAAAATATTCAAGTTGGCAAATTTGTACTGCTATTTAATAGACAGCACAAACATTTCCTGTGAAATATAGAAATGCCAAACAAAGGAAATATCTATAGACGTTGAATTAAATGCTGATAAAAAGAATACTAAACTTGGGTGATATTTTAGACATCAAAATCTTTAACCCTGAGACAATTTGACATAGTCTGTGGTGGGTTTCCAAAGCATGCACAGGTAACAACACCATAGAAAAAGTTGCAGTATAAGAGTCATATTAAAGCTGAGCACCAAATTAGCGAAAGGAATAGGGTCACTATGAGATAGGTATGTTGGATAAGGTACCTAGATAGGGCTCTTCAGTCTAGGAGATCCATTGACATCAAGAGGACAGAAGATGTTATGTTTTATTTTCCAAGGCTTATTTTCTTCAAACCTGAACTTTTTCTCAATTTTCTGGGTGAATGGTAGGTGGGTCAATAGATCGCTAATGAAGTGGGATCAGAAGTTTTGCAATCACGATTGTTTGGAGGGTATAATCTTTGGTGTTGGGATCCAAAATAACCTAAGTTCTGGGGAAATATGAATGTCTTTATGGCAGATTGATTTAGTCTCACTTGGGGCCAAAACTGATCAAGTTCGGGACATAAGAACCAGATATAAGAGATATTCCCAAGGGCTGACTAGCATCTCCTACGTTCATCAGAAGGTGACAGAATAGCTTTTTTTAAGAAGGTCACTGTCTTTTACCACCTGGGCAACACAGTATAATATGTTAATTTAGATGTCAGGATTCCATTAAGTTAGACGAACAAACAGCCGTCTATAAAGGTGCTTTTTATATGGGCGGATTTTGGCCCGGTAATGAGCACCGATCGTGGATAACAGCGTGTTGATCGGCATTCGTTTGCTCCAGTCAAACGGAGCAATGATGGGAACGTATGGGGAAGAATGATCATTCGTCCCCATACATTTGCATCTTCTCTGCAGCACATCCCCTTTTTTCACTGGAAAATGTGCTGCCGACAAGCAACCATTTTTTGGGCCACAAAAAGCTGCGATCAGCTGACAAATTAGCAATTGGTCATTTGTCAGCTGATTGCTGCCCTTTTTCTACAGGGCAGTGATCATGAGTGAGAATTCGCACGAGTGCTCATTCACATGACCAGTGGCCTATGTCAAATAGATTTTTAAAGACTTCGAATTTTCTGGTTAGCTTTTATTTAATAAAAATACAGTATATTACACTGTTATCTGGCATCAGTTTCATAGAGGCTCTATATAGCTGGCCCTTTGTTTCCCTAATCTCCTATCATTGAATTCCTTGCTTCTGCTTTTCTTGACCCTGTTTATTTTTTGTATATAAGTCGTATCATGTGATCATGTACGCAACAACATCATTAGGCAGCATAAAATAATCATTTGGTTTAATAAAGAATACTTACCTAGTCCCTACTCGGCACACAAAGAGAGAGAGTTATTTCCTGTAGAGGTTCTCGGGCAGCTCATGACAACTGCTGCTAGGGACCTGCACAGGCAGCTGCGGTGAAGAAGACGCTCGCGTCAAGACCCCATTAATCTCCGGAACAACAGGGACTAGGCAAGTATAAATTGAAAGGTGGGGTGGGCACCTTCCCTCTGGGAAAAAAATACATTTTTAGCTTGAGGGGTCACTTTAAGGATAATGGTCATCTGTCCGTACAATAAATCATAATCAGGTTATGCAGCAATACGAAAATAATTGATACTAATTTATCAAGGTTCCATTAAATTCAGCAGAAATTCAAGTAATATATTGACAATATCCAAACTTATTAGGCTACGTTCACACAGCATATGTTCAGGATGAAAAATACGAGGCTGATTTCAAGAGAAAATAGCCTCTGAATCCAGGTGTATTTGGAGCTGATTTTCAAAGCAATTTTGATTTTTGCAAGCATTTTTTTAAGCGTTATTTGAGGTGTATTTTCAAAGTTTTTTTAGGAATGAGTTGGAAATATGAAAAATCTTCTTCAAAGACGCCTGAAGAAGGGAAATGCACTTCTTTCATTCGAGGCATGCTTTTACGTTGTATCTTTTCAAACAGCGGCGTAAAATTAAGATTCGTATGAAATACACTGCTTTTTTCTTTTAAGAACAATTGAAGGCTGTTTGCCGGCGTATTCAATATGTATTTAGGAGCGTTTTATGCTCTGAAATATGCCTGAAAATATGCAGTGTGAACAAGGCCTAATTTGTGTTTCTCATAATTTCATCAAACTTTACATTTTTTAAAAATCCTCTATTTGCACTACTTACTTTGCAGATATTTGTCATTCTGTACTTTTCCAAAGACATTCAGGGGTAATTTCAATTCATGGCTTTTGTGGCGCTTCCCACATGTGAGAGGAATTGCACTGTAAAATTTGAAAATAATTCCATACAATCCAGTTTTACAAGAGCTCAACTGGACTGATATCTGGAAATTGTGCCTGCCAGTCCTTTAAAGACAGTACTCATTGTTTCTTCACTAAAGAGTTGTTTCATATCTTAGAAATATGCTTAGGATTATTGTCCTTCTGACCACTGGTGATGGCATAATCAGGGGCATAGCTAGGGGAGGCAGGTGGGGCATGTGCCCCGGGTTCAACTCTGAGGTAGGGAAGGGGGGCGGGCACTGCAGAGCAGCTGTATCAAAACAGCTGATCGCTGCTGACAGGCGCCCTGAATGACGGATGGCTGCAGCAGCGATCAGCGTTAGGAGGAGTCAGGAGGTCTTGCAGCGGCATTCTGACTGGGGTCGGTGCCGGCCCAGGAGTGGACCAGTCCAGTCACCTGACCTGTCATCTCACCTCACGTAAGTGACTCCCGGGCCGGCGCCGACCCCAGTCAGAACGCCGATGCAAGACCTCCTGCCTCCTCTCCTCCTAACGGTGAGTCACAAGGGGGGAGGGGGTAGTGTGGTATTAAGTA
The DNA here is from genome assembly GCF_050947455.1 of Rhinoderma darwinii. NCBI lineage: Eukaryota > Metazoa > Chordata > Amphibia > Anura > Rhinodermatidae > Rhinoderma > Rhinoderma darwinii. The sequence continues at coordinate 110,708,575 of NC_134688.1, read as the reverse complement.
CAAGGGGAAAGGGGGGTTGTGTGGCACTAAGTACAAGGGGGGGTTGTGTGGCACTAAGTACAATAGGGAGGTTGTGTGGTACTAAGTACACGGGGGGAGGGGGTTGTGTGGCAGTAAGTACAAGGGGGAGGGGGTTGTGTGGCACTATGTACAAGGGGAGGGTGGTTGTGCGGCACTAAGTACGAGGGGGGCTGTATGTGGTGCTATCTAAAGGGGGCTGTGTGTGGTGCTATTTACAGCGGGCTGTGTTTGGCGCTATCTACAGGGTGCTGTGTGTGGTGCTATCTACAGGGGTTATGTGTGGCACTATCTAAAGGGGGCTGTGTGTGGCGCTATCTACAGGGGGCTGTGTGTCGCATCTTTAATTTATTTTCTTTTAGCTAATTATTATGGTAACTCCCTTATATATCTATATTGCTTGTAAAATGTAGAAATGCTTTTATGCTCGAAAAAAATTGCATACACCTCATTGATTGGTAAAGAAAGAAAAAATGTCGAGGGGAAAGAAGATGTCGGGAAATAAGTTGGGGGGGGGGGCAATCTGAATCTTTGCCCCGGGTGCTGGAGAACCTAGCTTCGCTTAATCTGGCCTATCTGGTTTAATGTTATAAAATAGAGAACCTTTGTGGTTTATTACTCCTTGCACTCTGTAAATCTTCCACTTACATGAAATCTACCGCATAAAATAGCCTTTTCTCCACTATGTTTGACCCGATTATGCATTATCCAATGTGTGTGTTCTTTAGGCCTTTTTAACATTTTATTTTTATTTGCAAGTTTCAAATATGGCTTTTCCTTTGTCACTCTGCCTGTAAAGCCAATATCCTGGAGTTGTCTTTTTACTGATATAACATGTATTTAGTATGTACTATTCATGGAAGAGACTGCCGACTAGTCCTTTTATGCATTTGTGCATCGAGCCTCCTGAACCTATTGTGGTTAGATCCAATTTGCCTTCTTCTCTCATACAGTTTCATTAGTTTCTTGGTAATCTGACACATGGAATGGCCTTCATTTGGCAAAACAACAATAGACTGATTTGTTTCTTGAGAAAGATGTTTCTTTTTTTTTTTTGTCAATTAGCATTTAAACAAAATTAACCCCTTAATGACGCAGCCTATTTTGAGCTTTCAGGACGCAGTGATTTTTATTTTATTTTTTCGTGGCTGCATTCCAAGAGCCATGACCTTTTCATTTTCTGTCGATGTAGCTGAATGGGGCGAGTTGACGTTTTTATTAGCAGCATTTTTGGGTACATATGGTTCACTTTTGTAAATAAATTCTAAATCCTAATTACCCCCCCCCCCCCAAAAAAAATGTGACATGCGTCATACGTAGGTTTCCTCCGGGTACTCCGGTTTCCTCCCACACCCCAAAAACATACCAATAGGGAATTTAGATTGTGAGCCCCAATGGGGACAGTAAAAGAGGACCTCTGTACAGTGCTGCGTAATATGTTGGCGCTATATAATTAACTGAAATAAATAAATGTTTTATTTATTTTTTTTAATTTATTTTTTTTAAATTCATTTACACATTTGTTTGCACTTCTTTTTTTTTGTCCCACTAGGAAACTTGATTCTGCGATCATCTGATCGTTTCTATAATGATTTGGTATATTATTCCCTGTCAGTGTTAGGGTATGTGCACACGATAACTGCAATTATGTCTGAAATTACGGAGCTGTTTTCAGGAGAAAACAGCTCCTGAATTTCAGATGTAATTGCATGTACTTGCGTTTTGCGGGGCGTCTTTTACGGATGTAATTTGGAGCTGTTCTTCATTGGAGTCAATGAAAAACGGCTCCAATTACGTCCCAAGAAGTGTTCTGCACTTCTTTTAACGAGGCTGTAATTTTATGGGCCGTCATTTGACAGCGACGCGTAAAATGACAGGTCGTCGGCACAGTACATCGTAAAGCCCATTGAAAGTAATGGGCAGATGTTTGCCGACGTATTGGAGCCGTTGTTTCAGACGTAATTCGTGGTTTAAAACGCCTCCATTACGTCTGAAAAAAGGTCGTGTGAACCCAGCCTCAGGCGCCTCTGGCATGGCATTATAGGCTTCCTCCTATTTAGGCCCCTGGCTGTCATAGTAACTCATGTGCAGTGCACGATCATGTCGTGGGGGTGCCAATTGGCTGAGACAGAGCCCCCTCCCTCTGTCAAACACCTTCGGGTGCACCATTACTATGGACCATGGCACCAGGATCGGAGTTATAGATCGGAGTGGTGGCTGTATAGTGCAGGCAGCACCCGCAAGTGATGGCGCAGGCACAGCTCCTGTATCCGTAACATCAATTTGATGTATTAGTCAGTCAGATACTATTATGTCACAAGGCAGGAAGGGGTTTAGGGTTAGGTAATGATTGTCATTATGGGTTAATGTACACAGTATTGTTTTGTGCACAGTATCAGTGCCACACAGATACCACGATTGTCTTCTATTTTATCATTTCCATTTTTAATAATGTTAAATATATATCTAACATATGCTAATACTAGCATTGTGGATGTATGCCAGCGATGTATAAAACGCTATTATATTTACTGAGAATACTTCCAAAAATGTGCACACACCTCATTTCAGAGTCGATTTAAATATCCAGTCTTCTAACCAGCGGAGTCGCTATCGGGGGTGCAGAGGTGGCAGTCGCACTCGAGTCCTGGTGCCTGAGTGGGCCCAAAAGCCCACCACATAAGAAGACACCAGTATTATAAAGGGCACATAGTAGGGTGGACCATGTTAAGGAGTTTGCATTGAGGACCTGAGCAGTGTCTTCTAACCATCCCGACACCTGTGTGTCCATCATATGACTATGGACAGAATTGTATCCACTGGAAGTAAACAGTGAATGAGAACTCCTTTCAAATAATGCTATATCAGTATAAACATATGTATAATGTGTGTCTCAAACATTTTTCACACTATTACATGACCCCCTTCAGCATTAACCTTGACACAAGGAAGGATGGATTCATGTAAATTACAACAAATTAAATATTTCTTCCAGTTTGTGAATCTTCAGCTATAGGGTGAAGCCTATAATTTTGGGTGCTAATTCCGCATGGCAAATCTCTGTTAATTTACAGTACAATACAAGTGGATGGGGTTTTTAAAACCCCATCCACATGTAGCGTAAAAAAATCTGCACTGAAATTAGATCATTTTCTGGATTTTTCGGGCATGACCACACATGGCGGAATTCCTCCGCAACTGTCCGCATCAATGCCGCACAGAATCTGCGTTGCAGATTCTGCAGCGGATCTGCACAAAATGTGCAGAAAATTGATGCGGACTGGCCGCTGCGGACTGCAGGAAAAGTGCTTCTCTTCTCCCTATTCAGTGCAGGATAGAGAGAAGGGACAGCACTTTCCCTAGTGAAAGTCAAAGAAATTCATACTTACCGCCCGTTGTCTTGGTGACGCGTCCCTCTTTCGGCATCCAGCCCGACCTCCCTGGATGACGCTCCAGTCCATGTGACCGCTGCAGCCTGTGCTTGGCCTGTGATTGGCTGCAGCCGTCACTTACACTGAAACGTCATCCTGGGAGGCCGGACTGGAGAGAGACGCAGGGAGTTCTCGGTAAGTATGAACTTATATTTTTTTTTACAGATACATGTATATTGAGATCGGTAGTCACTGTCCCGGGTGCAGAAACAGTTACTGCCGATCGCGTAACTCTTTCAGCACCCTGGACAGTGACTATTTACAGACGTCTCCTAGCAACGCTCCCGTCATTACGGGAGCCCCATTGACTTCCTCAGTCTGGCTGTAGACCTAGAAATACATAGGTCCAGCCAGAATGAAGAAATGTCATGGTAGTAAAAACAATACGCTCCGCAGCACACATAAGATCTGCGGACTTCATTGCGGAATTTTGACTCTCCATTGAAGTCAATGGAGAAATTCCGCCATGAGTCCGCAACCAGTCCGCCACTGCTCCGCAACAGACAGAGCATGCTGCGGACACCAAATTCCGCTCCGCAGCCTATGCTCCGCAGCGGAATTGTACGCATCGTGTAAACGAACACTGCTAAATTAAAGTGAAAGTCAATGGAGAAACGGCTCCGCTGCGGATTAACGCTGCGGAGTGTCCGCAGCGGAATTTAAGTGAAATTCCGCTATGTGTGAACCCGCCCTTAAGTCCTTCTTCCTTAAATTATTCTTGTGCAGATTTTCAGCGTGGATTTTGCCATGACTTCATTGCAGATTTTACACTGATTCACAGCAAAATCCGCTGCAAAACGTAGAGGATTTTTGCGGATCTTCTGTCCAGATTTGTTGGCGGAAAATCGGCAGTTAAAACAATTTGCAGGCAAATGCAAGAGATTTAACAAATCTCATCCACATGCTTCTGAAAATTGACTACACTGTAATCAGTGTGTGCTGCAGATTTTCAAATCTGCAGCATGCTTATCCTGCTCAGGATGTTCACTGCGGATTTCACCCAATTCAATGTAGAAGGGCTGAAATCCCTGGTGAATCCGTGGCAAAATTTGCATGTAACACATGCGTATTTTGCTGTGTATACGCTGAGGAAAATCCACACCAAATTCGCAATGTTGGTGTGAGTCTACCCTTAGTGAGCCCCTGTCAAACTAATCCTATCAAGAGTGGGGCCCAGCATGGTTTTCTACTACTGTAGCCCATTCACTTCTAGGTCCAACATGCTGTGTATTCCGTTATGTTCTTCTACATCTTACCATCCGAAGATTCACACATAGCAAATGTGAGTGAAGAGACCTATAGAATGAAGGAGCTATAGGGGTGATGAGGTAGCAGTCGTAACCAGGGCTCAGGAGCTTCAAGTTATGTCTATAGAATGAACCAGTCTACACTCTGCCCTCTCTGTCCATGGACATCTCCTTTGGACACCAGACAGTTACATTATTTGTCTACATCTCCTAAAGCAGAGAAGAAAAACACGTACATTAGTAATCAGGTTTTTTTTTTAGCATATATGTCTATTGACCTTTATTTACAAAAACCAGGGCAACCCCTGAAGCTAGTGAATCTTTATTATTTTATTTTTTTATCAAGTAAATTTTTATTGCAAAAAGAAAACATTTTTGTTACAACACATCACCCCAATACAAAGAAAAGAAAAATAAATCAAGCAAAATCCCCCCCCCCCCAACTTCCACAGCACATATGACCATGAGTACACAATACTTCCACTTATAACAATATAATACATATTCAGAATATTCATAATTTCAGTGCATACAAATATAAGTACAGAGATCTAACAGAAGATGACCAAGCTACAATCAGCAGCAGATATACAGTACAAGGCTAATGTAACCTCCTGTACTGCAGGACTTCTTTCTCCTCCTTCTGTGGTTGTAGATCGCCCAGGCACACACCAGGACACTGCATCAACTGCTATCAGCCAATTATAAAGCAGCTCAGAAAATCATAGAGTCTCTGTGATTGGCTGACTGGGTTGATGCAGTGTCTGTGTAATCTATGAGAAACGTTTGGAGAGTGTGAGCAAGCGCATATTTTCCTGTCCGTGGGCAGGTAATTCAAATCTATGCTTGCTATGAGCAGGCATAGGTTTGCCCTGTCATTTATGCCAATTTCTGGCTTAAATTCTAGTAAATATTTCGGTCTGCGGCATGCCCCTTCTACTACCCTGCCCAATTTTCCTGCAACTTTTAAAAAGGGGCAAGAAAAGTGTTAAACGGCAAGAAGTTGCAAATGATTGGGCAAATATGGCGTGCGCCATAATTTGCTGCTTTTTAAGGCCACCGAAGTGACATATAAACACTTTAAGTGTAAAATGGTGCTAGGAAAGCATAATAGTGATCAACCATTACTATACAGATACTGAATTTATGGCTCATTCTATTACAGAACAGTTTTGTTTCCGTTTTTTTATGCAGCCATTACTTATATGCACAGTTTTACCTCAATGAGATTTCACAATGTCTTATTATTCATTGGTCATTCATTGTTAACCAACATATTGCACATACTTTACTTTTTTACCGACTGGAACAATCCTAATTATAATGATAGTTTTTCAGCCCGTCCAAAACAACAATATCAAACAGATTTGGAAACAATTATTTGAATACCACAAATTAATGGCACAAATTCACATTTATCACTTAAAATATTTGTGCTTCTTTAGCTAATATAAATTAAGGTGCATCAATAACTAAACAGAAATTATTATGGCACCTTTAAACTGAATGCTTAGGGTAAAGTAAGAGCCCATTGTATAAGATTACATAATGAGAGTCATTAGGCTGTGTGTATAAGGCCATGTAATGTATTAATAACATTTTCAGGGACCTGTCACATTCACCAGCATGTACTATACCCTTACTTGCCAGTCCAGGTCATTGGGTCTTTGTTTACCCAGCAGCTGGAGCCTATTAAATCTGACACGTGCAGGTAGACTTTGACCTATTTCAACTCAATGCAGCCCAGATGTTGCTATGATAGTAGTTCAGTAAGGTGAACATTTAGTTAATTGCTTTTGAAACAATGCATAACCTTGTCCTGAAGTGTAAACTACATGACATATGTAAGCAGTATAAATCACACAGCAATTTTAATGACTTGAGAAACATGTTCCTCTATGAACACTCATGAAATTGTGATATTTGAAATCCACAGAATTTTCATAGCCCTGGACGTTTTTATTGCTACATTCAAAAAAGATCCCATTCATTTCTAAAGGAAGTCAAACTAAAAATCAGTTTACTCAGTTCCATCACAATTCGTTTTTCAATCCATTTTCCAGTAATTTACTTTTAGTGTTGGACTTGGTTACACTGGGCCTACCAGAGGAAGCCATTACGAAGCCAAATCTCCAGAAGAAGGGTACATCCACTTTTATCTCGTTCTACAGTACTTCTTCTCCTCTTCACCTTCCTATTGGGGTTCCTCAGGGATCAGTCCTAGGTCCGCTTCTCTTTTCCCTCTACACAGCCCCTATTGGACAAACCATCAGCAGATTTGGCGTCCAGTACCATCTCTACGCGGATGACACCCAATTTTATGCCTCTTCCCATGACATCACCCCTGCTCTAATACAGAACACCAGTGATTCTCTGTCCGCTGTCTCTAACATCATGTCCTCTCTCTATCTGAAACTGAATCTTTCTAACACTGAGCTTCGTGTGTTCCCACCATCTACTAACCTACCTAAAATCGATGTCTCCATCTCAGTGTGTGGCACTACCATAACTCCTAAGCAGCACTCCCGCTGTCTTGGGATGATTTTTTACTCAGATCTTTCCTTTACTTCACACATCTAATCACTTACACGCTCCTGTCATTTTCACCTCAAAAACATCTCCAGAATACGCCCTTTTCTTACTATGGAAACAGCCAAAACGCTCATTGTTGCTCTGATTCACTTTCGTCTTTATTACTGTAACCCATTACTAATCGGTCTTCCACTCACTAAACTCTCCCCTCTCCAATCTATCCTTAATTCAGCAGCCAGGCTCAACTTTCTGACCAACCACTACACCAACGCCTCTACCCTCTGCCAGTCACGGCACTGGTTGCCCATACCCTGCAGAATTAAATTCAAATTTATTACTCTCACCCACAAAGCTCTCCACAGTGCTGCACCACCTCACATCTCCCCCCTCATCTCTGTCTACCACCCTACTCGTGCTCTATGTTCTGCCAACAACCTTAGATTTACATCCACCATAATCCGAACCTCCCACTCCCGTCTCCAAGATTTTTCGGTGCTGCACCAATGCTCTGGAATGCACTACCCCAAACAATCAGATCAATTCCCAACATCCACAGTTTTAAATGTGCCCTGAAAACACATCTTTTTAGACAGGCCTATAACATTTCCTAATCTGACTCCTTTCCATGGCCCCCTTTTACATTAGTCATGAGAACTTGACCCCTTCATTCAGCAGTATCCCCCACACTCCTTGCACCCTAATGCACTTCATGTCTGTCATACACAGATATCGGCTGGTGACCGGCTCATGCAGCTTTATGTGTACTACCCAGCCATCGTTTATACACATATTTTAGGTGTATAAAAGATGGCTGGACCATTGTACTTAACAAGCATTTTTTACATTTTGTTTCTCCCTTATTTCCTCGTAGATTGTAAGCTCATGCAAGCAGGGTCCTCACTCCTCTTGTTTGAATTGTAAATTAGTTTTGTCAATATGTAATGTCTGATATTGTCTGTACAATGTACCCCCTGAACTGTAAAGTGCTGCGGAATATGTTGGCGCTATATAAATAAATATTATTATTATTATTATTATAGCTCTTCTATTTTCATTACACACAGAAATCATATCATAAATAAGAACTAACACTTTATTAGTCAAATACCCGAAAAAACTGATAAACCCAACAGGAAGTGCAGTTGTCCTTTGCGGCGCCTCACGAGCCCTGTTATGTCTTAGTATTGTGTCCGAACCAGAATGCAATTGAGGATCCTCTGGCGGGCCATTCCAAAAATGTTACCATTCACTTAAAAAAATTCATCATGACAGATCCTTAGACTTACAAGATGTTCTCACACCATACACTTTTATGGGATATCAGTTAGATATTATAGTGTGATATAAGGGCCACTAGGAACCCCCAATTTCAAGAATAGGGTTATCTATTCCTGTAGAGGAGTGACTGCACATGCATAGTTACCGTCTATTAAAGGGCATGAGATACTAAAACAGACAATTAACTATTCCTGTATCTCCGATTCACTTTATGGAAGGGGCCCGACAACCTTGATTCTTAGGAATTTCATTAGACCTCAACTGATCACACTTTTATAGCATAGTTCTATGGAGCAAAAATAAAATGTATGTTTTATAAGGGTGTACCAAAAGGTTTGCAAAAATTCTCTTAGAGTGTAGCAGCCCCTGCTCCCCGCAGTGTACTCACAGTGGTCCGTCATCCTCCAGTCCAACGCCGTTCCTCTACTTCTGACTCCACTGGATCCTACCGGGCGTCAATTTTCTAATTATTACCTGACTCTGCTATTAAGCTACTCCTGCTCTGGTGATCGTTGCCAGAGCAATTTGGTTTCTAATGTTCCTCTGCCTTCCTAGTTTTTTGCAATCTTGTCTTCTGAAATTCCTGTGTACCAACTTTTGACAGTTTTTGACCATGCGTGCCTGCTGCCTGCCCTGACCAATTGCAACGTCTATCGTGTTAAACCTTTGCCACCTGCTCAGACCTATTGATAGGTTTAACCATGTTAAACCTCTGTCGTCTGCCCAGACCTATAGCTACATTTACCACTCTGCCTCTACCAACGTCAGTCGTCACAAAGGTGGACTACTCCATGGGTAGTCCTTCAGCAAAGTCCATATCTATGGACAGGGGTTAAAGAGTGAAGACTGGGAGTTCCATTAGACTCCGCTCCCCGGAGTAGCCCTAAATCAAATCCCTTGCTGACAAGGAGGGTTCACACGACACCCTGCTGGCACTACTATAATTTAATCCCAGGGCTGTCATTACACAGAGGCTTGAGGTTGGTAGTTATACATGCTAATTTACTATTAGGACTTTTAAGTTATGCTACAGAACTGCTGTCTTAAAGGACAGGTGTCGCAAAATTATTATTTTTTTATATAAGTTAGCTTTTAGTGTGTTATTAAAATACATTTTATTTATTCGTGTGTTTTGTGTTTTACTTTTTTCTGTTTTCTAACTTTTACCTCACTATGGGGGCTGCCATTTTTTTTCATCTCTGTATGTGTCGATTAACGACACATACAGAGATGGAATACGGCACATACATCCCCATAGAGAATGCGAACGGGAGCCGTTCCATTCCCTATGGTGTACGCCGTCTGTGTGGGAACGGCGCATGCGGCCGAGCGACATCCGGCACCATTTTCATGTGGACTGGAAGCTGCGGCCACACAGTAAGATGACTATTTCCGGTCGCGGCTTCCGGACATGTGTTCAGAAGCAAGGACTGGGAGCGGAGGGAGCGGACTCAGCGGAGGGAAGCAGGAGTAGGTAAGTTATGTTTGTGTTTATTTCGTGTTTTACTGTGTGATTACCACTGTATGTAAGTCTACTACACTGTGCATTCGCGCAAAAAATGGCGGCACACAGTGTAGGAGGTTTGAACATTCAACCCCCTCCTTTCTCCTGGCACTAGCCAGGATAAAGGAGGTGGATTAATTGAGCACACTAGACCGAGTGTGTCTTCTCCAATTTTGCATCATAAATCAATGTGGTTGCTTTACCACGTTGCAATGCTGCAATTTTGGGAATTGCTCCCTCTAGTGACCAGCATATGGAAATGTTATAAATTAGAATCTAATTTATAATATTTCCTGACTTGTGAAAAAAAATAAATAAATTAGAACAATGTCTAATCATTTATATACTAAATGTTTAACTAAAAAAAAATAATAATAATTTTCTAGCGACACACTCCCTTTATTAACTTTTTCTGTTCTGCATTACTAATGGTTTTACTCTAATAGAATAAAGTTTGATGTTATGGAATTGGTATGCGAGTGATTCCCCAAAGGCTGCAGGAGACTGCCGGGAGTGAGAGTGTAAATGAATCTGCAACCTCAAATCCATCAACAGGGTCTAAGGCTACTCTATGCTTTTCGCCAGAGCCGACCGCAAGGCGGGATGTTTTTTGCTGCATAGAACCCAGGTTGTTTTAGCAGAGTTCAGTGTTGGATAAGAGTTGCAATGCAGGCAAAGCTGAACAGGCTAACCAGACAGCCAGAGGATAAACAGAAAATCCAAATCAGAAAGCAAGCAGATGTCAGCACGGTGGCTCAGTGGTTAGCACTACTGCCTTGCAACGCTGGGGGTCCTAGGTTAAAATCCAAGAGACAAAGACGGACACCAATAGAGCCGTGAGACAAATTTTTTAGTACCAGTTATCCCTGAATGGCCACACAAAACAGAATCATGTAACTCATTGAGCAAATTAAATCTAAACTGAGGAAATACAAACAACTTCAGTTGCAACATCAGGTGATATTGCAGAAACCACTATACTCTTAGATAAAATAGGTTCAGGATGAATGTCGGGGAGCTGTGAGAAACAGAAACTTTGAGATAATGCATCGGCACTGACATTTTTAGACCCGGGTTTGTAGGTTAAAGTAAAGTCAAACCTGGTAAAGAACAAGGCCCACCTACCCTGTCTGGGATTGAATCTTTTGGCTGATTCTAAAAAAGTCAGGTTTTTATGGTCAGTCAGTACAGTAATTTGATGTCTAGCCCCATCTAGAGAGTGGCGCCACTCTTTAAACGCCTACTTAATAGCAAGAAGCTCACGATTACCTATATCATAATTATTTTGAGTGGCAGAAAATTTGCGGGAAAAAAAAGCACAGGGACGCAAATTAGTCAATACAGAAGATCCTTGAGACAAAACAGCCCCTACACCTATTTATGAGGCATTAACCTCAACAATAAAGGGGCTACAGAGGTTAGGTTGAACAGGCGCTTCCATAAAACACTGTTTCAAGGTTTCAAAGGCGGAGACCACACTAGGTTTCCAATTTCCGAGATCAGAACCCACTTTAGTAAGATCCGTCAAAGGTTTGGCAATGGAGGAAAAATTATGAATAGATTTTCGGTAATAATTAGCAAAACCCAAGAACCTCTGCAGAGCTGTTAGTGAAGTGGGTTGGACCCAATCAAGAATTGCTTGAACCTTAGCAGAGTCCATACGAAAATCATGAGGAGACAACACATATCCCAAGAAATTAACTTCCTTAACTCCGAAAAGACATTTTTCAAATTTCCTTTTAAAGACAATTTTCCCTCAATACTTGAAAGACGGATCTAAAATGTTGAACATGAGAGGACCAATCGGAAGGAAACACAAGAATATCGCCCAGATACACAACCACAAAGCGTCCTATAAAATTTCTGAAAATATCATTAACCAGGTTTTGAAAAACCGCTGAGCATAAAACATAATGACCATCTTGGGTATTACATGCTGTCTTCCACTCATCCCCTTTGCAGGTACGAACCAAATTGTAGGCCCCGTGTAAATCTAGATTAGAGAACCACCTGGCTCCTGAGAACTCATTAAACAGGTCCGGGTTGGGTGGAAGAGGATATTGATTCTTAACAGTAATCTTATTTAATTCACGATAGTCGATATAGGGTCTTAAACCGCCATCTTTATTTTCAACAAAGAAAAAACCTGCACCCACCGGAGAAGTAGATGGGTGAATACAGGGACTGTCCTTAATATAATCTTTCATGGCTTGTCTTTCTGGAGTAGAAAGATTATAAATCCGCTCCTTATGCAGCTTAGCATTAGGGAGAAGTATAATGGGACAGTCGTACAGTCTATGAGGGGGGAAAGATTCACAAAAGATCCTCAAAATATTGAATACACTGAGGCAACAGTGGTGCGTTGCAAGATACATTAGTAGTAGATATATATTTAGAATTCCACTTAACCAAATCTGCTTTTACCCAATCAATAACAGGATTATGTGTCTGCAACCATGAAATATCTAAAATTATCTCAGAAGGCAAATTTGAAAGAAAGTGATTTGTTCTGTATGCAAAGTACCCACTTCCAAAGTAACAATCGTAGTAAAGAACTTGACCGACCCCTGAGAGAGAGGGTTATTATCTATAGCAGAGACTTTGGGCTACTCAACTGAACAAGGGGGATAGCCAATCTCTTTGCAACCTGAAAATCCAAGAAATTAGCCACAGAACCACAATCTACAAAAGCTTGACCAGAAATACAAACATTATTAAACCATACATTAACAGGCAAAATGATTTTTATTAGAAAAGGTGGGAAAAACTTGACTGCCCAGATGGCATTCCTAGGGACCATCTAGGCTCTGAAGTTTTCCGGAGCTGGACATTTGGAACAGTTCTTGAGTGTATGCCAGGAACTGACAACGGAGTGCAGTATCATTCGATTGTGAAGAAATGGACCATCGTCTAAATTTCGAACAATAATCTTCGACAGGACGCAATCCTTGCTGCAGAGATAACAGATTGGCATCAGCCACTGCAGTGATATCTGGTTCTCCATAAATTAAACCTAAAGCCTCAAAGAAGATCTCCACAGATAAAAGTTCAGGGGCAACAGGTCTCAGCGAAAAGGCCCAGGTATGAGGATTACCCTGCAAAAGTGAAATAACGATACCCACTCGCTGTTGCTCAATTTTAGAGGAGATATGTCTTAGTCGAAAATATATTTTACAACTCTCAAGAAAATTAACAAAAGACTTACTGTCACCAGAGAAACGATCAGGTAAGTTCACTTTTGGTTCAACTATTGGAGTTGCGACTGGAACGACTGCTTGGGCCTGTGCAGTTTCATGCTGTTGAATCCTTACGGCCAGACCTTCTACCAGCTGAGTCAGATCGTCCTTCTGTTCCAACAGGGCTTGCATAGGTTCCATCGTGAAAAAATATAATATAAATAAACTTGTGATTATGTTATGGAATTGCTATGCGAGTTATTCCCTAAAGGCTGCAGGAAACTTCCGGGAGTAAGCGTGCAAATGAATCCGCAACCTCAAATCCATCATAACTCTGATCAACAGAGTCTAAGGCTACTCTATGGTCTTCGCCAGAGCCGACTGCTGGGCAGGATATTTTTTTCTGCATAGAACACAGGTTATTTTAGCAGAGTTCAGTGTTGGATAAGAGGTGCAATGCAGGCAAAGCTGAACAGGATAACCAGACAGCCAGAGGGTAAACTGAAAATCCAAATCAGAAAGCAAGTGTATATCAGGTATAACCAAGGTCAAAACCAGCCGGGAGCAGATATTCCAAATCAGTAAACAAAGGGTTATCCAGAGACAAGCCGAGTTTAGTTTCCAAGAAGTCCAGAAGTCAGAGGTATGGGGTATTGTCAGAAGCTTGATCAAAACACCTGAAGACAAGTAAATCACAAGCAAAGAACAAGTGGAGGAAGCCAGGTATAAATACTCCACCCTGACCTTTAATAGGGAGAAAGACAGAGAAGAGATATAGGCTCAAAGTAAAACCAGAACCGCCCAGAAGGTAGACCAGTAGTCAAGGCGATCTTAAAGGAACCGACGGTTCCTAATATCTGAACTTTGGCTTTGCAAACTAAAACAGCAACTTTCTTTATCTAAAGCCATTCAGATGTAGACTTGCTTTTGATATTTGAATCATTTGTAATTTTGCATAACATAATAACCCTTCAGCTCATAGACAGATTGTTGTCCTTAAGAATCTTATACAGCACACAATTCAGTGCAAAATTTCTGCCTGGAGCCACCTATAGGGGGAGCTCACCAAATAATTATTTATAAAGCTGCTTTTGAATGCTTCTAAACTGTCTTCATTAAACTCCTAAGCTCCCCCTAGTGGTAGCTACAGGCAGCTAAAATTTGATCATTTCTATTGAATAACGTACACATTTGAGGGCATTTTTTTTAAAATAAACAGATCAGTCAGTATGAAGGGTGTAGCTTTGTAAATAGTTTTTATTAAAAAATTGTTTTACTTTTGGAGATACAGCTGTTCTGTATTCTCTATACAGAACAGTTGTATCGTTCCTGCGGACCTGACGGATTCAGTGAGAGCGGGTCCTGTGTATCTCTGACATGCAGGGTTGACCTGTAATCTATCACATCTAAGTTCATAGTTTAGATGTGATCGATTACAGGTGGATACTGTGTGTCAGAAACACACAGGACCCACCGACACTGAACACGTCAGTCCCGCGGACCTGATAGATTCAGTAAAAAATGAACAATACAGCTGTTCTGTATAGAGAATACAGAACAGCTGTATCTCCAAAAGTAAAAATAATTTTTAATAAAAACTATTTACAAAGTTATACTAATCATACTGACTAATACATTTTTTATGTTTGTTTAAATGCCCTCAAAGGTGTACATAGAATTTAAATCTGTGAGCTTGTGCAATTATATTGAAAGAGCTCATTAAACTTCATAGCCCAGAATGAAAAAGTTCTTCACTTTTTTGCTCCAAGAATATCCTTGTAAATTGCTGCTTTTAGGGTATGTGCCAACGCTGTGTTTTCAGGCATTTTCCGGAGCGTAAACACCTCGAAAAACGCCTGAAAAAACGGAAGCTAAACGCCTCCAAACATCTGCCCATTGATTTCAATGGGAAAAATGGCTTTTCATTCAGACGGTGCGTAAAGAAACGCCCCGTAAAAAAAAGTGCATGTCACTTCTTGAGCCGTTTTTAATTTTGTCAATAGAAAAACGGCTCCAAAAACGCATCAAAAAATGTTTGATGCTTTAAAAACAGGTGAAAATCCCTTGAAAACAGCTCTGTATTTTACAGCCGTTTTTACTTTAGCGTGTGAACATACCCCAAGGGTATGTTTCAGATCTACTTTGTTGACATACTCTAAGGCAGGAGTCTCAAGCACGCGGGCCGCGGGCCGCATGCGGCCCCTGAGGCTGTCATCTGAGGCCCGCGGGACACAGAGCCGCTAGTATCGGCTCTGCTCTGGTACTCTGTGAAATCCCTGACATCGCTGTCCATGAATGGACACGCGATGTCAGGTTCTTGCCCAGAGCGGAGTCCCAAGCAGAGCGCTAGCATAGGCTCTGCTCCGGGACTCTGTGGAATCCCCTGACATCGCCGTCCATGAATGGACACGCAATGTCTGGGGCTTCCCCAGAGCCTGAGTCCCGAGCAGAACTCTAGTATAGGTTCTGCTCCAGGACTCTGTGGAATTCCCTGACATCGCTGTCCATATATGGACAGTTTTGTCAGGGTGTTCCCCAGAGCGGAGTCTCGTGCAGAGCGCTAGCATAGGCTCTGCTCCAGGACTCTGGAATCCCCTGACATCTCTGTCCACATATCAGTGATGTCAGGGGCTTGCCCAGAGCTGGAGTCCCGGAGCAGAGCCGCTTCTAGCACCCTGCCAGGGATTCCAGCTCTGCTCCTGACATCACTGTTCATATATGGACAGCGATGTCTAGGGATTCCCCAGAACTGGACAGTGATGTCAGGAGCACAGCTGGAGCTCCAGTAGGAGTGCTAGTAGTGCTCTGCCCGGGACTCCAGCTCTGAAGTTGCCCCTGACATCTCTGTCCATATATGAACAGTGATGTCAGGAGCAGAGCTGGAATCCCAGGCAGGGTGCTAGAAGTGGCTCTTCTCCGGGACTCCAGCTCTGGGCAAGCCCCTGACATCACTGATGTCAGTTGCTTCCCCAAAGTTCCAGAGAAGAGCCTATACTGGTGTTCCGCACTGGGACACCGGCTCTGGGGTTGTCCCTGACATCACATTCTGGTCCAGGAGGATCCCCTGACGTCACTGTGTATGAACAGGGACATCAGGGGCTCCTCCAGGGGAGGAATCCCTGGTCAAAGTGTCGGCAACGCTCTGGCTGGGGATTCCACTCCTAGAGGGAGTCCCAATGGAGCTATCTACTGGGGGTGTCTGTGGTGCTATCTACAAGGGGTGTGTGTGGCATTATCTACAGAGGGCACTGTGGCAGCATCTACAGAGGGCACTGTGGCAGCATCTACAGAGGGCACTGTGGCAGTATCTACAGAGGGCACTGTGGCAGTATCTACAGAGGGCACTGTGGCATTATCTACAGAGGGCACTGTGGCATTATCTACAGAGGGCACTGTGGCATTATCTACAGAGGGTACTGTGGCATTATCTACAGAGGGCACTGTGGCATTATCTACAGAGGGCACTGTGGCATTGTCTACAGAGGGCACTGTGGCAGTATCTACAGGGGGCACTGTGGCAGTATCTACAGAGGGCACTGTGGCATTATCTACAGAGGGCACTGTGGCATCATCTACATAGGGCACTGTGGCAATATCTACAGAGGGCACTGTGGCATTATCTACAGAGGGCGCTGTTGCCGCATCTACAAAGGGCACTGTGACAGTATCTACAGAGGGCACTGTGGCAGTATCTACAGAGGACACTGTGGCAGTATCTACAGAATGCACTGTGGCAGTATCTATAGAGGGCTCTGTGACACAATCTAAAAAGGGGCTGCCTAATTTTGACATTTGTGTGTCTGCCAAACGCTGCCAACTGATCTGCCGGACTGCATTTAGCGACACTTAAACTGTAAAATTGGATTGTTGAAATAAGCACGTGGAGAAATCTTGCAAATTTCCGGTAAGTTTAAACCTAGAGCTATTATTATAGTAATATAGTGTTATAGTAGTTCAAATAACTAATTAATTAACAATAATTTTGTAATGTATCAAATTTGAAAGTAATGCGGCCCGTCAACTTCACATTTTTTCTATATGTGGCCCACTTACCCGGCCGAGTTTGAGACCCCTGCTCTAAGGGTATGTTTACACGCTAAAGTAAATCAATGGGCAGATGTTTGGAGGCGTTCAGCTTCCGTTTTTCAGGGGTTTCACGCCTGAAAACACTTCGTGTGAACATAGCCTAATAGTGGATAGGACCACAAACAGTTCACGCAAATGCACCTTTAATTTAGACCCTGTTGAAAATTATCCCATGCATTACCAGGAACTTACTATTATGCTCTGTTTATTATCTATGATTTCTCTGATATTCTACTTTTCTTTGCGTCATTACACCTCCTAATGTGAACAAAGCACATCTGTAACTTGTAAATACTATGTTGACCTAGAAACGGCTCTGTGTTTATGGCAAATTGCACAAAAAATGTATGACTGTTCAAATCTATTTTTCAGGGGTATATTCCCTGATGTATACCGCTGATGCATACCTCTGACATATGCTACTATATAGCCATACAGTGACATAAGTCAGCCATTCCTTGCAGTGTTAAAAAAAACCTTACAACTTAAAAACTTCTGCTGTCTGTTTTTTTATACTTCTTTGCTTTGGATGGTTTCCATCCATATTCACCGTATTACTTATGTTCCAGTCTTTGCATGCACTATTTGCACTTTACTATAGAGGCTGTGGGATCCGACCTATGTGCGCATCCTTTTTCTATGGGCAATGTTACTGCCAATGTATTTATTTTTAACGATTTTGTCTTCAATAAAATATTGCCTATTTTTCACTTATAATGGTTCATGTGTGATTTCTTATTTAGGTGTTCATATTCATATATCACACAGTTCACTTGAGTTGCTATATGCATTTATTAGCCCAACTATCTTAGTAGGTGTTATACTAAATCAAGCAGTTAACCTAATTCAATTAACAATTGTGTTAAATTTTACTAGCCGCACCCAGGCATGATTACTGCCAGATCTGTTGAATCTAAACATCACTTAAATAAAACCCATCTGGCAATGTTAAGCAGGTAAGAAGGTCTCAAAGAGCAGTCCATGCTGCCACCTTCTAAAGAGATACAAATACAGATGCCAAACAAAGTTATTGAAATCTACCAGTCTGGAAAGGGTTACAAAGTTATTGCTAAGGCTCTGGGACTACAGCGAACCACAGTGAGAGCCATTTTCCACAAATAGAGAAAACTTGGAACAGTGGTGAACCTTCCCAGGAGTGGCCGGCCTACCAAAATATCACCAAGAGTGCACCGACGCCTCATCCAGGAGGTCACAAAAGTACCCAGACGAACATCTAAAGAACTGACTGCAGGTCATTGTACATGATTCCACAATAAGAAAGACCCTGGACAAAAATGGCATCCATGGGAGAGTTGCAAGGCGCAAACCACTGCTGACCATAAAGAACATCGCATTTGCCAAGAAATATCCAGATGACCCCCAAGACTTTTGGGATAATATTCTGTGGACTGATGAGTCATAGGTGGAACTTTTTGGGAAGAAATGGGTCTTATTACATCTGGCATAAAGCCAACACTGCATTCTGCCATAAGAACATCATATTAACACAGTCAAACATGGTGGTGGTGGTAGTGTGATGATCTCGGGCTGCTTTGCTTCTTCAGGATGACTTATCATAATTGATGGAACTCTAAATTCTGCTCTCTATCAGAAAATCCTAAAGGAGAATGGATGACTTAAGGCTCGAGCGTAGTTGGGTAATGCAGCAGGACACAAGATCCAATGCACACAAGCAAGTCCACCACTGAATGGCTAAAAAAAAATAAAAAATGTAAGGGGTTGTCCAGGTTGGGAGCTGTTTTTTGTACTAATGACCTAGCTGCAGAATAGATCATCAGTATATGATCAGTGGGGGTCAAACACCCGGACCCCCAGGTGCCAGAAATTATGCAGGTGTCAGTGCCAGAAGAAAAAGGCTCCAACCACTGTATAGCGGCCTTGCTGGGTTACTGCAGCTCTGCTCATATTGACTTTATCTTATATTAAAATCACTTGAATGATCTGAAACATAATTTGCTAAATGTGGAAAATTATCAAAAATAGAAGAAATTGGGTGAGGGGCAAATACTTTTTCATAGCACTGTATCTTACACGCATACTGCCCCGACAGAGGTCAAGAACAAGAACACTCTTTTGGCCTCCGTCGGTTTAATGGGGGCCTGTGACTGCGTTCAGCTTACAGTATGCCTGTGTTTAGCTTTCCTGACACATACGCCGAACATGTCCACATAACGGAATGTAAACATAGTCTTAGTTTGCTGAAAATCAAGGTAGAAGGAATACAGTGGACTTGTGAACTTTCGAGTCCGCTGTATTCATGAGGAGAGCACAGTCCCCACCTCCCAGACTTTAACCCCTTAAGGACGCAGCCTAGTTTGGGCCTTAAGGCTCAGAGCCCATTTTTCAAATCTGACATATTTCACTTTATGTGGTAATAACGTCGGAATGCTTAAACCTATCCAAGCGATTCTGAGATTGTTTTCTCGTGACACTTTGGGCTTCATGTTCGTGGTAAAATTTGGTCGATATATTCAGTCTTTATTTGTGAAAAATTGCAAAATTTAGAGAAAATTTACAAAAAATAGCATTTTTCAGAATTTAAATGCATCTGCTTGAAAAACAGACAGTTATACCACCCAAAATAGTTACTAGTTCACATTTCCCATATGTCTACTTTTGATTGGCATCGTTTTTGAATATTCTTTTATTTTTCTTGGACGTTACAAGGCTTAGAACATAAACAGCAATTTCTCATATTCTTAAGAAAATTTCAAAAGCCTTTTTTTGAAGGTGCCAGTTCAGTTCTGAAGTGGATTTGAGGGGACTATGTGTTAGAAACCCCCATAAAACACCCCATTTTAAAAACTAGACCCCTCAAAGTATTCAAAACAGCGTATAGAAAGTTTTTTAACCCTTCAGGCATTTCACAGGAATTAAAGCAAAGTGGAAATTAAATTTGCAAATTTCATTTTTTCTGCTGAATTTCAATTTTATTCAATTTTTTTTTAGTAACAGAGAAGGTTTTACCAGAGAAACACTACTAAATATGTATTGTCCAGATTCTGCAGTTTTTAGAAATGTCCCACATGTGGCCCTACTGCGCTCGTGGACTAAAACACAAGCCCTAGAAGCAAAGAAGCACCTAGTGCATTTTGAGGCCTCTTTTTTATTAGAATATATTTTAGGCAGCATGCCAGGTTTGAAGAGGCGTTGAGGTATCAAAACAATGGAAACCCACCAGAAGTGACCCCATTTTGGAAATTACACCCCTCAAGGAATTCATTTATGGTTTTTGTTATCATTTTGACCGCACAGTTTTTTCACAGCACCTATTTGAATTGGGCTGTGAAATGAAAAAAATGATATTTTTTCCAATAAAATGTCATTTTTGATCAAATTTTCTTATTTTCACAGGGAACAACATACCCCATTTTGTTGCCCAATTTGTCCTTAGTGCGGCAATACCCCATTTGTGGTGATAAACTGCCGTTTGGGCCCATGGGAGGGCTCAGAAGGAAAGGAGCGCTATGTGTTTGTTGGAGTCCAGATTTTGCTGGATTGGTTTTCGGGTGCCATGTCGCATTTGCAGAGCCCCAGAGGTATCAAAGCAATGGAAACCCACCAGAAGTGACCCCATTTTGGAAACTACACCCCTCAAGGAATTCATTTATGGTTTTTGTTATCATTTTGACCGCACAGGTTTTTCACAGCACCTATTTGAATTGGGCTGTGAAATGAAAAAAATTATATTTTTTCCAATAAGATGTCATTTTTGATCAAAATTTCTTATTTTCACAGGGAACAACATACCCCATTTTGTTGCCCAATTTGTCCTTAGTGCGGCAATACCCCATTTGTGGTGATAAACTGCCGTTTGGGCCCATGGGAGGGCTCAGACGGAAAGGAGCGCTATGTGTTTGTTGGAGTCCAGATTTTGCTGGATTGGTTTTCGGGTGCCATGTTGCATTTGCAGAGCCCCAGAGGTATCAAAGCAATGGAAACCCACCAGAAGTGACCCCATTTTGGAAACTACACCCCTCAAGGAATTCATTTATGGTTTTTGTTATCATTTTGACCGCACAGTTTTTTCACAGCACCTATTTGAATTGGGCTGTGAAATGAAAAAAATGATATTTTTTCCAATAAGATGTCATTTTTGATCAAAATTTCTAATTTTCACAAGGAACAACATACCCCATTTTGTTGCCCAATTTGTCCTTAGTGCGGCAATACCCCATTTGTGGTGATAAACTGCCCTTTGGGCCCATGGGAGGGCTCAGAAGGAAAGGACCACCATTTGGCCTACTGGAGCTTTTCTGGTGCTAAGTCATGTGTGCAGAAGCCCCTGAGGTACCAGTACAGTTGAAACCCCCGAGAAGTGACCCCATTTTAAAAACTACACCCCTTAAGACATTCATCTAGAGGTGTAGTGAGCATTTTGACCCCACAGGTACTGTGTAAAAGATAATGCGCAGCAGATGGTGCAGTGTGAGATTTGCAATTTTATATATGTATATGCCATTTCAGTGTCCAATATAGTGTGCCCAGCATGCGCCACCGGAGATATACACCCCTTAAATTGTAATGTGGGTTCTCCTGGGTACGACAATACCCTACATGTGGCTGTTATCAGCTGCCTGGGCATACGGCAGGGCTCAGAAGGGAAAGATGAGGGGGGTAAGCTGTGCGGAGTGCATCAGGGTAAATTGAAAATCAAGGGATGTATGATACATTTTAAAACAATCTTTTATACAGAGCCCTGGTTTTTCGGGACACGTGTCACATTGGTATATTGTGTTCTTCCTTATCCCCCTCTTATAGCAGACTCTGCACCTCTTTTGACTCTTTCCCTTTCCACCGGTTTGGGGACCTTCTCCTGGAAAGTGTTGCCCTGGTACGATGCGCCCCCCCTTCCTGGTCCCTAAAGATTAGATCTTGAAATTCCAGGAAAGTTCCCCTCTGGCCTGCACATCGACGTAGCACATACGCATTGTACAAAGCCATCTGTATGATGTGCCCGGCCAGCTTCTTATACCTCACCGCATGGCGCTGTAGGGCTTCAGGACTTGATTTGACAAGTCCATCCCTCCCATGTACCTATTGTAGTCCAGGATGCAGTCTGGTTTGGGGGTGGCCTTTCCTTCATATATCCTAAATCTGTAGGTATACCCTGATGCACTCTCGCAGCTTATACATCTTCACGCCATACCTTGCCCTCTTACCTGGCAGGTACTGGCGGAATTGAACCCTCCCTTTAAAATGTACCAGGGACTCATCAATAGAAAAACACTTCTCGGGGGTGTATGCTTGGGAAAACCGGGCACTGGAACGGTCTAATAGGGGTCTCCGTTTATACAAACGGTCAAAACTGGGGTCATCTCGGAGTGGGCACGGCTCATTATCAGTATAATGTAAGAAGCGAAGTATTGCCTCATTTATTTATTTTTTTAGGTTCCAGTTAATTTCTGAAGTTGCTTTGAGGGGCCCATATATTAGAAACCCCTATCAAACACCCCATTTTAGAAACTAGACCCCTCAAAGTATTCACAACAGCATTTAGAAAGTTTATGAACCCTTTAGGTGTTTCACAGAAATTTAGAGCAAAGTAGAGGTGACATTTACTCTTTTTATACCATTTTTTTTATAACACAAAAGGATTTATCAGAGAAACGCAACTCAATACTTATTGCCCAGATTCTGCAGTTTAGAGAAATATCCCACATGTGGCCCTAGTGCGGTAATGGACTGAAGCACCGGCCTCCGAAGCAAAGGAGCACCTAGCGGATTTTGAGCCCTCTTTTTTATTAGGCACCATGTCCGGTTTGAAGAGGTCTTGTGGTGCCAAAACATTGGAAACCCCCCAAAAGTGACCCCAATTTGGAAACTAGACCCCTTGAGGAATCCATTGTAGTTTTCATGGGGTGCATGCGGCTTTTTGATCAGTTTTTATTCTATTTTTAGGTGGCGTGGTGACTAATAAACAGCAATTCTACTATTGTTTTTGTATACTTTTTTTTTTACAGCGTTCACCGTGCGCTATAAATGATATATTAACTTTATTCTGCGGGGCGATACGATCACGGCGATACCAGATGTTTATAGTTTTTTTTAATGTCTTATGGCGTTTGCACAATAAAATACGTTTTGTAAACAATCATTCACTTTTTGTGTTACCTTATTCTAAGAGCCATAACGTTTTTATTTTTCAATCAATAAAGCCGTGCGAGGACTTATTTTTTGCGTAACGAACTGTATTTTCCATCAGTACCATTTTTAGGTACATGCGACTTTTTGATCTCTTTTTATTCCATTTTTTGGGAGGTGAAGTGACCAAACAATTGTGATTGTGGTACGGTTTATTAATATTTTTTTTTACGGCGTTCACCGTGCGGGATAAATAACAAAATAATTTTGTAGTTCAGGCCGTTACGGACGCGGCGATACCAATTATGTATAGTTTATTTGTTTGTTTATATATTTTTATTAATAATAAAGGCCTGATAAGGGAAAAAGTGGGACTTTTACTTTTATTACTTTTAAAACTTTTATTTTCTTATTTTTACACATCTTTTTTTAACTTTTTTTTTACTTTATTACTTTGTCCCACTAGGGGACATGAGGGCAGGAGGCCCTGATCGCTATTCTAATACACTGCACTACATGCGTAGTGCAGTGTATTAGAACTGTCAGCTACTCACTGACAGCAAGCATAGTGGGTCCTGACGTTGTCAGGACCCACTAGGCTTCCGTCTATGGCATAGCCGGACGCCATTGTTTGGTGTCCGGTTGCCATAGTCACCATCGCCGGCCGCTATCGCGTAGCAGGCCGGCGATGGCAGCTTAACCCCTAAAAAGCCGCGATCTCTATAGAACGCGGCTTTTAAGGGGTTAATCAGCGGGGACACAGCGATCGGTCCCCGCTGTAGGAGCTGTGACAGCTGCTGAACAAGACAGCAGCGTCACAGCTCCTGTATGTGTCGGGAGGACGGCCGAAACGGCCGTTATTCCCGAGACGTACTATTACGGCATGGAGCGCGAACGATACAGCTGCCATGACGTAATAGTACGTCAAGGAGCGGGAAGGGGTTAAGCCACCTGGCTAGATATGCTTATACAGAAATTGCTGTCATTCAGAACTACATAGGGCGGGGAGTAGAAAACGGCAACGCTCATCTCATAAATACAGTGAACTTATAAGAATGAGAGGGCTGTATACCTTCTAATTTGATGTTAAAGAGGCTCTGTCACCAGATTTTGCAACCCCTATCTGCTATTGCAGCAGATCGGCGCTGCAATGTAGATTACAGTAACGTTTTTATTTTTAAAAAACGAGCATTTTTGGCCAAGTTATGACCATTTTCGTATTTATGCAAATGAGGCTTGCAAAAGTACAACTGGGCGTGTTGAAAAGTAAAAGTACAACTGGGCGTGTATTATGTGCGTACATCGGGGCGTTTTTACTTCTTTTACTAGCTGGGCGTTGTGTATAGAAGTGTCATCCACTTCTCTTCACAACGCCCAGCTTCTGGCAGTGCAGCACTGTGACGTCACTCACAGGTCCTGCATCGTGTCGGCACCAGAGGCTACAGATGATTCTGCAGCAGCATCGGCGTTTGCAGGTAAGTCGATGTAGCTACTTACCTGCAAATGCTGATGCTGCTGCAGAATCAAGTGTAGCCTCTGGTGCCGACACGATGCAGGACCTGTGAGTGACGTCACAGATCTGCACTGCCAGAAGCTGGGCGTTGTGAAGAGAAGTGGATGACACTTCTATACACAACGCCCAGCTAGTAATAGTAGTAAACACGCCCCGATGTACGCACATAATACACGCCCAGTTGTACTTTTACTTTTCAACACGCCCAGTTGTACTTTTGCAAGCCTCATTTGCATAAATACGAAAATGGTCATAACTTGGCCAAAAATGCTCGTTTTTTAAAAATAAAAACGTTACTGTAATCTACATTGCAGCGCCTATCTGCTGCAATAGCAGATAGGGGTTGCAAAATCTGGTGACAGAGCCTCTTTAAACGAAGAGCATATTTTATTTTGCCATTTGGCACAGATGCATCTTGAACCTATATAATATTCTGCAAGTGACCGATTCACTTTAAGAACTTTTATATACCATATGAAAGCTCTGGGTATGTCTAAGAACACTTAAAGAGGCTCTGTCACCACATTATAAGTGGCCTATATTGTACGTGATGTGAACGGCGCTGTAATGTAGATTACAGCAGTGTTTTTTTATTTAGAAAAACGATAATTTTTTAGTTATGACCTATATTAGCTTTATGCTAATGAGTTTCTCAATGGACAACTGGGCGTGTTTTACTATATGACCAAGTGGGCGTAGTACAGAGGAGTGTATGACGCTGACCAATCAGCGTCATACACTTCTCTCCATTCATTTACACTGCATATAGCGATATAGTTATATCGCTAATTGCAGCCACATAAACACACTATAACGCTACTCATGTGTCATAACAATGAATATACATTACCTCCAGCCAGGACGTGAATTCATTCTCCTGACCACTTCTGTAGCGTCTCTGTGATTGTCACTTTGACCGAACTTGGTTTTGGGGATTTCTAACGTTGGAAAACCAGCCTTAATTTAGGCTGGACTTCCTAATCTGTGCCCATACATCACTATCAACTCTCATGTCCACATGTTACCAAACACTTATTTTTTTCTTGTTGTTTTCCACCCTTTTTTTACCCCTTACTTTTTTTCTGCTATCCCTATTTTTTCCTAGACTGTCTTACCTATCAATGTTTTTGGCGATGACAGCATTTATTCATGAGGTAAGTTCACATATTGGACATTCTTGTACTCCATTTGTTGTCACAAGTTGTCATCACTTTTGCAACTTGAAACTTCTAAATGAGCACTTTAGCTAAAAATTTTGAAGGAGTCTTATCAGAAGAAATTTAAATTTAAGGCCCCTTAGTATACATAGTTTAAAAACTGTTTCCTTTTCGATACATACAATGACCTTTTATGGATTAAAATCACAAAATATAGCAATATGTGCATCCTATCTGACTTGAATAGTGGATTTATCTGTGTGAACATGAATGTATTTGATGATTTAAATGCACAAAATAATGTCTTAATGACAACCCTTCACTAGGTAGAAATTTTAAGGGGGCATGCTATCATCGGGATCTCTCAGTACTTTAAACTTAGGCACTGAGCCTAGTACTTCAAGCTCCCTCTGTCATCCTATCGGCAGCCACGCAACGATATTGCAGGGCGCCGATCAGTTTCCATGGCAGCCGGGGGCCTAATAGATTGCCCGTCAGTTTTAGGGGGGATTTATATGAGCGTGTGCGTTTCTGCGCACGCAAAAAACGCGGGGTTTTAAGTGCGCAAAAGGCACTTAACAGCTCCGCTTGTGTCATCACAAAGGATGTGCGGCTGCGTGATTTTCACGCAGCCGCCATCATTATGACACTCCGTTTGGATGTTTGTAAACAGAAAAGCAGGTGGGGCTTTTCTGTTTTCATTCATATTTTTGACTGCTGTTGCGCGAATAACGCGCGTCCCACAGAAGTGCTTCTGTGTGGTGCGCGCGAAAAACGCTGAAATATAGGACCTGTGGTGAGTTTTACGCAGCGGACTCATGCTGCGCAAAAATCACGGACAGTCTGCACTGCCCCATAGACTTGCATAGGTCCGTGCCACACGCATGAAAAACACGCGGGTGGCACGGACGTATTACACGTTCGTGTAAATCCACCCTTACACTGACAGGCAATAATGCTTTGGTATACTGAGCATACCAAAGCATTATATCTGCGATCAGAAGATTGCAAAGTGAAGTCTCCTAGTGGGACAAAGAAAAAAAAAGTTAAATAAAGTTTATGAAAAAAATAAATAAAAAGATTACAGTAAAAATCAAATAAAACCACTCTTTTCCCCAAAAAGTGGGTTTATTTAGCAAAAGTGTAAAAAAAAAAAAAACAAACACATACACATATATGGTATCGCCGTGATCGTAACAACTAAAATAATAACATTTTTTTCAATTCTTTCCTAAAATACAGTTAATAAAAGTTAAATAACATATTCTATGCACCCAAAAATGGTTCAATTGAAAAATACAACTCGTCCCACAAAAAATAATCCCTTATACGGGTATGTGGGTGGAATAAAAAAAAAGTTAGCACTCTTAGAACGCGATAGTGAAAAGACAAAACATAATCCTTGGTCATTAACGCGCAAAAGGGCCTGGTCATGAAGGGGTTAAAACAAAACATAACAGTACCTAACATTGCACATGTGAGTTCTGCACACAACAATATATCACCATATTTTGATAATCTGATAGATTGATGTACATGGGATACAAGACCTCCAAACCATCCGGTCACAGCTATGTACAGCGATGGGACCTTCTATATAGCCCGATGTTGGACTCTCCCAAAACCTCAAATATCAAAAGGGAAGACCCGCTCTCAGCGATCTCGGAGAAGAAAGAGCTAATGGGGATGTGTTCCATATCCCCCACACCTTCTGGAATTTTTTGGGACAGCCTCTGTTGGCATATACAATTTTCTCATAGGGAATGGTCATGTTGATTAGTCTCTTCCATTGACCAAAGGTTGGAGATGTATCTCCCATCCATCTGAGTGCAATGGCCTTTCTAGCAAAAAATAAAGATTCCCTGAGAAAAATAGTATGATGTGGCCACGACGACTCATCTAAGAGACCAAGAAGACACACTTCGCGGTTGAGTGGCACCGGAATCCCCAAAATAGTTGTCAAATGTGAAACGATCTCTTTCCAAAATGAATTAATATATGAGCATTCCCATGCCATATGCCAGAAGTCAGCTTGCAGTTCAGAACATCTTTGACATCTAGTGTGTGGGATTTTCCCCATTTTATGAAGACGTGTTGGAGATAAGTAGCATAGATGTAGAAAATACAGTTGGGTCATGTGGTTGTTAACTGCAGGAGAAAAATAAAGTGGGGATGCCAGTGCTTCCTCCCAGTCTTGCGAAGATAAACCAGGAACAAGTGTTCTCCACCTAGTCTCGGATGCTAACTGAGTAGATTTCAGTTTATTTCCCAAGATATATGTGTACAAGGCTGATATAATGCCTCTGGGTCCCTGAGAAATAAAAATTCAAATGAAAGGATAATCATATATGGGGAAAGACACATTTGGAAACCGGCTCAGAAGAGCGTGTCATAATTGCAGATACTTATAAAATTATGTACGTGGTACATCATATAACTCTTGTGTTTGTGTAAAGGAGAGAAGAGTCCCATCACTGTACTAATCCCCCAGAGTCCGGACAACATGTGAGATCCAAAACATATTCTCTTCAACAAGTGAAAGATGTGGAAACATGAGGTTTTCCTAGAGAGGTATTGTGGGGTGAAGGTCACGGTAATTAGATATATTTTTAGCAGCTTTCCAAAGCTGAATGGCCAACCTGTGAAGCAACAGCAGACAGCGAGGAAAGAGGTTTGGTCTCTCCAAGACTGGTCAAAACGTGTCCATCTCCAAATAATTTGCTAGGTAGTATTCAACACTAACTGGATTGATAGTTTGGGTCCATACATGAAGAAAGCGGAGCTGACCAGCTAATAAATATACATAGAAGTCAGGCAGGGCCATGCCCCCTGTGTTTTCGGTCTTTGCAGAATACTCACACTTAATTTATGTCTGGAAATTCCCCATATAAAGGAAGTTATAACGACTGTAATTTGGAGAAAAAAAAAGGATTTGGAAATGGGACCCGAGACATGTTCAAGGAGATATAACCCTTTCAGGAGAAGTAGCATTTTAACTAGATTGATATGTCCAGGAGTAGATAAAGGTAAAGTCCCCCATACTTTACATTTGGATTCTGTATAATCTAGTAGAGGGTAAATATATTTGCATGAGATTTATTAGCCTGTTTAGTAATATAAATGCCTAAGTATTTAAAGTCCTCTACCACTGGAAGATGAATAGCCCTAAGTAAGGAAATATCTGGGTCTGCTATGAATAGAATTAGATCGTCCGCATATAGGCTGATGCGATCCTCTCTTTCCCCCAGGGAAATACCACGGAATATAGTATCCTGCCGGAGTGCCAGAGGTTCAATCGCCAATGTGAACAGTAATGGAGATAGGGGACATCCCTTACGGGTGCCCTTCCCAAATTGCAAAAAGCAGAGCATTGACCAATAATTAACAGCTTGGCCCTAGGTTTTTTTTATTATAAAGAATAGATATGCACTTGATGAATTGAGGACCAAAACCAAACTTTCTTTAGTACTGTAAACATGTATGGCTATTCTACTGAATCAAAAACCTTGGCTGCATGTAGTGAAGCCAAGGCCCACTTTTTATAATGGGCTCTACCTAACTGAGAGATGATCTGTACCCTGCATATGTTATCTGTGGTACTCTTACCTGGCATAAAGCCGGATTGGTCTGAGTGGATAATGCTAAGAATGACAGGGTTGAGACGGTTAGCTAATATTTTGGTCAGTAATTTGTAATCTACGCTTAGTAGTGAAATGGGTCTGTATGAGCTACACTCTAGTGGGTTTTTATCAGGCTTTAAGATCACCAAAATAGTAGCCTCATATAAAGAGTCCGGAAGCACTGCTGAGTTATGAGCTACTTTAAACATATTGAGGAGAATATCTAGAATAAACCTCCAATGGGAGGCCATCAGGGCCTGGAGATTTACCCTTATCAATGTCTGAGATAGCACTTTCGATCTTTGTTAATGTAAAGTCTGAGTCCAATAGTTGGGGAAAGGAGATCTCATTTAAGTATGTTTCAAGTTAAAGAGAACATTTCACCTCCCCATACATGTGCAGGTGAGTGCAGCATGTAATGGGGAGGGCTGAACAAACCCTGGGGAACTTTACATTTTTTTTTTACCTCCCTCCGTTATTTAGATATCGGTGCCGTTATATTTGGCGCCCGATATTTAAATAACCCCCTGAACAGTCAAAGGGGCGTGTACTGACAAGGGGGTGTGTTACTATGGCTGTGACACTGTACAATCAGATATGGACAGTGCCACAGCAAGAGCAAGGAGAGAGAGTGTGCGATTGCAGTCCAAAATGGCAAGGGGGTGTGTCACTGCTACGGAAAGTGTAAGAGCTGTGGAAAGGAGCTCTCATCTCTTCAGCTCTTGTGAGCGATCAGTCTTGTACTTTGTCTGCTGAACTGGCAAGGGGGCGTGTCACTGCCACGGACAGTGTAAGAGCTGGGGAGCGCTTACACTGTCCGTAGCAGAGACACACCCCATTGGCAATTCGGCAGACAATACAAGACTGATCTCTCGCAAGAGCTGAAGAGATGAGAGCGCGCTCTCCTCTCCACAGCTCTTACACTGTTCATAGCAGTGACACACCCCCATACCAGTTCGGCAGGAGACTAATCTTGAAAGCTGAAGAGTGAGAGTGAGAGAGTGTGCGCACGCGCGCACACTCTCTCTCTCTCCTTGCTCTTGCTGTAACACTGTCCATATCTGATTGGACAGTGTCACAGCCATAGTAACACGCCCCCTTGCCAGTACACGCCCCGTTGACTGTTCAGGGGGTTATTTAAATATCGGGGGCCAAATATAACGGCACCGATATCTAAATAACAGAGAGGTAGCAAAAACATGTAAAGTGCCCCAGGGTTTGTTCAGCCCTCCCCAGTACATGCTGCAGTCAGCTGCACATGTATGGGGAGGTGAAAGGTTCTCTTTAAGCCTGGGAATTGGAATAATGTGTCGAGTAAAGTTGAAATTTCCTGAAGCTATTTAGAATTAGGTTATTATCTAAAAGGACATCACCCTGTTCCGATGAAATTTTGAGAATAGCTGGGGAGGCATTATTCTGATGCACAATATGAGCCCAAAACTTTCCTGCCTGGTTACCTAGCTCAAAGTAGGATTGTTTAGAAAAGAATAGTTTCCTCTGTGCTTTTTCTTGTAACAGTGCTAATTATTGGTGACCCAAACTTAACCACGCCTGTTTTTTGGCGTCGCTGGGATCTAATATAAATTCTTGTTCTTTATATATACATTCTTGGGCTAACCGTTCCTCATGCAGATTACTACGATCCCATTCATTTAACCCTTAGTTGCCACTGACAGCTTGGGTGCACGCTGGTCCTGCGCAACAGCTGGATTGGAGATGCCGGTGGGGACTGTTTCCCTCTTTCTAAGGACTTAGATCCCATGGTCGCAATTGACTGCAGCAACTAGGGGGTAAATGAACAGGATTGCAGTAATCTACGATCCCGTCCATTTCAGTTGAGTATCAGCTGTAAAATACAGCTGACACCCACATCTTATAGTATGTGCTCAGTAAGTGAGCCCGCTCCATTCTTTCCCTCCCTGCATCCACCATATACAGCAAATATCAGGAAGGGGTTAATCTTGCTTTTTCCATGTACCAAGACAGGAAATCTCTATTACATATTTTAGCATTTAAAAATCAGTTAAGGATACTCTAAGAGAGAGAATATCTCCTTTATGCATAGAGTATGCAACAACTGCTGGAACAAGCTCTACATTTTGTCAGTAATTGAACGTACCTAAACTTCACAGTCATACTTTGCAGCTTTAACCACTATGCTAGGCAGAGTCCTTGCTTTTTCTAGCTTTGCCCAACCGTGGGCTTTTGTACCTAGTGATTAGTTAATGGATTGCACTTGCCTTATGACCAATCACAATAATTTCTGCCTTATACTAACCCACACCGTAGTTCATCCTATGCGTAATTAATACAGCTTGTCAGTGATCCATGTTTACTGTGCTTTTCCACTATTACTCTCCTTGGGTACTGAAACCTGCAGTATGTCTGACCATAGCTGATCTCTCTACTTGTGTACCAATCCTGCATTATATATGACCACAGCTGATCTCTCTACTTGTGTACCTAACCCTGAAATACATCTGACGGCAACTGATCTTTCTACTTGTGTACCGAACCCTGCATTACGTCTGACAACTGCTGATGTCTCTACTTCTGTTCCGCACCCTGTATAACATTTCACCACTGCTGATTTCTCTACTTGTGTGCTATACCCCGCATTACATCTAACTATAATTGAGAACTCATGTTTGCCCCTCCTATTAGATACCAGATCTGAGAACCAGCATCGTAACACATTTTATCTCTTCTAGTTAAAACAGTCACACTCATTAATTAGGAAATCCTTTCCCCATACCTTCAAAGCCATGTATTACTCTGCTCCTGCACAGATTTCCTGACTAATCCTACATGCAATTTCACCATGCTCATGACCATCTTCTGCATATAACATCAGGGGTTTAAAAATTCCTACAAGCCTTGGATGGATATTTCCTCATTATAATTATGGTAAATATGCCACCATTTTTTGAAATTCGCTCCCAATGGCAGTGTACTTTAAAAGGAAAAGTTGGACAATGAACATTTAAATTTAACAACTTCCAAAATGATTGCAATGATTTTTATGAACGTTCTTTTTATTAGCAAAAGTTATTTTAAAACAGAGTAAAAACTATGCCATATGTATCAAAGAATCATCAAGATACAGAATAAGTAGATTAAGACCAATACACAAAAGTGAAAATCTAACAGAGGTCAATACAGACATTTTGTTATAGATGTTAAATGCAATACAATATCATATAGAGAGAATCAGTACAAAAGAAAGCTGGTCATATGAATACAAATCCACAGTACATGGCAATAGTT
The DNA here is from genome assembly GCF_050947455.1 of Rhinoderma darwinii. NCBI lineage: Eukaryota > Metazoa > Chordata > Amphibia > Anura > Rhinodermatidae > Rhinoderma > Rhinoderma darwinii. The sequence continues at coordinate 110,675,641 of NC_134688.1, read as the reverse complement.
TAAGGCAACCTGTAGAAAACATAGATACTAAAAGGAAAAGAAAAGAAAAGTAAGAAAAAGAACAGAACAAAACACAAAGCAGAAGTCCTGGCAGACCACAAATAGACAAAGTCTTTCCTCCGATTTCAAAGAAGAGCTTGCCGCTCGAAACCTACCCTCTACCCTTGGGGTAATTATAACATGTGTGAATCCAAGGTTTGTGAATCCAAGGTTTCCACTGGGTAAATAGTTGGAGTTTCGGCATCCCTCCCATAACACAACTCTAACTAACCGTATTGATTAGTTCAGACAAAGTGGGTATTGTGGTAGACTTCCAGTATTTGGCAATGAGTATTTTAGCCATAGTAAGTGTATTAAATACAATGGTACAATCAGTGTGATGTACGTCTTCCAGCCCAACATTGATTAAAGAGATACCAATAAGGCGACCCCTGTCCTATATGCGGGAAAATATGCAGCTGAATTAACTAACTGTGAAAACCCCTGACAGGAATAATAGTAACAGCTGTGCTCGGCAATGCAATATACAACCTACAAAAATTATAAGCACACAAGGCTACAATATACAAAACAACGTTGATTCTCCCAAGAGATTCTATAGGAAGGACTGAATTTCCATCCAAAATTGAGCTACGAGTGAACAATCCCAAAATACATGTTTAATATTACCAATCTCCAAGTCGCATCGCCAGTAAACTCCAGATACATTAGGTTATATTAGTGAGAGTCTATAGGGTGTATAGTACCATTTATATAGGAGCTTCCTGGTGGATTCAAGATAGGATGCACATCTAGAATATTTATGAGCTGGGATAAAGGCCCTAGACCAGTGGCCTTAAACGCGACCGGGTAAATGTGTCGCACATAGAAAAAATGTGAAGTTGACGGGCAGCAGTACTTTCAAATTTGATACAATACAAAAGTATTGTTAATCAATTAGTTATTCGAACTACTATAACAATACTACATTACTATAATAATACTACATTACTATAATAATACTACATTACTATAATAATACTACATTACTATAAGAATACTACATTTGTAGCATCCACGGCCGCAGACCGTCGGGATTACTCACCCCCTGACGGCCGCAGCCATGGATCTGTGAGCGCTGGCCCGCATCTCCTCCCTAGGAAACGCTAGCGCACACTTCCGCTCCATTCTGCTGTGTTCCGTAGGGTGTGCGCGCACGCTCGTGCCCGGACTTACAGGGCCAGTGTACACACATGGAAATAATCATTAATTAGCCCATGATCACGCTGGACTATATGAAGGGCCCTGCCCATTTACTCCTTGCCTGAGCATTGTTGTGTTTACCCGTGTTAGTCTTGCAAATGGTCCCTTCAAGTTATCCAGTTCCCAGTGTTCCTGTACCTGTATCCCGTTCTACCTTTGTTCCTGTGCCTTAGAAAGTTGAAGTCGTATTGTGCCACAGGTCACGCCTGCTGTGTTACACCACACCTGGTGTCGGCTGCCAAGTTCCCATCTGAGCCTAGCCGTTGCTACTGTCTGAACTACTACAGGTACCCTTGTGCTTGGACTATATATACATTGACTTGGTACACTCTTTGTCCACATACCCACAGATTGTGACAACATTACTATAATAATACTATACTACTATAATAATACTACATTACTATAACTATACTACATTACTATAATAATAGCGCTAAGTTTAAACTTAACGGAAATTTGCGAGTTTACTCCACGTCCTTTTTTTAACAATCCAGTTTTCCAGTTTAAGTGTCGCTAAATGCAGTCCGGCTGCTCAGTTGGCAGCATTTGGCAGACCCAAGAATGGCAAGTTGGGTTCCTAGAGCACTGGGCTGACTTTTAATTGGGGTACAAACTGTATTCTGCAGATGATTTGCACCTAAATGGAAGGGGGTCCGCTGTCCTGGGGAGAGAATTCTAGCTGGGGTGGCAGTATTTAAACTAGGGCTGAAGAGGGAGGTCAATGTAGAAAATAAAGGGGTAATTAGGTTAGAGAGGGGACAGACTAAAATGGTGGGGGGAGAAATAGACTGTGGGGAGAGGACTAGACAACAGGATAAGGAGATCCTTTTGTTACAAAACAGCAATTAAAATAAAAATGCCCAAATAATGTCAAATAATCACATTTCTGATACTGAAAGTGAGAAATTGAAAGGCAAGTTAAAGTGTATGTTCACAAATCAGAAGTCTAGCAAGCAAAATGGGGGAGCTGGAGGCCATGGTACTGGAGGAACATATAGATATAGTTGGTGTTGCTGAAACATGGCTGGACTCTTCACACGTCTGAGCTGTAAATCTACAGGGTTTTACACTGTTTCGGAAAGACAGGACAAATAGGAAAGGTGGTGGTGTATGTCTGTATGTGAAAAGTGATATGAAGGTGAGTGTGAAAGAGACATTATAGGGTGAAGATTGTGAGGAGGTTGAAACCTTGTGCGTGGAATTGCAAAAGGGAGGTAAACGCTGAAAAAATTACTTTTGGTTTAATTTATAGACTCCAGCAATATAACTGAAGAGATGGAAGGTCAGCTATATAAGCAGATGGAGCGGGCAGCACAGGGGGTTACTGTAGTAATATTGGGAGATTTTAATTACCGGGATATTAATTGGTGTCATGGTTCGGCTTCAACTGCAAAGGGGAGAAATGTCCTCAACCTGTTGCAGGAAAGTTTTATGGGCCAGTTTGTGGAAGACCCGACTAGAGGTGAAGCTCTGTTGGATTTGGTCATATAGAATAAGGCAGAGCATGTTGGGAATGTCAATGTTTGTGAAAACCTTGGTAACAGTGATCACAATATAGTTATATTTTACCTATACTGTAAAAAACAAACACAGGCTGGGAGGGCAAAAACACCTAATTTTAAGAAGGCCAATTTCCCCTGGATGAGGGCTGCAATTCAGGATATAGACTGGGAATAACTAATGTCAAATAATGGTACAAATGATAAATGGGAGATCTTAAAATCTACTTTGGGTAATAATAGTGCAAAATGTATTCCTATAGGTAACAAGTATAAACGACTAGAATTAAACCCCACATGGCTTACACCTTCTGTAAAAGGGTAATACATGAAAAAAAAGGGAATTTGAAAAATACAAATCTGAGGGTACAGCTGTAGCCTTTGTAAATTATAAAGATCTTAATAAAATCTGTAAAAAGGTAATAAAATCAGCAAAAATACAAAATGAAAGGCCGAATATAGTAAAACAGATCCCTAAAATTTTTTCAAGTATGTCAATTCAAAAAAGGTAAGGTCTGAACATGTAGGACCCCTAAATAGTGGTAATTGGGAGTTGGTCACAGGGGATCAAGAGAAGGCAGAGTTACTAAATGCGTTCTTTATCTCTGTATATACAACAGAAGAAAGAGCAGCTGATGTAGCCGGTGCCAGTGCTGTTAATATATCAGTTGATATACTGAATTGGCTGAATGCAGATATAGTCCCAGCTAAATAAAATATATGTTCACAAGGCCATGGGAACAGATGGGTTACACCCTAGAGTTCTTAAAGAGCTTAGTTCAGTTATTTCTGTCCCCCTCTTCATAATATTTAGAGATTCTCTAGTGACTGATATAGTGCCAAGGGACTGGCGCAGGGCAAATGTGGTGTCTATTTTCACAAAGGGCTCTAGGTGTCCCCGGGTAATTATAGACCAGTAAGCTTAACATCCATCATGGGGAAAATGCTTGAGGGGCTATTGATGGACTATATACAGGATTATGTGACAAAAAATAGTATTATAAGTGACAGCCAGCACTGTTTTACTAAGGACAGAAGTTGTCAAACCAACCTTATTTGTTTTTATGAAGAGGTGAGCAGAAGCCTAGACGGGAGCCGCTGTGGATATAGTATTTTTGGACTTTGCAAAGGCATTTGACACTGTCCCTCACAGACGTCTAATGGGTAAATTACTGTCTATAGGTTTAGGACATTTAGTTGTAATTGGATTGAGAATTGGCTCAAGGACCCTATCCAGAGAGTTGTGGTCAATGATTCCTACTCTGAATTGTTCCGAGTTATAAGTGGTATACCCCAGGGTTCCGTGCTGGAACAACTATTATTCAACTTATTTATTAATGATATAGTGGATGGGATTAATAGCACTATTTCTATTTTTGCAGATGACACCAAGCTATGTAGTATTGTTCAGTCTATGGAAGATGTTCGTAAATTGCAAGCTGATTTGAACACACTAAGTGTTTGGGCATCCACTTGCCAAATTAAGTTTAATGTAGATAAATGTAAAGTTATGCATCTCGGTACCAACAATCTGCATGCATCATATGTCCTAGGGTGAGCTATACTGGGTAGTCACTTGTTGAGAAGAATTTGGATATACTTGTAGACCATAAACTAAATAACAGCATGCGATGTCAATCAGCTGCTTCAAAGGCCAGCAAGATATTGTCGTGTATTAAAAGAGGCATGGACTCGCGGGACAGGGATATAATATTACCACTTCACAAAGCATTAGTGAGGCATCATCTAGAATATGCCGTTCAGTTCTGGGCTCCAGTTCATAGAAAGGATGCCCTGGAGTTGGACAAAATACAAAGAAGAGCAACGAAGCTAATAAGGCGCATGGAGTATCTAAGATATGAGGAAAGATTAAAAGAATTAAACCTATTTAGCATTGAAAAGAAACGACTAAGGGGGGACATGATTAACTTATATAAATATATGACGGGCACATATAAAAAAATATGGTGTAATCCTATTCCATGTAAAAGCCCCTCAAAAAACAAGGGGCACACCCTCCGTCTGGAGAAAAAAAGGTTCAATCTGCAGAGGCGACAAGCCTTCTTTACTGTGAGAACTGTGAATCTATGGAATAGTCTACCGAAGGAGCTGGCCACAGTAGCTACAGTAGATGGCTTTAAAAAAGGCTTACCATATTTTTTGGACTATAAGACGCAGTTTTAAGCAAGAATAAATCTTGCTAAAAAGTCCCTGCGTCTTATAGTCGGCAGTCAAGGGACCTGGCAGCGCCAGCCCCCTCACCGCTCCTTACTTAACCCCTCCCCAACTCATGATGTGCCAGCACATCATGGAGTGGCGAGGATGATGTATGGAGCGGGCTCACGGCTGACATGCTGCTCTAACGGTCAGGAACAGCCAGGAACTGTTCCTGGCCGTTTAACTAGTTAAATGTCGCAATCAATAGAGACCGCGGAATTTATAGGGGTTTTTCCATGAAGGACATTTATGACATATCCACAGGATATGTCATAAATGTCAGATAGATGCAGGTCCCACCTCTGGGACCCGCATCTATCTCTAGAACGGGGCCCCGTTTTATCTTACCCGGCTCCGCTGCCATCCGGCCACTTCACTTCCTGGTTACATGGTCGAGTTACGCAAACAGCATAACTCGCTGAGCTACGCAGTTTCCGTAACTCCCATACAACTGAATAGTAGTTCCGGAAATGGCGTAGCATGCTACGCTGCTTCTGTAACTGCCATTCACTACTATTCACTCATCCATGTATTGCAGTGTATTGTGCCAGCAATCTAATGATCGCTGGGTCAAGTCCTCTAGGGGAACTAATAAAATGTGTAAAAAAAAAAAGTCAAATTAATTTTCAGGAGTGTAAAAAATGTTTCAAAGTAAAAAAAACCTTTTCCCATTTCTCCCCAAGCACAATGTACAAATTAAAAAAACTAATAAAAAAATTGGTATCACTGCATCCGTAAAAGTCTGAAACTATTACAATATAGCATTATTTGACTAACATAGTGAACGGCGTAAAATAAATAAATCTAAAAAATAGTGCTAATAAAAACGACAGCTCGTCCCGCAAAAAATAAGCTCTCACACCGCTCAAACGATAGAAAAATATAAGTTATGGCTCTCAGAATGTGGTGAAACTGAACAAATAATTTTGTAAATAGTTATATACAATAAGTTTTTTCTTTGTAAAAGAAGTAAAATATGATTTTTTTTCCCCTATTTTCTGTTGTCTAAAACCTGGGTGCGTCTTATAGTCAGGTGCGTCTTATAGTCCGAAAAATACAGTAGATAATTTCCTAGAACGAAAAAATATTACCTCCTATGTGTAGAAATGTTTCCCTTCCCTTTTCCCATCCCTTGGTTGAACTTGATGGACATGTGTCGTTTTTCAACCGTACTAACTATGTAACTATGTAAGATTGGGCAGCCCCTTTTTAGATAGTGCCACAGTGTCCTCTGTAGAAAATGCCACAGTGCCCTCTGTAGATATTGCCACAGTGCCCACTGTAGATGGTGCCACATTGCCCTCTGTAGATAGACCCACAGTGCCCTCTGTAGATAGACCCACAGTGTCCTTTGTAGATAGTTCAACAGTATAGTAAGTACACACACACCTCCCTGTAGATAGCTTCATTGGGGCTCCCTCTAGGAGTGGAATCCCCAGACAGAGCGTTGCCGACGCCTAGGCCGGGGATTACTCTGCTGGAGGAGCCTCTGACGTTACTGTCCATAGACGGTGACGTCAGGGGATCCTCCTGGACTGGAATGTGATGTCAGGGGCAACACCAGAGCCAGAGTCCCAGAGCAGAGCACGAGTATAGGCTCTGCTCGGGATTTCTAGGGAAGCCCCTGACATCACTGTCCATATATGGACAGTGATGTCAGGGGAAAGCCCAGAGTCGGAGTCCTGGGCAGAGAGCTACTAGTGCTCTGCCTGGGACTCCAGCTCTGCTCCTGACATCACTGTCCATATAATTTATAAAAATCCCGCTTGGGAATCTGGAAATAGCTTTCAATATCTAATAAGGGGACAAGATTATCACAATTCTAAATTTGATTAACAGTAAGTATACCAGAAGTATTTCTAATTGGATAAATCAATATTAGGTATGATATGTCTCTGTAAGTGGGAGTTCAGAAATTCTTAGCGATATAACATTATTTTTCCCCAATGTTGTTGAGTTCTTGGATTGGATTCCTGCCTGAATAGGTAGGAACGAAGAAGATGGAATTTGGCGAATAAAAGCAGATAGCCAAAATTGGTCCAGTATATTAAAGGGCTTAACAAAAGAAGACTCCAGGGATTTAAAGGAGAGGTTAGGAAATTTAGGAAACAGATGACTATAGATTTCAACTTTCCCTGTTTCACTAATGTTGTTGTACCCCTACCATATATGTTCAGTTTCTAGTTTGTTGATAAGTCTCATGTACTCCAAGATTCAATCAGCAAACTTTTCCAGGACAACATATGATTGTATCTATAAAATACTACCAAATGGACCAGACAATTTTTATGTTAATGAGATTGGATTTTTTTTTTACTGTTGTAGTGACTTCCAGTCTGAAATTACTGCCTCTTTTATAAATGAACTTTGGCTTGAGAGGAAGAGAGTGGGTCAAAGTTTTATCTTCTTAAAGAATGGACCAGTGTTTCAGAATTATTCTCTCACTGGTTTTAAATTTTGGTTTAAATCTTTCCCATACTTATGTGTCTCATATTTTTAGGTTTTGTTTTTGAACAATTATTCATTAACCAGATGTAAAACTTTGAATAAATTCTTCTGAAGAGGTCTCTTGTTACAGTTTTTTTTTTCTGTTCCATGCTTATGGCAGTATCCAATGCTTATATCAGTATCCATTGTGCAATTTATTTTTTCAAATTTGATTTTTATTAAATTGTAGCAAGTGTGGCTAAATAAAGGTAGGCAAAGGTAGACCCATCATGAAAGTCCAATTCACAATTGCTTTGTAAAATTTTAAACTATCCTTACAGCACATTTACAAGCTATTTTGTTCAATGGCAACTATCCACCCTAATAGCTATTATTGTCTGTGTCTTTTTTTAGAGTTGCTATTATCTGAAATGTTTACTATATCTTTCAAGTTCAAATTATTGAGTCAATATAAATAAAATAAAAAGTTTTCTAACTGTTCCATATTACCACTATATAAGAAATTTAGATTATTAATATAATATTCTAGAGGACCAGGTTTTCTCTGAGTAAATTGGGACTAAAAATTGTTAGTAGTTCTAAAAAGGAAATAAATTAGACCCTATTCAGACGACAGGTATAATTAGTTGTGTGACGGACGTTTTTTTTAACGGCCGTCACACGGCTGCATTAAAATCAATGCATGTCTATGGGGCTATTCACACAGCTGTTTTTTTAACAATTTTTGCCCGTTTTGCCGGATCCCTCGATAGACTCAAGTCTATGAAGGATCCATGATCCATGAAAACGGGTCCTGCACGGGTGCAAATCGGCCGTGAAAAACTGCAGTTTTTCATGGCTGATTTGACACCTGGTCGTGTGAATAAAGCCTTAGAATAGCTCGATGTAAAACTGGTCCCCATCAGGGTATTGAGCAGCTGTAAAGAATATTATTAATTTAAAAAATAATAATTGTGACTTGTGGACAAGGAAGATCACTAAAATGATCTAGAAATCTTTATTAGGTTGCAATCCTTGTTTTTTGCCTATCTTGCAATATAGGGGATGGGGGTATAATTTCCCTAAAGTCCAAGCTTCCTTTGTAAGTATCCCTTCTAGGGTTTTTACAGTAGACTTTAGATGTGCTAACTTGTAAATGACAATGGGTTGCAAATAGGTATATATTAGGATAGGTTTGCAGAAAATGTTTTTAGTGATAGGAGAAAATTGAAAATCAGAAGTATAAAACATTTGCAGCTCCCATTAATCATACATGAAACAAATTTTTTATGATTGAAAGTTTAACTTAGAACTGCTCTTTTATTTCCTAAACTAATGTTCTGTTCTGTTTAATTCCTCTTATAACTCATGGGAGAAAATATACTATATTCATTATTATATAAAGGTAAACTTTTCATAGAACTTCTGCAACAATCTGCTGGACCTGGTTTCGGCTGGTTGATTGCCAATGGGTCTGCATTTAGAAAATAAGTTGCCTAGATGCCCTTACCTGAAGATGTTTTTCAGCACATTCTTTTAAAGAAATACAAGAGCCGTTCTTACTCTATTGTTGGATAAATATTTGGAAAATGTAGAGTGTTCCTTCTGTTAAGTAGCTTCTATAGAGCTTATACATGTGAGGTTGTCATTTCTATTTGCATTGTAGTATTCGTTTGTCTTAGGATGTGACTTGGTGACTTGGTACATCACAAATGTGGAAACTAGTGGGTTGTTAAATTATTCTTTAATAAAAGGAGCTTGGTGAATTTGCACTGTGGTAAATCTAGCACAGAACAGATAGATTCTGTAATTGTGCTCAACTGTAACATTTATGGTTAAGTTAGCAGGATGTGATATTAAAACAAACAATTTTGCAAGTAACTTAATAACAATAATAATAATAATAATAATAATAATATTAATAATAATAATAGTCTTTATAAAGCCCAAACATATTCCACAGCACTTTATAATTCAGAGGAAACAAGTACAGACAATATTAGACATTACATAGTGACAAAAAATGTTAACAACTCAAACAAGAGAATTGAGGAACCTGTTCGCAAGAGCTTACAATCGATGTGACTTAAATGTAATAATAAAAAAAGAATATGCAGATGATGTACGTAGGGCCGCCATCAGGAATTTCTGGGCCTCATACAGCCAATGTGTCTGGGCCCTTGCTACCCCACATTACCCAGGGGGATGGCAAGGGGGAAACTTGTGGGCAAAGGCTCTGGAAGGGTAAACAACACAAGATGGCAGGGTCTCTGCGGGGGGAGCAGGGGGAGACACAAACGTGGCAGGGCTCTGTTGGGGGGTATGTAGGGGGATGAGATGTAACCTGGCAGGTGCTCTGTGGAGTAGCTGGGTGAGGAAGGTGGGCAGGTGTTCTGTCAGGGGCCAAGGGGGAGACACTAGGAGGCAGGGCACTGTGGTGGCAAGGAGATGGAAAGTGGCAGGGGGCAGATGCGACCTGGCAGGGGCTCTGTGGAGAGGAAGGGGGAGGCAGTAGATGGGCAGAGGCTCTGGTGAGAGTAAAAATAGGTGGCAACAATAGGTGGCAGAGCTTCGTGGGGAGAGGGCTAGAGGGAAAACATAGTGGCAGCAGGAAAACATAGTGGCAGGGCTTTGTGGGGGAGGAGCAGGGTCAAATAGGAGAGTTTAACTGGCAAGGGCTTTGTAGAGGGATAGGGGCTCTGTGAAGCAGTAAGGGAAGGCACATAAAAAAAAATAATTGCACTGGAGCTGTCGGCTGTACAGAACACAGACAGCTTAAGTACCTGACTAACCTCACCACTCTGCTGCTTTTGACTCTTTAGTAATTGACAGATGTCTCCCTATGCACAGTAATAGGGAGAAGTCTGTCATTCAGTCAAGAGTGAGAAGAGCTAGCGGCTGCTCATGAATACGACAGACTCATCTCTGGTGGCGCTGCCCAGGCTCTGCATATCAGTTCTCACAAATGGCTTCATCTAAGAAAAAAGGTTTGACAAACTGCTGAAATCACTGAGGGCAGCATAATGTGGATGGCAGATTCCCTTAAAGTAGGAGACCTTACATTTTTTCATCAAAAGTGTTGTTTCATAAAGACAACCCTGTCTATATGCCCCCCAGGACTCCTCTCTATGAGCCAAGATGGAGAGCCGCTCTGGCTGACCAAGCCGTCCACATATTACATGGACAGCCATTTATTTAAATAGCTGCAATATAATGCTACAAATGCCTGCCTTGCCACGGCTTCCCCGGCTAAATCAGCCGGCTCCCATATGATAGGGGTTGTCTGTGATAAGACAATCCCTTTAAGTAAATTAAATCATGTATTAGTTCCATTAAGATGTATGTATTGCTATCGTTTTATTTGTCTGTGCAGCACATCTTTAAATAGAAGCTAGCCCAATGATAAGCTGATCACCAATGGCCGGGCTTCTCTCACCCCGGTCAATCTGTGGTTATCGCTGAGGGAAGCTACATGTGGCCATACATTTACCCTGGTGCAGGGAAACTGTAGTATTATATACTGGTCATTCAATATAATGGCTGATCATGTAATATATGGACGGGCTTGTTCATCTGAGTGGAAAAAGCTATTGCTTAGAGGTTCTTCGTTATGGCTAATAGAGTGGTCCATACAGGGGCGTAGCTAAAGGCTCATGGGCCCCGATGCAAAAGTTCTTATTGGGCCCCCCCCCCCCTGCAAACTTCTCATGGCCGACGGTCCGCAGCTTTCAGCTGCATCGCTGGGTCTCCTAAGTGGACTCCATGGAAAAACAGCTCCAATTACGTCCGTAATGGACGCAGCGAAAGACGCCTAAACATGCCTTTACGGCTGAAATTGCGGTGCCGTTTTCTCCTGAAAACAGCTCCGTAATTTCAGCCGTAACGGACGCTGCCGTGTGAACATACCCTCAGGGCTTAAAATGTCAGGGGAAATAGCCCCAATACATATGTGTCCGCCCAAAAAAAGATGTGTGTATAGGAGACAGCATAGCATATCTATAGCACTATGACCCTATAAACTATGGATAGGATTAGATACATTGGCTCAGCAGACAGTATCACACATGATAGGATTAGATACAGTGGCTGAGCAGACAGTATCACACATGATAGGATTAGATACAGTGGCTGAGCAGACAGTACCACACATGATAGGATTAGATACAGTAGCTCAGAAGGCAGTATCACACATGATAGGATTAGATACAGTGACTCAGCAGAAAGTATCACACATGATAGGATTAGATACAGTGGCTGAGCAGACAGTATCACACATGATCGGATTAGATACAGTGGCTCGGAAGGCAGTGTCACACATGATAGGATTAGAGATAGGGCCCAGCAGACAATATCACACATGATTGGATTAGATATAGGGCCCAGCTGTTAAGAATCTGCCAGGCACAGCTTCTGTATCCACACCCATAGGTAATCAGTCTGCACCTGCTTCTATGTCTGGCTGACAGACTCCATCTTCCACCACTCAGGATGGCAGGCTTAGGAGTGGGACAGCCTATCATAGCCTGGCCTGACGGAGCTAGCTCCCGACCTCTGTCTATTTTTACCTGCCTTTCCTGTTCCTCCTTGCTTGTGATTCTTTTAATTTGGTTTCCTGGCCCTGCTGCAGCTTCTTGATCTATTTGACCCTGCTTCATATTGACCCTGGCTTACTGACTACTCTCCTGCTCTGCGTTTGGTACCTCGTACACTCCTGGATTGACTCGGCTTGTTCACTACTCTCCTGCTCTGCGTTTGGTACCTCGTACACTCCTGGTTTGACTCGGCTCGTTCACCACTCTTGTTGCTCTCGGTTTTTCCGTGGGCAACTGCCCCTTTTCCCTTGCTTCTGTGTACCCTTGTCTGTTTGTCTGTCGTGCACATATTGAGCGTAGGGACTGTCGCCCAGTTGTACCCCGTCGCCTAGGGCGGGTCGTTGCAAGTAGGCAGGGACTGAGTGGCGGGTAGATTAGGGCTCACTTGTCTGTTTCCTTACCCCCCGTCATTACATAATCACAAGCCCTATACCTAGTCTACCCTGGTCCCTCACACTACTATGGACCCCCTTGAGACCCTGGCTCAGCAAATGCAGGGTCTCTCCTTACAGGTCCAGGCCCTGGCTCAGAGGGTCAACCAGCCTGATGCTACCATGGTAGTGCCCCTCACCTCACCTCTTGAACCCCACCTCAAGTTGCCTGACCGGTTCTCAGGGGACCGGAAGACTTTTCTCTCCTTTCCGGAGAGTTGTAAGCCCTATTTACGCTTAAAGCCCCACTCCTCAGGTTCTGAGAGCCAGCGGGTGGGTATAATTATGTCCTGGCTCCAGGAAGGGCCCCAAGAATGGGCCTTCTCCTTGGCTCCTGACGCCCCTGAACTTTCCTCCGTTGATCTTTTCTTTTCCGCTCTCGGACTTATTTATGACGAGACTGACAGGACTGCCTTTGCCGAGAGTCAGCTGGTGACCTTACGTCAGGGTAAGAGACCTGTTGAGGAGTATTGCTCTGACTTTAGGAAGTGGTACGTAGCTTCTCGTGGAATGACCCTGCCTTAAGGTGCCAGTTTAGGTTGGGTCTGTCGAACGCCCTGAAAGACCTGCTAGTTAGCTATCGCTCTTCTGACTCCCTAGACCAGGTTATGGCTTTAGCGGTACGACTTGACCGACGTCTCAGGGAACGACAACGTGAACGTTTTTGTGTTTTCTCCTCTGACTCCCCCATGATGCCTCCCGAGGTTCCGTTGCTTCGTTCTTCCACGGAAGCCTCGGAGGTACCTATGCAACTCAGAGCCTTCGTGTCCCCCCAACAACGTAGAGAGTTCCGCAGGAAGAATGGTCTCTGCTTCTATTGTGGGGATGACAAGCATCAAGTGAACACCTGTCCTAGGCGTAAGAATAAGCAGCCGGAAAACTTCCTTACCCCCCGTCATTACACCAGCAGACAGTATCACACATGATAGGATTAGATACAGTGGCTCAGCAGACAGTATCACACATGATAGGATTAGATATAGGGCTGAGCAGACAGTATCACACATGATACGATTAGATACAGGGCCCAGCAGACAGTATCACACATTATTGGATTAGATACAGGGCTCAGCTCGCTGACATTGCGGCTCCAGCGCTGGACCCAGGAAAGGTAAGAATAATAATTTTGCTTCTTTATGTGTTACTGATTATTTTTGTGTGTTTGTGTTTTTTTTACAGGTTCGGTTGTTGGACTACGTCGGATTCGAGTACTTCAATGATGGCGTTTTTTTTATTCTCAATAAAATTGTTAATGGGGGTTGTGTTTTTTTATTTCAATAAAATATTTTTTATATGTGCTTGTATCTTTTTAAACTTTATTATCACCGCCTTAGTAATGGCCGCTGGCTGATTGACAACCTCCATTACTAAGGCGGGGCTTAATGTTAGCAGGTGCAGAGGCTAACACTAACCCCCATTATTACCCCGGTACCCACCGCCACCAGGGGTACTGGGAAGAGCCGGGTACGAACCAGCACCCGACCATCTGTAGTGACGGTCAGGCACCTGGATGGCCGCAGGCTTGTAGTATTAGGCTGGGGAAGGCCAAAAACAGTGGCACCTACCACCCTGGTAATGTTGCCTGCTGTTGCTGTGTTGTATCTGGCTGGTTATGAAAATTGGGGGGGAACCCCACATCGTTCTTTCCAATTATTATTTTTTTTTTTTTAAATGACGTGGGGTCCCCCCCATTTTTCATAACCAGCCAGATACAATAAAGCAGCAGCAGCCTAGCATCACCATGGTGGGAAGGGCCACTGTATCTGGCCTTTCCCCTCCTGATAATACCAGCCTGCGGCCACCCCAGTGGCCTACCATCACTACAGATGGTCAGGTACTGGATCGTACCCGGCTCTTCCCAGCACCCCTGGTGGCGGTGGGTACCGGGGTAATAAAGGGGGTTAGTGTTAGCCTCTGCACCGGCTAACACTAAGCCCCGCCTTAGCAATGGATACTGTCAATCAACCGGAGGCCATTACTAAGGCGGTAGTAATATAGTTTAAAAAAAAAACACAAAGACATAGAAAAAATATTTTATTGAAATAAAAAAAAAACCCACACAACCCTCATTAACCATTTAATTGATAATACAAAAAAAAGCCGTCATCGAAGTAGTCCTGGAATCCGCCGTAGTCCAACGACCGAACCTGTAAGAAAACACACAAGAAAAACGATTAGTAACACATGTGTTAGGCTTAGATACAGGGCCCATGTGTGATACTGTCTGTGGGACCCTGTATCTAAGCCTACCACAACGTAGGCTTAGATACAGGGTCCAGCAGACAGTAATCTTATACAGTATAAGATTACTGTGTGCTGGGGCCCTGTATCTAAACCTACAGTGTGGTAGGCTTATATACAGGGCCCAGCAGACAGGATCACGCATGGGCCATGTATCTAAGCCTACCATGTGATTGGCTTATATACAGGGCCCAGCAGACAGGATCACGCATGGGCCATGTATCTAAGCCTACCATGTGATTGGCTTAGATACAGGGCCCAGCATACAGCATCACACAATCTGTGATCCTGTCTCATGGGCCCCCTAAGCCTGCTACATCGTAGGCTTAGGAGTTGTGCAGTCTCTAAACATTGATGGCCTATCCACAGGATAGGCCATCAATAGCTGATGTGTCTCCCGGGACCCGCAAATCAGCTGTTTTGAAGGGGCCGCAGCACTCGTACGAGAGCTGCTTCCCCTTCATTTCACTACTCGCTCACACTGTGAATCGCCGACACCGATTCACAGTGTGACCGGAATGAAATGACCGGAATGAAGGGGAGCAGCTCTCGTACGAGTGCTGCGGCCCCTTCAAAACAGCTGATTGGCGGGTCCCGGGAGTCGGACCCCGCCAGTCAGGGCTAATCTTACCTTCCTCTTCAGCCGCGGCGGTAGTTCTGTCGTCTCGATGCTGTGCGCGGCGCATAGCGCTGTGACGTCATGCGCTGCGCACAGCGCTTGATGTCAGGACCTCCGCTGCGATCCGGAACCAGGAAGGTAAGTACAGTCTGTTACTATAGTAACAGGGGCCCGCGGCCCGAGTTACTATAGTAACTTTTTATTGATGTGGTGCGGGGGGCTGTGGGCCCCCCTGGCTTCGAGGCCCGGTCGCAATTGCGACCGTGCGACCCCTATAGCTACACCAGTGGGTCCATAGTAGGTAAGCCCCTTATGAAGTCCATATACCCTAATCGGACATATTGGAAGAGATTATCTTCAACCATTGTAATGCTAATAATTATGATATTAATTAGATTAAACCTTGCAATTCTTTATAAACTATTTATGTATTTACAATACATTTTATAAACTATCCCTAGAGAATACACCAGAGGTTAGGTAAGGTGCCTAGCGGCTTAGGAGAACTCATTAGTCATACATGATTTGTGTTGGTTTGACTGTTGAGGATTTATCTGCTGCTCTCCTAATGACCATATTAAAGTCCAACTCATTCTAAACATTAGGTGTTAATGCATTTAACCCTTATATCCCCCTTGCAATAGTCCAGAGAGCTGGGATATAAAAATACCAGGTTTGGTAAGGTCCTCACACTGTATAGCTGTTCCTGGGTCTGCCCATGGCATAAGGGTAATCTTGTTTTACTCCTTGACACTGCAGAGCCCTTCTGTTTTTAGTCAGAGAAAAGTACTTGACTGGTGACTGCAGTGTTCCTCCATGTCACAAGGACAACTATACAGCTCTAAAGTGCGATCACCTCACCAAACAGCTTCCCATACCTCAGCTTCTTTGTGATTGTGACATAGGGGACCAGTATATTGAGACTAACTGGAGTGTAAACACGAAACATACAAATGTTTAGATTTTGAGTAGAATCAGGCTTTGATTTTTTGTTAGCACTGTAGGATCTCAAATCTGTACCAAAAACTGCACATTGAGCGGGGGTGGCCATTTTTTTGTGCTATTTTAAATGTATACACAATTATGTATTGAATATTTGCTCACCATATTAAGTGAAATACAGTATATATATATATATATACACCCATCAAATCTGGCTGGTAGCTTTGGTGTAAGGGCTTATAGTGCTGACAAATCCCTATAGTTTAAGATTCTAATATAGTAACAAAATGTGCCTCTGCAATGCTGTAACAATAGAAGTCATTGGAAACTTGGCCCTTCATGATGTTAGATCAGTAGGATTAGCTACAGAGGTACCTTACAAAAATGAACTGTACTAGAGGTTACTACCACTAGGTGGCACTTCTTGTACTTAAAGGGAACATGTCATCTGCATTTCCCCTATTGAACTTTACTTATCCCTCACTGGCCGCTGCTATCAAAATTCATTGCCGTTATCCCCTCTCCTAAACTCCTCCTCCAACTGTAAATAACGGTCTGCGAACATTTTGCGCCTTTTATCGTAATAATCCGGTGTCCCGTAGTACGCACACACCAGAAGTGGACATCAATGCACAAGCGCGGTATTTTGTGTGCTGGGGGAAGGCGACGAGCTGTCAATCAAAAGTAAGCAGGCGGGAAAAACTCTGAAAGACTTGAGCAATGAAGATTTGACTCTTTTCAAATGAAGAATTGACTCTTTTATGCTCATTAGCATATGGTGTGGGAGCACTAAAAAATCTGAATACTAAAGCTACAGAGCTAACTAAGGAGACACTTATAGGTTATATAGAAATTATTTTTCATCCACTACCACCAGGTATTGCTGGATTAGTAGGTGAAATCCTGGTGACAGGTTCCCTTTAAAGCTTTTACAGCAATCGTACAGCAGGGATGTTGTTTCCAATGAATGAAATACAGAAAATGAAGATTGTAATTTTTTGGGCAGATACAAAATGTTCTACTAACAAAATTATACAAACCTTGAAAAACTCAGGCAGAAATATGCTAAGATA